>NC_139977.1:8088771-8170119 GCF_963993115.1 Abramis brama
ACTTTGTAAACTTGCGCTAAACAAACTCATTCAGCATTTTGAGCAATATCAAGTGGATTCTCACTAACGGTAACTTACTTGACTGCAGGTGCAGAGTGTGTGTGTGTGTGTGTGTGTGTGTGTGTGTGTGTGTGTGTGTGTGTGTGTGTGTGTGTGTGTGTGTGTGTGTGTGTGTGCTGCAGCTGAGTGTGAGGTGAAAGACTTATGTCTATAATGCTTCCACAGCAAGCACTTGATGTATGGCTATTGTGAGAATGAGGGCCCGATACATTAATAGTATGTGTGTGTCCCAGGAAACTGCTTTTTCCCTGATAAAGAAAGCATTTCTTAAACACAATTTCTTTTAAGAATGAAAATTCATACCTTCCTAGGGGAACTGGGTCGGGCTTCGTGGAGCAATTTCTATCAACCCTGGGTCGCCTGCCTCAGGAATGCTTCAAAGCCTGTCTGGGGTTCTTAGTGCTGAGCTGGCTTGCAAGCGGAGACACCTTCCTGCAAGGGGCCTTACGTTGGAGTCAGGCTGCAAGCTCAGACATCATGGAGTACCCCCTGGCCGCCCCACCATGGAGGGTGGAAGACCCCAGGAAGTGTGTTCTGGCAGTAAAAAGTGCTTTCCATGACATTGTGAGCTCCTCATTCACCTCCAGGAAGAAATTGAAAAGTGGACTTTGTCTGTGAGCTGCGTTCATAGCACAGAAACCAATCATCTAACCCAATCATCTAACCAATCAACTCAAACCTGATGTTTGCAGCAGCCCGGGCAAGCACAGAAACCATCTCGGCGTCAGTCCCAGTCTGAGCAGCCACACCTAATGGTGGAAACCCAGGTAATTCGTCAGCATCGACAGGCACAAGCTCACCCTGTGATGCTACGATTGACAGCTCATCTTCCTCCTGAGCTGCACCAAATGAGAAATTAAATTCACCCAAGGGTTAACCGCCTTCCTCATCGGCGAACGCAACCGGTAGAAATGAGCGTGCTGAGGAATGGGAGGCCTGTGGGGATTTACCCGGCGGGGACACTACCATTGAAACCCTGTAGTCTTCACAGAGCGTTCAAGCACAACCTTTTGGCCCAGATGCATGTGACGCAAGGCGACAATGCAGTGGGCTTTGACCAATTATCTAGCCCTCTAAAATATGGAAAAAAGAATACTTAGTAGAGCTGCAGTCTTTGTGGCCAGTTCAGATTAACATATCATAGGCTAATGAATGGGAGCATGCTTACCCAGTCAACCCATTTGGGAAAAAGACTGCCCTCAACTAAAATGTTTCTATTGCAGCCTAATTTTAACAGTATAAAACCAATGCATTTGGCAGGTTTGTTTTATATATATATATATATATATATATTACATGGCTTGGTTGAATTCTAATGTAGAATGTCAAGAAATAACAGACCGCTGCTAAGGATAACACACCGTTGCCATGAAAAACAGAGCGTTGCTATGGACGCAGGATTCTTACCCTAGAGACGGAATGGACTATTTTCTTTAGCGGAAGCAATACAATCATTTTTAAATCAATAAACTCCTTTTTAAATCAATATTTTGTGTCAAATTATTGATTTATTTGGTAGGCAGCCATGTAATAAGCAGGATAATGTAGAGCGAGGCGGTTGTTATAGCGAATACAACCCCTTCAGGCTGATTCAAGACCCCTCCGCTTTGCGTCGAGAAATATATATATATTCATCATTAAAGTCTGGTTTCACTTTTATCTTGAATGAAGGGGTGTGATAGTCCAGCTGGCGGTGTGTTGCACCCTTGTGAAGCTGGCCCTTGAATATATTGCACTGGTTATATGAACTAATTTTACTGGTGTTTTACTATTTTTAACATCAGCATGCTTGAGCATAAGCTTATCAGTAGGTTTCTGCCATGCTTGAAATAATAGGAAGAAGAATGGGAAATGCAATCTGGAAATAACATAAGCCAGAATTTAATGCTAACTCATCATTCCGGATGACATAATTGCTCTGGTTATTGTGATGACTGTTATCGGTCAGCCCAGTAAATCTGTTTCTTCCATTTCTTTAATACTCGTGTAGAATGTATTTTGGCCCTCACAGTCAATGTCAGAAAGGAGATGTTAAAGCCACACTCTTCCATATGAACCTGCCCAGAATGAAAGAGAAGCTACTTTTCTCCCTGTGGTTGAATTAACGCTCCCTGACCTCACAGTGACATTCACATTTTGCCTGGGAATCCAACCACGGCAGTTTGTTAACTTGGGATTAGCCGGCGGATGAGTTCACAGAAAGAAGCCTGCCTCTCCTTTACAGCTTCTGTCCCAATGTTGGCTCCATCCCAGCACTCAATACCAAGCTGCTCAGGTTAGGATTTAATTGCATGTTCAGAGCTATTACAGGAACTCTCTTTGGAGAGTGTTGGCGGACTGCCATCGGAGAGCCAATACTGACGTCTACCCCCCTGAATTGGGAGGAAAGTCACGGATTGTGTGTTCGGATTGGGAGCAAGAAGAACAAGAATGGATGTCCCATCATGCTCAGGTGACTGGTTGACAGGATTGTTAACACAACCCTAGTTCTGTGTCACCCACATCTGACGTTAGAATGGGTCCCCATTGTGTTTATTGTAAATGAAACTATTGGCTTTAAAAATACCTGGCAACAATACCTGGTTTATTAATGGTGTTTAACCCACACTCAGAATGACCTAAAAGTATATGTTGGTGTACAACAGGTTTTTTTTTTTTTTTTTTTACAATAAAAGTGCACAAAGAAAAATGTGATAACCTGTTCATCTTTTTCTAGAATACTCTAATCACGGTTATTCTCAACCCAGGCTTTTTAGAAATATGCGAGACATTTCTGCGAATCAGCAAAGACAAATACATTTCACTGCAGACTTATTTTTACGCAGTACATAAAACAATATATTATTACCTCAACACTTTTACCATAGTGCAGTATTGGTAAACAAATACATTTTAATGTTTGCATCACTTAATCTGCTCCGTATGGCTTTTCAGACATAAACTTGCTTGATTGTATCAGGAGTGCAACGCTGTACTACGTGAACTGAAAAAAGAGCTCAAAGCAAGAAGCAAGCTGGTTTCAGCAAATAAGTTTGTATATGTTATACATGCATATAAACGTAAAATGTTGCCGCAGTAACATTTACCTCAGATAAATTTTACATGCTACTATTAGCATTGCGGATTTTTTTATTGACCAATGTTACAATATTGTTGTTTTTTGTTTTGTTTTTGTCTTTATTTATTTTTACTTCAGTTTATGAAATTATTTAATTTTGTCTTGGCTTCAGTAAACTAATATTGTTTATCTTAAATAGCTGTGAATGTAATGTCTATTTCCTTGTCTGTATTCAGATAATATTTGTGTCCATTTATACTTGTTTGCTATGCTGTCGTATAATCTTGTTAAAAAACAACAACACAGATCCTGACAACTATACAAACATGTTCACATGCAAATATCAAGACAAATTTGTGCTTACAGTGAGCACTAAAATAGACACAAACCCTGTAGTCAAACCCACAAGTCGGTTCTTTTTAGCAAATGTTTTTTTCACCACCTCTTCATAAAATCTCTGGAGGTGCAGAGCAGACACTTAATTGATCTTTTGAAATTATATTTTACAGACAGAGACTTTATGACAGCCCAATTATACGCTATTCTGGCTGCATCAGTGCAATCGAGAACTAATAGCTAAGTATGCAACCATCAGTAACACTTTACTTGCATTAATACATCATTATGCAATACTTAACAGATCAGTGGTTGATGTACTTTCAAATACCAGCATGATAAAATACTAATTTGTCATTTCAAACTATTTAAATGTACAAGAACTAATAATCAGTTAATAATTATTTTATGTTAATGTTATTAATGAAACTGTTATGCAGCATATTTTTATTCATGATGACCATCTTAAAAACCTTAACCACAAAAAGCACATTTTAATGAGCTTTCTAGGTGTTAGTCATAAAGATTTGATTCATGTACTGGATATAAAAAGAAAGAGAAATTCTACTGCTGCTTTCAAAGGCCATCACATTATCGCCTGCTTTTGAATAAAAAAAAAAAAAAAAAAAGGGGGCTCAGGGCATCATTTTAATGATGTTTGTACGCTCTAAACTGAACAGCGGGGGCATCTAAATCATATTCCATTATTGCAATTAACAATGCCACAGCCGTTTAGATTGATGGTCTAAACTTATATTAAATCTCTGCAGCATGCCTGATATCATGACTAAACCATAAAACCATCCAATTCAGATTTTAATAGCTCAAGGGCTATTCAAGTCAAAGCCTATGCTCAGATCATCTATGCTAAATCACAGATCTGTCAAAACAAGCACATAGGCTACTTTTAGTCTAGCGCAAATGGAACAGTTAAGCAAAAACTGCAAATAAATGATGATGTGGAATTACTATATCCTTTAAAGCAGTGGTCACCAACCTTTTCAAGCCCAAGATCCCTGACCGCGGCCTTGATGAAAGGCAAGATCTACCTATAGAAGAATAGATTGAAAAAGACAGCCCAGATTGTACTTTTTTTTTTTTTTTGTATTTTAATTGTTTAATTCCTGATATGAAACACATACAAACAGCATCTTTAAGAGTGAATTGCCCTTGTTCTCTCTACCCCATGCAATTACAATGCAAAAGGGCACAAAGGAGCATGAAACATAAATTGAGTAAAGAAAGATCACATTAAACGAGAAAATATAGTGAAAGAGAAAACATAGAAAACATTCCTGATATGAAACACAAACAAACTATCCTTGTTTTCTCTATAAAATAAGTATGATGTGCACTTGTCACCATGTGCTCTCATTTCTACATATTTAGGCAGAAAACAAAAATATAACTCAAAAGGTAAAATGACAAAAATACTCACACAGATAAGTAAAATAACATTATACACATGAATTGGAGTGAAAATATAGATATAAATGCAATAATTACAATAAAGATTAAATAAGATTATCAGAAGTCAAAAGAAACCTACCTCTCCCAAGCAGTTACAAGGCAAAAAGGGAAAAGGAGATACAACAGGAAGTTATGTTGGCTCATGATGTTTTCCCCTCAATGCTGTTTATATTTTTAATATGTAACAATATGCGGAGCGCACATGAGAGCAGATCCTACACGGAACGCCGTGATGAGTTTAACAACAGCTGCAGCGCGGATCTCAGTTCATATCCTGACTGGAGCAAGCTTATCTTCTCAGTTCTCCCACCCAGAAGAAAATGAATAGTTGAATAAAGTATTTACTTTTGTTGTGCACAAAAAGTATTCTCGTCGCTTCATAAACTTAAGATTGAGCCACTGTAAGTCACTTGGACTATTTTAACGATGTCCTTACTAACTTTTCTGGGCTGGCAGATGAAATTATAGAGCCTATGAAGTAGTGAGACAGCTCTCAGATTTCATCCAAAATATCTTAATTTGTGTTCCGAAGATGAACGAAAGTCTTACTGGGTTGGAACAACATGAGGGTGAATAATTACTGACAGAATTTTCATTTTTGGGTGAACTAACCCTTTAAATGTTCCTAACCTGCAACTATGACATGCAACTAACCTGCATGTCATGTCTTTTAAGGAGCTTTCAGTGTCATTGATAAACGTTTTTTCAATGAATTGATGTTACACTGGATGATTTATCAATGCCATATTAAGGGCTTTTCGATGTTTTCTGTTACATTCCTAAATTTAATGCAAGATAATCTGAAATGTCCGAGTGACAATTTTACTGCAGCAAATAAAATTAATGTATACATTTATTTTATTTAAAAAAAGTCATGCACTAAAATGGTTTCAGTATTGACTTTTGTAAATCAAATGAATTCTTCCTCAAATGTTTTTAGAACAAGTGGAAATTCTGGTTTCAGAACAGTTAAACAGTTAATTGTTTGATTCCAGAGTGTAAAAGGCTTATTTTTCAGACAAAAATTCAGTGATATTACATGTTGTGTGTAATTTTCTTTTGTATTTATTTTGATATTTAACATCTAAAAGTTTGAAAAATTAAGTTAATCCAAATAATAATTTATAATTTAATGCTAATTAAACAAATCTCTTTGGTTGAAAGAATATTTTTCTTTCAACTGACTATAGAAATGTGATTTGTGTAAATTATGTTGTTTAAGTTGAGAAAAAGTTAACCGATTACTTGTAACAAATTGAAGTCTTTTTTTTTTACTTTGATCCAACGACAAATTTTTTTTCAGTGCATGTTGCTGTGGAACAGTGTGTAAGAGGGGTTAAATGCTCCATCTGTGACATCTGTGCCCTGTGTATTGTCACGAATAAAAAGAAGGTGCACGCAATTCAATGCTGGCTACTGTGTCTTTTCTAATCCATAAACTTGTATTACTCCTTTAAGATCTAAGTAGATACTTGCAGATTAGTAAATGTACAAAGCCAATTTGTTTTATATTGAACCAAAACCAGTGGAAGACATTGACTTTTCCAAGCCAGTCAGACAAAGAGCAGTTCACAATAGAACACAATAGAACATATTATACTTTTTAGGTCCTTGAAGGTAAGGGAAATATTTCCATAAACCTGATAAATGACAGCATATGCAAAATCTGTTCCTATTTGGTTTTCAAGTATACAGTCACATACAGATATGCAATGCAAAACACAATATAAGAAAAGTATGTAGTCATTGTGTCACACAGTCAGTGTGCAGTGTGGCCACCAGCTGCTTTAAGTGCGACAGTGCATCTCATCCTCAAGTTTTCGAACACGTCTGAGGGGACAAATGTTTTTGCAGTGCAAGGATGATCAGCTGCCCTACCTGTCTTCCTGAAGCAGCCCTTAAGGGCCTTTTACACTGAATGCGATAATTCGGCACGATGGCGCTCTTGAATCTGAACTATATATCTCTATGGAGCTATTCACACCAGGTGCGAACAATTGCAGCGCAAAAAAGTGAGATTTTTCATCCAGTGTGTTGAATTTTCCCCCCATCGCCCGGTGAAGAACCAGGCCATCCAATTAGAATTGAGCTAAGATCACGTACCTGGAGCAGCTTCTGTTATACAAAAGGGCGAGATTGGTGGCGCATTTTTGAAAACCAGTGTAAACATTGTTAAACACAGAAGAAAAGTATTTCGGAAGAGATTAGAGAATGGATGTTGAAGTCTTGTTATCATTGGTGTCTGAGAACAGATTTATTCTTACATTTATTTGAATATTTCTGTATACAGAATATCATTTCTATTAATTTTCCACTGAATTATGCAATCTGAAGAGCACTGTCTTCCATGTGCGCGAGTGTTATGAGCGCGTTAGCTCTAGATCTGCTAATTATACCTCTCTTGTCCTTTTTTATTTTTATTCTCGTAAGCATTGTATTTTGTGTTTCTGGTGTAGTAACAAACTTTATCTTAATTTAATGCTGCATGCTGTGGGATTATTATGACTTTAAAGGCAAACAGAAAAACCTACGACATACTGTACATACATGAGGAAAAATAAATCGTCGGTTAGTGCCTCCTTATGTGCTGGCGTGAATTATCTGAAGGCGATCTATGGTTTCACGTTTGGTGTGAAAGCTCCGTTCGTCAGCGATTCGCCTCACTTTATCACGTCGCGTTCAGTGTGAAAGGGCCTTTAGGGCGTCTTACATCACGGACGTTGCAGTTTATTGGTCTGGCCTCATTTGAAGGCATCATGGCTCTTGCAGCAGGACTATGTCAAGTCAAGTCAAGTCACCTTCATTTATATAGCGCTTTTAACAATATGGATTGTTTCAAAGCAGCTTTACATAGATAATAGGAACTTACCCTAACAGATTGTTTAGGCTTTACAACAGCTCTAGGATAAAGTTATTGTCCAGCTAAAGTTAGTTTTGATTGATTGATTCATAGACTATTTGATTGATAGTTATAAACTTAGGGCCGCTAACACAACACCGTTCTAACAGGAAAACCCTTAATGTGCTCCGGCTGCCTATCCGCACAAAACAGTGCCTGGTGTCTCGAGAACGCACTCCCTGAAATAGGTTTGAAGGTGCAAATGGTTATCCGTTATCCGTTAAAACGCAGACATCGCTCACATGGGCATTACGTGTTCAGTCCAAAGGTATGCACGTTTGAATATGTGCGCAGGCATGTAGTCCTTCTTTACAAATCAACCCTCAATAAACTACTTGTCTGGCCTTAAAAATTAATAATACAGAAATGTTTTGTCGCGTCTGCGTAGCCACGCAAACCAGAATTATCCCAACAACATTTTATCTGTACTGAGGTAAAAGGAAGGGAAGGAGGCCTTCACAGGGGATGGACTGGTTGACATTTCAGGACTGCGTTGTCATCGTGTCCAGGCGCAGGTCCTTCATCAGATCTGGATAAGGCCTGGATCCGGCAGACTGCGGTAAACCTTGGATAAACAGATAGACTAATATTAGCGTAGACGCCATTCTTCTTATGATGTAACAAGTACATCAGGATTTATGGGAAGTGTTCCCTAAGTGTCCGACCTAAACTATGCAGTCTAACATTGAATTATAGAAGTCTATAATGTGTGATGTGTATGCTAGGGCAAAGAGATGTGTTTTTAGTTTAGATTTGAACTGGCAGAGTGTGTCTGCTTCCCGGACAATGTTAGGAAGATTGTTCAAAGTTGTGGTGCTAAATAGGAAAGGATCTACCGCCAGCAGTTGATTTTGATATTCTAGGTATTATCAACTGGCCGGAATTTTGAGATCGCAATAGACGTGAAGGACTATAATGCGTTAAGAGCTCACTCAAGCACTGCGGAGCTAAACCATTTAGTGCTTTGTAAGTAATCAGCAATATTTTAAAATTTATACGATGTTTAATAGGCAGCCAATGCAGTGTTGACAGAACTGGGCTAATATGGTCATACTTCCTGGTTCTGGTTAGAACTCGACCTGCTGCGTTTTGGACCAGCTGTAGTTTGTTTATTAAGCGTGCAGGGCAACCACCCAGTAGAGCATTTCAATAATCTAGCCTTGAGGTCATAAACGCATGAACTAATTGTTCCGCATTTGTCAATGAGAACATATGGCGTAATTTAGATATATTTTTAAGATGGAAAAATGCGGTTTTACAGATACTAGACACGTGACTTTCAAATGAAAGGTTGGTATCAAAGAGCACACCCAGGTTCCTAACCGACGACGAAGACTTAACAGAGCAGCCATCAAGTGTTAGACAGTATTCTAGATTATACGTGAGGAAGTTTTTTGTCCAATAATTAGAATCTCTGTTTTTTTCAGAATTTAGAAGTAGGAAATTACGAGTCATCCAATTTTTTTATATCAGCTATACATTCCGTTAATTTTGTGAATTGGTAAGTTTCGTTAGGTTTTGAAGAAATATACAGCTGAGTATCGTCGGCATAACAGAAAATTATTAATAGATGCTGGAGAGAGGGATGAAGTGTCTGGAGGAGGGTGTGGGCCCTGGCTTTGTGGCAGAGGCCGAAGAGCTCTCACAGGAGGGGGAGGGCGAGCTGGGCCCGCAGGCTTTGGTGGTTGTGGTGCCTGACGTTTTTTGGTTGATATCTGGGGGCTTGCAGCAAAAGTGTGGGATAGTTTGGTTCAAGCATACACCAGTTCTTCCATTTTCTGTGAGAAGCACAGAAGTGGAGATGCTGGAGAGAGGGATAAAGTGTCTGGTGAGAGGGGCTGTTGTTCTGGTGTTATCGGAGGCTGTAATATGCTGTCCTGGCTTCCTTGGCTGTTTTCCAGGAAGTCGTCCTTGGGTGCTGAATCTTGGAGCAGTTCTAATATGTCTGTCTGTGGTGAGCTCTGTGGGCAGGGCTCAGCTGAGATTGAGTCTGTGAGCAGAGGTTGTTGTGGCGGAGTGGTGTTATCATTGTCCTTGTGTGATATGTCAACCGCATGTCCATTTTGCTGCTGAGGTGAAGTCCTGTGGTCATTCATACTGTGTCCAGGTGTGTGTGTGCCGTTCAGATTGGCACACACTGCAGAAGGATGACTGAGGGAGAAGTAGATATTGTCCTTTAGCACTCTTGAGCCAAGTTTGTTTGGGTGGTGGCCATCCTGATTAAACAGTTGTCTCTGACTCCAGAAAAGATTGAAGTTGTCAATGAAGTTCACTCCTTTTATATTGCAGGTTTTTTGCAGCCATGTATTAAGCCCAAGCAACCGTGAAAACCTGTTTGTTCCTCTTGCTGGGAGTGGTCCACTGATGAATGTTTGAACTCTCAGTCTTTTAACTGTTTCAGAAAGTTCATTGAAATCCTTCTTAAGGAGTTCTGACTGCTCTTTATGAATATCATTCTTCCCCACATGAATGATGAGTCGATTTGCAGTCTTATGTTTCATCAGAATGTTCTGAAGTTCCCTGTATATATCAGAAGTTGTTGCTTGTGGAAGGCAGCATGTAGTTGTGTCCCTGCTGCTAATGTTTCTGATTATGGAGTCCCCCACTATCAGAGTCCTGTGCTCGGCTGCGCTCTGAGCTGAGTGCCGCTGTCTGCTCGACCTTGAGCGCCAGTTAGCATCAATGTTAGCTACAGGCTGATTCAGTCTGTGTTCGAACACATTCATCACGTTTGGGGATTCCTCATTTACATTCATTAGTACTTCAAATCTGTTCTCAAGATGTATAGGCGGTGGTAGGAGACCAGTGTTTGCAATCCTTGTCAGAGCTGTATCTGGGGTAGAGGATGCTACTGCGGCAATATGTGATGCTCGGTCACAATCTGATGTCTCGAGTGCCTTTGTGTCTCGCTCCCTGTTTGTGCCATCGATTTGTAAGTCGATCGGCTTGTTTCTCTACCTGTCGAGGAGCACTAGTTTCATGGAACTCACCGGCTATATGCTGAGGGTGTCCATGACGAAACTCTGTTGTGTGTTCCGTCTGGTTTGGTGGTCCCGTAAGTAACTTTGTTTCAAGAACTGCAATCCTTTGTAAAAGTCTGTGGCAGTTAGTGCAGCAAGTAGATTCTTGAACCAGAAGAGGCATTTTCTCTCTTATCCTTATGAATGTAGGCAGGTGTGTTTTCCTTTTCCCGGAATGTCGGGTAAAATAATTCTGCGTTTTTGTAGTAATCCAAACTTTGTCGTTTGAGCACTGTGCTGATTTGCTGAAGTTAAAATTAGGTGATAAAAGGAGATAAAATATAAAAATATAGAAGATAAAATATAAAAGCGATAGAGCAAAGCGCGGAGCAGTAAGCAAGAGCGTCAGAACAGTAGCTGAGCAGGAAGTAAGAGACTTCTTACCTCTTTAGGTAATTGTTTCTTACCTCTTTAGGTAAATGTCTGCACTTATCTTTCTTATTAGTGCTGAATAATGACTAAAACTGTCTAAAAAAAAACAAAAAACATTGATCAGTGCTTTTTACTTTTTAAGTACTTTAAAAATTAATTACATTTGTACTTTTACTAAGGTAATTTTGAAAATGAATAGGCCTAATTGTAGTGACCACTGTGTATGACTGTTCATTAGTAGTTACTTCATAGTTATTTGTCTTGAACCTTAATTAGTAGATAATTACTAGTAGTTCTTCAGGAGGTATGACAGAATTCATTAGTTATTGATTAACTAACTAGTCCCCTGTCAGTGGAGAGACTCTGACCCTGATCCAAATCCTTCAGCTGGTCGGTTTGGTATGCCTGTAACACAAACATTGTGTGTAAAGCAGCCCCAGCCTGACCTGCTGCCATGTCTGCCCTGCCATTCAAGCGAGATATCATCTCGAGTGACTTGGAAGGCAGGGCCGGAGCTTTCAGTGCTGATGCCTCTCCAGTGGCATGATAGTTTGCAAACATCTCGTCGATTGGGGGCATCGACACATACCCATGTTCACGCATCCCTTCAACATCAGCATAGTTTGCTCGCTGTTGGCGATGGATGCGTGCAGAATATGGGTTCTTCCATGCCTTCTTGATCTCAGTATGCAGATCAGGAAGGAATGGAAGGCTCACGGGAGCTGGGGAATTATGTCCAGAAAGGAAACGTTCATCCAGCCTGCCGCAAACGGCTCCTTCCTTCACACACTCCCACGGCAGCTGAAGCCTCACTGAAGCGCGCTCCATAACACCCAACAGCTCATCATACGCCGGGCAGGGAGTCTGTGAGGGTTCAGATAGTACCTCTTCTTCACCATCAGCCATCTCCTGCTCTCTTGGGCTAGGTGTCAGCAGAGCACTTGCTGCTAGATCAGAGGATGTAAGAGATAAAATCCTCTTCCAGCAACTCACCCTCGCGAGCTTCTGACGGGCTTGAGAGAGAAACACCTCTCTCAAACTCATCAGCGAGCTCCATCTGAGATCCCCATGATCCAAGTCTCCACTGTGCCTCAGCAGGAGCGGGACCCGAACCACTGGGCCCAGATGTCTGTCCCTCTTCCCTCGAGAAGAGGGCCAGACGAGAGCGGAGTTTTCTTAGCGGAAAACTCTCACATTTTGCATCAGGTCTCTCAAGAGCTGATCATGCGTGCTCTTCGCCCAAACATTAAATGCACAAGGTGTGTGTGTCATCTGGTGTCAGATACCAGAGACACGGATCCACACACTTCTTGAAAGGCTTATCACTTGCCATAATTGTTTCTTACCTTTTTCAGGTGATTGCAAATCAGACAAAACAGTCCCTGAAGATGAAAAGAGAATGACATGTTCTCTAGGCGCCCCTTTTATACTTCTGGGTTGCACTAGTAGTGACGTCATAGGCTGTCGCTGGTCAATTTCGATTGGCGTGATTGGATAGCTTTTCAGACATCGGTTCACGTGGGGGGTGTTCCCCATAACGCCATCGACGCAGTGCGAGCTCCCTTTCAAAAGGGAAATTCCATCCATCCATCTTCTTCCGCTTATCCGGGGCCGGGTCGCGGGGGCAGCAGTTTAAGCAGGGATGCCCAGACCTCCCTCTCCCTAGACACTTCCTCCAGCTCTTCCGGGGGGACACCAAGGCGTTCCCAGGCCAGCCGGGAGACATAGTCCCTCCAGCGTGTCCTAGGTCTTCCCCGGGGCCTCCCAGGAAGGCGACCGGGAGGCATCCGGAAAAGATGCCCGAGCCACCTCAGCTGGCCCCTCTCAATGTGGAGGAGCAGTGGTTCTACTCTGAGCTCCTCCAGGGTGACAGAGCTTCTCACCCTATCTCTAAGGGATCGCCCAGCCACCCTGCGGAGAAAGCTCATTTCGGCCGCCTGTATCCGGGATCTTGTCCTTTCGGTCATGACCCACAGCTCATGACCATAGGTGAGAGTAGGAACGTAGATTGACCAGTAAATCGAGAGCTTCGCCATGCGGCTCAGCTCTTTATTCACCACGACATACCGGTACATCGACTGCATTGCTGCAGAAGCTGCACCAATCCGTCTGTAAATCTCCCGTTCCATCCTTTCCTCACTCGTGAACAAGATCCCAAGATACTTGAACTCCTCCACTTGAGGCAGGAACTCTCCACCAACCTGAAGTGGGCAAGCCACCCTTTTCTGACTGAGAACCATGGCCTCGGATTTGGAGGCGCTGATTCTCATCCCAGCCGCTTAACACTCGGCTGCAAACCGTCCCAGTGCATGCTGAAGGTCCTGGTCTGAAGGGGCCAGCATGACAACATCATCCGCAAAGAGCAGAGATGAAATCATGTGGTCCCCAAACCTGACACCCTCCGGCCCCTGGCTGCGCTTAGAAATTCTGTCCATAAAAATTATGAACAGAACCAGCGACAAAGGGCAGCCCTGCCGGAGTCCATCATGCACCGGGAACAAGTCTGACTTACTGCCGGCAATGCAAACCAAGCTCCTGCTCCGGTCGTACAGGGACCGGATAGCCCTTGGCAAAGGGCCCCGGACCCCATACTCCCAGAGCACCCTCCACAGGACGCCACGAGGGACACAGAGTTTCTCTGACTACCTTGGTTACTTCAGCATGGGTGATGGACGAGTCCACCTCCGAGCCCCCAGCCTCTGCTTCCTCAATGGAAGACGTGTCGGTGGGATTGAGGAGATCCTCGAAGTATTCCTTCCACAGTCCGATGACATCCCCAGTCGAGGTCAACAGCTGTCCACCTCCACTGAAAACAGCATTGGTAGGGCACTGCTTCCCCATCCTGAGGCGCCGGACGGTTTGCCAGAATCTCTTCAAGGCCGACCGGTAGTCCTTCTCCATGGCCTCACCGAACTCCTCCCAGGCCTGATTTTTTGCCTCCACAACCACCCTGGCTGCAGTCCGCTTAGCCTGTTGGTACCCGTCAGCTGCCTCAGGAGTCCCACAAGCCAGCCAGGCCCGATAGGACTCCTTCTTCAGCTTTACGGCATCCCTTACTTCCGGTGTCCACCACCGGGTTCGGGGATTGCCGCCTCGGCAGGCACCGGAGACCTCACGGCCACAGCTCCAAGTGGCCGCGTCGACAATGGAGGTGGAGAACATGGTCCACTCGGACTAAAATATCTCCAGGCTCCCTCGGGATCCGGTCAAAGCTCTGCCGGAGGTGAAAGTTAAAGATCTCTCTGACAGGGGATTCTGCCAAACATTCCCAACAGACCCTCACAGTACGTTTGGGTCTGCCGAGTCTGTCCAGCTTCCTCCCCCGCCATCGGATCCAACTCACCACCAGGTGGTGATCAGTTGACAGCTCCACCCCTCTCTTCACCCGAGTGTCCAAGACATACGGCCGGAGGTCAGATGAAACGACCACAAAGTCGATCATTGACCTTGGGCCTAGGGTGTCCTGGTGCCATGTGCACTGATGGACACCCTTATGCTTGAACATGGTGTTCGTTATGGACAAGCTGTAACTAGCACAGAAATCCAATAACAGAACACCACTCGGGTTCAGATCAGGGGGGCCGTTCCTACCAATCACGCCCCTCCAGGTGTCACTGTCGCTGCCCACGTGGGCGTTGAAGTCCCCCAGTAGAACGACGGAGTCCCCAGTCGGAGCACTTTCCAGCACCCCTCCCAGAGACCCCAAGAAGGCCGGGTACTCTACACTGCCATTTGGCCCATAGGCGCACACGACAGTGAGAGACCTATCCCCGACCCGAAGGCACAGGGAAGCGACCCTCTTTTTCACCGAGGTGAACTCCAACACATGGCGGCTGAGCTGGGGGGCTATAAGCAAACCCACACCAGCCCGCCGCCTCTCACCATGGGCAACTCCAGAGTGGTAAAGAGTCCATCCTCTCTCAAGGAGTGTGGTTCCAGAGCCCAAGCCGTGCGTGGAGGTGATCCTGACTATCTCTAGCCGGAACCTCTGAACCTCACGCACAATCTCAGGCTCCTTCCCCACCAGAGAGGTGACGTTCCACGTCCCTAGAGCTAGTTTCCGTGTCCAGGGATCGGGTTGTCGAGGCCCCCGCCTTCGACTGCCGCCCGATCCACTACGCACCGGCCCCTTGCAGTCCCTCCTGTAGGTGGTGAGCCCGCGGGAGTGCGGCCCCACGTCGCCTTCGGACCCCATGGGGGGAGGCCCGGCCACCAGGCGCTCACATACGAGCCCCAACCCCGGGCCTGGCTCCAGGGTGGGGCCCCGGCTGCGCCATGCGAGGCGATGTCACGGTCCTTGAATTTATTGTCATCATAAGGGTTTCTGAAACGCTCTTAGTCTGACCCATCACCTAGGACCTGTTTGCCTTGGGAGACCCTACCAGGGGCATATAGCCCCAGACAACATAGCTCCTAGGGTCCTTCGGGTACTCAAACCCCTCTACCATGGTAAGGTGGCAGTTCAAGGAGGGGAAATTAATTTACTAAACAGAATCAAAATGTTTGCTGCATATCCTAGAGTTGCTAGTTGATATCCAGCCTTCTCGCTTCACTGCTGCAATCCAGGTATCACATAGTTTTTCAGAAATCTAAAAACACTTTAATTTCCAGCATCCAACCACCGAGCAACATGTTACCTAAATTTAATTATATTTTTAATAGCAGGATTAAATAAATTATCAAAATCCTACGGTCCATCAATCGCCTACTGCCGATGTTTTGAATGCACTTTACAACTAACCGGAAACGTCCAAGGAACAAAGACGTCACTTCCTTAAACCAGCGAATAGCAGTTAAAATGGTCTATACAACAGAGCACACTTCAAGGAAATCTTATATGCCAGAATGCAATGCACTCAACTTTACCTTTCATTTCCAATGTGATTGATAAGAAGTAATGTGAACTGATTAATACAATCTTTTCCATTACTGAATGTTCTAATCAACTAATAAGACTTCTACCCAGAGCTGAATTAAAAATGTGAAATTGCTGTTTAAATTCTATTAAAAAAAATAGGACATGACTCGCTGATATAAACATGCAATGAGGTGAGGTCACATGACAGCAATAGAGCATACTATTGTTAGAAGCATTTTTGTAGCATACTGCATAGTCTTTCACATAGTATATACAGTGGATACTGTACAGTAAATTTTATACGAGGGTTCCATTTCAAAAGCAGTCAAGTCTCTTCGTGCTTTCTGCAGAAAACCTATTGTGTTTCCATCCATAACACCAGCAAAAGCTAATCAGTATCAAGGTTTTTTTTTTTTTTTTTTTTTTGACCTCTTTCTTCATTGATGGGAACGTCAATGAAGAAACAGGTCAAAAAAAAAAAAAAAAAAAAAGATATGTTTTTTGTAAGATATGGTGAGCTAATGAGGTCTCTGAGTGAGGGGGAGAGCAGAATAGGGAGTCATTATGACATGGGAGATAAGAGGCAGTGTGTGGGATTGTAGTGTTTTGTCTTGTGAGGCTGAACGAATGACTGACATACATTCAAACAAGAGATTCCTGTCTAATCAACCCTTAGTAAAGCTGTCAGGCTATTAGATATTCAAAAGATGATAAAAAAAAATAAATAAAAAAAATCAGCAGAGGCCAAAGAATGTTATCTTTATTCTTAGCAAGAAGAAATAATCGTCTGTTTATTCTGCTGGCAAGCAGATTTGACGATGGTGGCTGCGTCATTTGTGGCCCAAATGCATAAACAATGCTTAAAAATCGTAAAATTCTATGAAGTTCTATGGCTGTCAAACATTTAATTCACTACCCTTTCTACAACAAAGGAGCAATTTATATACTAACAGTGTAGTAGTATAGTCCAGCGGTTCTCAAAGTGGGGTCAGGGGTCTGCGACCAATAGCCATGGGGTCCCTGAAATAATTTGCTATACCGTATTTTCCGGACTATAAGTCGCTTTTTTTTCTTCTCATCATCTAAAATGTGCTGTGACTTATATGCCAAAGTCACTTATATAATGCATTTAATGTTAAATAAAAAAGTAGACACGTAAAGTTTTTTTTAATTATTATTTCTGATATCTATGCGTCAAGTATTTGCTGTGTTTTGGTTAATTTTTATGACATGCTGTAATGACCGGCCTTATTGGAAGATGTTACTTGAATTAACAAGTGTCGACTGGATACCACGATTGCAGTGGGATGTTTACATCCAATTTAGTGCTTTCTATTTCACTGTTAATGCTACGACAGGTATGTTTAATTTCCCTTCGCTGTTTTAACATATATGTATATAGGAGTGTATTTGTTTTATATGCTTGGTATATGAAGACAGTTCAATGCAATATTGACCACCTTTGTTTGAGGCTATTTTATCATGTAATGTGTGAAGATTACATCTAAAACGTGAGTTGTATTGAATGTGAATCATGATCAAACAAATATTCTTAATGGTGTGGTTGTGCTTACAGACCTGTACAGCTACACCTGAGTTGCTGGCTGCTGTTCTCCATATTGTGTGATTTGATTGTGTGGTGCTGCTTATAGTATAGATTATTCTATTTTCATTTCTTTTGCTGTTGTTTGTTTTCCTCTAGCCTTTTGGCAATATGTTATTGTATGTGAGTGCATGAATTGTATGTCACAGGCTAGAGTGGGTTTATTTATTTATTTATTTTTATTTATTTTTTTCTATTTGTATTTCATTTATTCCCAATTCTTTTGTTTGTCTATTTATTTATTTTTATTTTTTTTTGTAAACAGCCTCTGTGTGGGCGGAGCCAGGGTAGTGCAAGAGACTTCACTGTAAAGTGGGTTTTGGTTCTTCTTTTTTTTTTTTTTTTTTTTTTTTCTCTTGCTTAAGACATTTGCAGTGCTGTGTAGTGTGAACCTTAATGTCTTTTAACCATACTTATTAGTGCTGTGAGTTTGCGGGGTGTAGACGTTGAGCTCTAGTGTGTACTACTTATAAGGCTCTGTGCCTCCGTCCACTGGTGGTTGTGAGAACTTAGCCTTCTCTTAGTGCTTTCTCAAACCGCTCTACTGGCTCCCATGCTGATGGTCTGTTGACTTCTAGTTATATTTATTTTGTTTGATTTATTTTTGTTTACATTTAGGCCAACCAACACCTTCAACTATTTATTAATAAAGATTGTATTTTTATACTTTTCTACGAACCTGTGTTTGTACCTTTTATTGGGGCAGAGTTCTCCTTGCTCTGACACTAAATACCAGCTAAACTCAAGGGGTGGCGTAGTCAGTTGTACAATTAGGGGGCGCCACACCAACATAACCCTAGGATAACTACAAATCTAACTTGAATTGATGGGTAATACTGGAGGTGTTTCTAAAAATTGGCTGCCTACATTCTGAGGAAGTACACAATTAAATCTGAGTTATTACCAACCTAAACAGGTAACAAGTACACAGTTCTTTGTTGGGTTGATATTTAACAGTGGTGTTTTTTTCCCCTGGTAGTTTCTCTGTAATTGCATACTAATCACCTTAAGTAATTACACACTAAAATACTATAATTTACCATATGCTTACCAGGTAAATACTTAGTAATTAGTTTGTAGTTTCTCTGCATTTACATACTTGTTACCTGTGGTAATTACCAATAACCAACTATAACTTACCATATATTTACCAGGTAAATACCTAGTAATTAGGGGACTGTAAAAGGAAGGGTTACCAGTTATTCTAGTTTTATTGTGCTGTTTTAAGTTCCTTAATAAACTGAATATTGTAAATATACTTAATTTATTCATCTTATTTCTGTCTCATCTTTCTTAAACACTCAATCCTCACACAGTTTGATCTGACCCCATTTTAAACACGGAAGTAGTTTGGCATTACTTTGCCATAGGTCGCTCGCCCATTCACGGTCTCACAGGGAAACAATGTTGCACCGCAGCTCAGTCAGCGTCGGCTCATCCGCTCACTATTAAAACAAACAGTCGCTTGGTATACTTAACCCCAGTGAAAACGACAAACAAGGAAAACGCTTTTGAACGTACCTGAACACTCAAACACAGCCCCTAAATCACTGATTCACCACACCAGAGCCAGCAGTAAATTGACACGGTTCCGGTCTAAGGACCCCAGGTGTCTATATATAAGCCTGCTTCAATCACATTAAGTGGTTTACTAAATACCTACTCCACCCCCAAATTAGTGATGTGATTAAACATGAAAGTAAAGAGTCAGGGAAAGAGAGTGAACTAAAGGATCCCAATCCTAACCCAGCCCACAGGCTACATTCGTAACAGTCCATGTGTATTTATTACTATCTTGAAATTAAGACGGTAGTTTCCAATAAATTACCTTGTCTTACATAGTTGTTGTTCATTGCTACACCCATTTATAGAGGTTTTATCAAATAATTTACCTTACACTTACCTGGTAACTACCCCGCAGGAACAGTTTTCCCTAATTTCATGGCACATCTTAAATACTGGGTATGTTCTTGCAGATGTTTTTACTATTTACTCAGTAAGTAAAGTGCAACTGTACTGTAAAATGAAGCCTTGTTTATTTCCATGGTATTACCGGAATTGTACCATAACCTGATCATTCCCTTTTCCATATAGTCACAATTTTTTACCTCGTATGTCCTGCAACGTTACCAAGGAAAACATGACAATTTACTCAGTAAGTAAAGTGCAACTGTACTGTAAAAGGAAGCCTTTTTATTTCTATTGTATTACCAGACTCTTACCACATCCTTTGCTACTGCTTAAACATTTTTGAAATCACAAACTTTGACCATGTGTGTTCTGCAACTTAACTAAAACATTCCAGCCTGGTCTCATTAATACGTAGTATTAATGCGTAATTTTCAAAGATAGAAAACTACATAGGCTACAATTATGAAGAAAAACAACATAATTTATTTATTGCGAAAATGTCAAAACCGGTACCAAAAGTCGTTCACATGACGATGTGTTGCAGTCACAGTCCTCTCTTTCAGTATATAATAGTTTTGAATGAGGTACAGAGCAGAATTTAAGTTATTAATCCATGAAATATATGATGCCACTTGGAAATATTATAAGGAAACATGGAATTAGTTTCCATTGTTATGCTGATGACACTCAAATATATATTTCATCACGGCCGGATGAAAACGCTAAATTATCCAAATTGACAGAGTGTGTTAAAGATATAAAAGATTGGATGACGCGTAATTTTCTTTTATTAAATCCAGACAAGACAGAGGTAATACTTATCGGTTCAAAAAACCGCCCACAGAACCTCTCACAATACAACTTTGACATCGTAGGATGTCCTGTTACTTTATCCTCTACAGTAAAAGACCTGGGTGTTATACTCGATTGTCTTTTGAAAATCATATTTCGTATGTTACAAAAACAGCCTTTTTCCACCTTAGAAACATTGCTAAGCTACATAATATGCTATCAGTTTCTGATGCAGAAAAGTTAGTTCATGCATTCATGACCTCGAGACTAGATTACTGTAATGCTTTATTAGCTGGTTGTCCTGCATCCTCAATAAACAAGCTACAGTTAGTCCAAAATGCCGCTGCTAGAGTTCTTACTAGATCAAGAAAATATGATCATATAACACCGATTTTATCATCACTACATTGGCTACCTATAAAGTTCCGTATTAATTACAAGGTATTGCTACTGACTTATAAAGCCCTAAACGGCTTAGCTCCAGTCTATTTAACGGATCTTCTATCGCCCTATAATCCATCGCGCTCTTTAAGATCAATAAATTCAAGGCTTTTGGTCATACCTAGGATATCCAGATCAACCAAAGGAGGGAGAGCATTTTCACATTTGGCTCCGAAACTCTGGAATAGTCTTCCTGATACTGTTCGTTGCTCGGACTCGCTCTCCCAGTTTAAAACTAGATTAAAGACGCATCTTTTCGGCCAGGCATTCATATAATATTGTTAATCTTACAGTTCAAACTACAATCCGGCCTCTAGTTCATAAATGCCAGAGGAGAACTGGCCCCCGACTGAGCCTGGGTTCTCCCAAGGTTTTTTTTTTCTCCATTAGGTCACCTGATGGAGTTTTAGGACACCATTAGGTCACTTGGAGTTTTTTCGGTTCCTTGCCACTGTTGCCTTTGGCTTGCTCAGGTGGGGATATTTTGGGGATATTTAATTTTATTATATCAATCAATAAATTCCACTAGAAACAAACCTTGTTGTATTATTTTATTTTAATTTAATACTGTGAAGCTGCTTTGATACAATCTGTATTGTGAAAAGCGCTATACAAATATACTTGTTTTGATTTGAAAATGTTAATCCGGCTTCGTTCTGTGTGAAGGCGCACGCGGCCGCGCGCTTCTCCATTTCAAATGTAGTTTACCGACTGAAATATGACATGTCGCAATCTGTGACGAACATGGACGAACAGGCGAGAGCCAATGAGCGTTTGATATCACTGCCGTAAAACATGTCGTAACGCTTCTTGAGGGCGCAATTTTTTAATTTGAATTCATCACGAGCGCGGGATTTGACAGTTACGGACTGCGCTGCTGTGATAGCCTGTGAAATGGAGATGAAGATCACTCACTGGATAAAGGGCTGAATAGGCTCTATGCACGAACGCTGCTGATATTTCCGGTAAAATCTCAACCAGCGTCTCTACTTCCGCATAGCGCGTTCTATATGGTTTCTAGCGGCAAAATCACACAGCGTTTTATAATTTAAGTATTATATATATATAAATTATTGTATAGTTATTTTAGTGATGGCTTCCAGAAAATGTACATATCAACGGCAGGAAGACAGTAGTTCGGCTGAACATTGTTGTGTCCCGTTATGTGAGGCCTCCTCAAAGTTTAATTCTGTACTGAGTTTCCACACTTTTCCTGTGGACGAAGAAACACGCAGAAAGTGGATTCACAACATTCGACGTGAGAGATTTAACATTACATCTCATACAAACATGTTGCCCTCACGCTGACCTCTCCTGAGGTCTGATCTTTACTGATCTTTACTGGAAACTGAGAAATTACTCGTAGTCAGTAACAATCATATTGCACAATTTGCATGTAACAGTTACATCGCATAAACAAGCAATTTTCAAATGTACGTAAAACTATACGTTTAACTAATATTGATCAAATAATCCAAATAATAGATCAAATAATACAAACACCGGTATGAACTTGTCAGAAACGGATAAAACGATTTTACAAACCGATTCGCTAACTTTAGTTGAATTTCGCATATGAGAGAGTAACGTTAGCAGCTAACGTACTCACCCTCAAAGTTGTCAATGTAGCTTGAAATATATAATTTAAAGCCCTTTTCTCTCTTGCTCTTAGGCGTGACAGCAAACTGCCTCACAATGGTGTTGACGTCGTTAACGTTAACCTTGGGCAGTTCTTGTAAACAGCAAGTGTAGTTTGCCATTATCTTCACAGCACAGAATGTAAACACGGCTTACAGCACAGCACCGGATGTGAGTGAGCGGGCTGAGACTAAACCCGGAAGTGATCATGCATAGAGCCTATTTGGATCTCTTTCTTGCAAACGTATGGATTCTAAAGATTTGGATTATATCAAGTATAATAAAATTGATGTCTTTTGTGAATTTATGTTGGGTTTTGGTGTATTATTGTTCTATTGGAGAAAACGCATTTTGTGTCTCACTGTAAATAAACTAAATATTAAAATGGTTAAACGATTAAATAAGGTATTTTTAAGGTTTTAAAGTGTATTCTTGTTTAACTGCATGTAGGCTAATCGTTTTTGTGCTGTTAATACGTAAACATTTAACATTTTAGTGCTGTAAATACGTTAGTATTATACGTTTCTGTGTGTATAAAACATAAGTAAATGTACGTATGGTAGAATTACACTTTACGTAAAAATACACACGTATTCTCATGAGATCACGTTGAACATTCTCAGTAAGTAAAGTGCAACTGTAACGTTACTATAAAAGGAAGCCTTTTTATTTCCATGGAATTACTGGGATCTTACCCAATAATCTGTAATAGCTACAGTTATGTAGCTATTACAGATTAACGTTATAGGGTAAGATCCCAGTAATTCCATTGAAATAAAAAGGCTTCCTTTTACAGTACAGTTGCACTTTACCTACTGAGTAAATTGTCATGTTTTCCTTGGTAACGTTGCAGGACATACAAGGTAAAAAATTGTGACTATATGGAAAAGGGAATGATCAGGTTATATGGTACAATTCCGGTAATACCATGGAAATAAACAAGGCTTCATTTTACAGTACAGTTGCACTTTACTTACCGAGTAAATTGTCATGTTTTCCTTGGTAACGTTGCAGGACATACGAGGTAAAAAAATGTGACTATATGGAAAAGGGAATGATCAGGTTATATGGTACAATTCCGGTAATACCATGGAAATAAACAAGGCTTCATTTTACAGTACAGTTGCACTTTACTTACGGAGTAAATTGTAAAAACATCTGCAAGAACATACCCAGTATTTAAGATGTGCTATGACATTAGGGAAAACTGTTCCTGTGGGGTAGTTACCAGGTAAGTGTAAGGTAAATTATTTGATAAACCCTCTACTCTATAAATGGGTGTAGCAATGAACAACAACTATGTAAGACAAGGTAATTTATTGGAAACTACGTCTTAATTTCAAGATAGTAATAAATAAACATGGACTGTCTGTTACCAACATAACCCTAGGATAACTACAAACCTAACTTGAATTGATGGGTAATACTGGAGGTGTTTCTAAAAATTGGCTGCCTACATTCTGAGGAAGTACACAATTAAATCTGAGTTATTACCAACCTAAACAGGTAACAAGTACACAGTACTTTTTTGAGTTGATATTTAACAGTGGTGGTTTTTTTTCCCTGGTAGTTTCTCTGTAATTGCATACTAATCACCTTAAGTAATT
This sequence comes from Abramis brama, assembly GCF_963993115.1. Lineage (NCBI taxonomy): Eukaryota > Metazoa > Chordata > Actinopteri > Cypriniformes > Leuciscidae > Abramis > Abramis brama. The sequence goes on from NC_139977.1 coordinate 8,112,837, forward strand.
ACACACTAAAATACTATAATTTACCATATGCTTACCAGGTAAATACTTAGGAATTAGTTTGTAGTTTCTCTGCATTTACATACTTGTTACTTGTGGTAATTACCAATAACCAACTATAACTTACCATATATTTACCCGGTAAATACCTAGTAATTAGTTTGTAGTTTCTCTGCATTTACATTCTTGTTACCTGTGGTAATTACCAATAACCAACTATAACTTACCATATATTTACCAGGTAAATACCTAGTAATTAGGGGACTGTAAAAGGAAGGGTTACCGAATAACTTAAGTTGCTAAAAGCGTGGAGTCCGTTTGAACGATAGCCTAAAACAGTCCATAAGAATCCTGGGGAGTTTCTAGTCCCAAAGTGAATGTGAGAAATGTCCACCAGTGTATATACAAAGTCCACGGAAGTGATAATCCAAATTTGCTGCCTCCTTTATACTGTCTATTTCCTGTTTTCTGTCATGTGATTGCTCACATGACAGGCAGACTCATGATCATTTAAAGACATACACACATAAAACAGATAAAAGGAATAAAATTGACTAAAATGACTTAAGCCCTATTCGCACGGGATTAGTATTACCCCTGGACCTCTGTAATTAGGAAATTACCCCCTGACGTCTGTGTTTTTGGTGGCTCATTCACACGGGCAAATAAATGTTCGTAATTCCCTCGAGTTTACGGACTTTACAGCGTGCGCCCACCCATTCACACTTCACTAGCTGAACGTGCTGAAACGAAGATCGCGCTGCAGTATTGCAATTCAAAAAAAGAACTTATTTAAAACCAATTTATTAGAGAAATATATTATAGAATATCATATTATTGTATAAATATATAATATATCTTCTTTTTCTTTTATTCTTTGTCCATATTTACAACAAGCCTGCCTGAAGAAGGTATTATGAATACCGAAACGTCGCGATAGGCTTGTTTTTCTATTCATTTTATTTGGTTTATTTCATTTTATATCATTTTTACTCTTTCACACTTTGATTTCTTGAGATAGCCTACTTACAGGATGGACGTCTTTAGAGGCCGTGTGAGACAAAGAAATGCTCCACGATACAGACTACTAAGTTACACTACCACAAAAAGCGTCCAAACTTTCCAAAAGAGCTTCCATGTTGCGCCAAAATACTTAATTTGACGTTTCCATGACAACGGTCCGAGTTGAGCTTCCGGATCACGTCTTTACTGTAGTTTGTTTTCTATTTTGCAGCACTTAATAGTTTTTATTGGAGAAAAACTATAATCGGATTGGAGTAGATCATATCGAGAGATTTTATTGTTAATATAGTTTTAATACAGACGTAAAATGGACTGTTAAACGGCCAATAATGGTTATTACGTTCTTTAGAAAACGATAGGCTCACAGAAAAACAGCCCAAATCACAGACATGGGGATTCGCACGGGACTGGTATTATCAGAGGACCCATGTGTTGGCCAAAATACAGTAGGTAATTTTCGGGGGAATTTTTACAGACATTTTTACAGACATGGCAGATTCGCACGGGATAAAAATCACAGACGACCTCTGCAATTATTACAAATTACCGGAGGTCCCTAGGTAATACTAATCCCGTGCGAATAGGGCTTAAGACAACATGTAAACCTATTAAAACTCTAATATACATAATATCAAAATCATTATAATATATAGAGTGTTTAAAAAATGTGTCATGTGTGACAGTGTAACAATGCTTCAGAAAGAAGTTTTAGAAAAACCTAGAAAAGGTTATTCGGCTAAATTTAAATGATATGTTGTACAATATGTAGGATGTGCCAGTCAGCATGACCACCACCCTACCGTCGCACTGTGTTATTCCAAACACATTTTTGTGCACGTGAAGGATGTTGTTTTATGTGATATTGGGACACGAGTGAAATCCAAAGCCTTGCTTACATAATAATTTTAGACCATTGGTTCGTAAACTTGGCCCCAAAAAGTTTGAGAAACCCTGTTCTAGAAAATCGTCTCAGTTAAGTATGTAACCCTCGTTTCCTGAAGGAGGGATCGAAGATGTTACGTCAGAACGGATCGACACTCTGTTACAAATATAGTATAACTATCACTTCTACCACTAAAGATTGCTTTATAAATAGTCTTCCTGATCAGTTTAATCTCCTCAGCATCCCAGATAGCTTAGAAGAACGTGATGTTGCAACAGAAACTGACTCTCTCTTTGCCAGCACTTTAGACACAGTTGCTCCTTTGTGTTTAAAGGAGTAGTTCACTTTCAAATAAAAAAATCCTGATAATTTACTCACCCTCATGTCATCCAAGATGTCCATGTCTTTCTTTCTTTAGTCGAAAAGAAATTAAGGTTTATGAGGAAAACATTCCAGGATTTTTCTCCATATAATGGACTTCAATGGCAACCAATGGTTTGAAGGTCCAAATGTCAGTCTCAGTGTAGCTTCAAAGGCTCGACACGATCCCAGTCGAGAAATAATGGTCTTATCTAGCGAAACGATCTGTCATTTAAAAAAAAAAAAAAAATTAAATACTTTTTAACCACAAATGCCCGTCTTGTACTATCTCTGAGATGCGCCACGCATTACGTCATCACATTGGAAAGGTCATTCGTGGCATAGTCGACCTTCAATGGAAACCTTCAAACTGTTGGTTTCCATTGAAGTCCATTATATGGAGAAAAATCCTTGAATGTTTTCCTCAAAAACCTTAATTTCTTTTCGACCGAAGAAAGAAAGACATAAACATCTTGGATGACATGGGGGTGAGTAAATTATCAGGACATTTTTATTTGAAAGTGAACTAATCCTTTAAAGAAGATTAAAGAAAATAGTCCAATGCTGTGTTACAACAAGCACACTCGGGCCCTCAAGAGAGCAGGCAGAAAAATGTATCACTTATTATTGTAAAACTATGGTAAAACATCGATGCTTGGGTTTTAAATCTTTAAGTAAACAACAAAAATGCCAGCAATCGTTCGCTTTTATCATGTTCATTTTGCGATCTCGCTAGTGATTTCTTTCTGATTAGTTTTCTGATTAAACTTCCATTTGTTGGTGAAATTATGGGTTTGTGTGACTTTGTTCCAGAGAGGCGTGTTACGGTCGGGATTTAGTGAAGTGCTACAGAGCTTCTGTCCCGATGGTGAACACAGCATGGTTTTGGGCTCAGTGCTACAGGTCCGAGGCTATTAGCCCAGCACGGCCCGTTTAAAGCCCTGGCTCGCACTGGCCCAACAGTGGAAACGTGGCTACTGTTATGCTGATGATACTCAGTTCTATATATCTTTGCGCCCTGACGAAACTTACTAATAAACAAAATTAATGGAATGCATGGCTGATATAAAAAATTGGATGGCTAATAATTTCCTACTACTTAATAAAAAATAAAAAAATAAAAAAAAACAGTACACACTCTGTACCTCTTAGGGAACATTTGAAAGCAAGATCGTCTCCTGATGCAGATATTTTCTTATTTTTACTTTTTTACAGACCCCCACTGTAACAACCATTCATATGGTTTGAGTGGACTAAAAATAAACCTCTCGCCCAGGTTTCCGAGCAACAGGCTCCTGACACAGATTAACACAATGCTGGTAAACAGCCCTGAACCCTGATGGCCTTGATCTGTTCCCCCATACATCCACCACCCCCCTCTGGAACCTTGAGAAACAGAGCAGTACTGAGTGATTACCAGTGCACGCCGCCTCTTTAGTTGAACGTCTGCATGAAATAATGAAAATTTTCTGAATGTAAAGGGAAATTAATTGTTTGGTGTGTGGCTGCTTGATATAAAAGCACTCCCACCAGTCAATTCTAATAATGGTAATTACTAAGATTGCTTTGTGCTAATTACCATGCCGTATTGGAACTACAGAGGGCTTGTTTGTCAGGCCAACCCTCAGCCTGCACGTTAGGGACCAGTGTTGGTATATGTCACTTTTAAAAGTTACATGTTATACTAATGATAATTTATTTATTTATTTATTTATTTTTTGTAATTAATGATGTTACATTGTTATATTTTACTTACAGAAAGCAATGAATAAGCAGTTCTGAGGAATAGTAGGTACAGGCCCTGTATACAAACCAATCGTCATAAAAGGAAAAACTGTAGAGCAGGTCTCAGATTTTAAATACCTAGGAACAGTTATTGATGATAAACTTAACTTTGAAAGTAACGTAGAGTCCATCCACTAGAAGGCAATACAAGGCCTTGGTCTTCTTAGAAAACTGAGGAGTTTTAAACGTTAGCATGCACACACTAACTATGATATTAAGATCAATGATTGAGACTATTCTTACATATAAAATTGTTTCAAGGTATAGTATCTAACAGTTAAACAGAAGAACAAACTTTCACAAATAATTAATCAAGCAAATACGATCACAGGACATACAGAGTCTCACAAAAGTGAATGTGAACCCCTCACATTTCAGAAAACATTTTAGTTTATCTTCTCAAGGGACTATACAATAGAAATGAAACTTAGATATATTTTAGAGTAGTCAATGTGCTGCTTGTATAGCTGTATATATTTACTGTCCTCTGAAAATAACTCAACGTACAGCCATTATTGTCAAAATAGCTGGCAACAAAAATGAGTACACCCTAAGTGAACATGTCAAAACTGTGTCCAAAGTGTCAATATTTTGTGTGAGCACCATTGTTATCTAGCACTACCTTAATCCTCCTTGCCATGGAATTCACCAGAGCTGCACAGGTTGTTGCTGGGACCCTCTTCCACTCCTCCATAATGACATCACTGAGCTGATGGATGTTAGACACATGGCACTTCACCTTCCACTCGAGGACGCCCCACAGGTGCTCAATAGGGTTCAGGTCTGGAGACATACTTGGCCACTCCATCACCTTCACCTTCCTCAGCAAGGCAGTTGTCATCTTGGCGGTGTGTTTGGGGTCGTTATCATGCCATTCGGCTCAGTTTCTGAAGGGAGGGCATCATGTTCTGCTTCAGAATGTCACAGTTCATGTTGGAATCCATGTTTCACTCAATGAAGCTCAGCTCCCCAGTACCAGCAGCACTCATGCAGGCCCAGACCATGATGCTACCACCACCATGCTTGACTGTACGTAAGACACAATTTTCTTGGTACTCCTTACCAGGGCATCGTCACACATGCTGGACACCATCTGAGCCAAACAAGTTAATCTTAGTCTCATCAGACCACAGGACATGGTTCCAGTAATTCATGCTCTTGGACAGGTTGCTTTCAGCAAACTGTTTGCAGGCTTTCTTGTGAGCCAGCTTCAGAAGAGGCTTCCTTCTGGGACGATGGACATGCAAACCAACTTGTTGCAGTGTACAGTGTATGGTCTGAGCACTGACAAGCTGACCTTCCACTTCTACAACCTCTAAAGCAATGCTGGCTGGACTCATGCGTCTCTTTTTTGAAGCCAGCTTCTGCATCTGACGCACAGCACGAGGACTCAACTTCTTTGATTGACCTCGGTAAACCTCGGTATGACCCTGGCCTGTACTGTAACTCAGTTTCAGGGTGTTACCAATCTTCTTATAGCTTAGGCCACCTTTGTGGAGAGCAACAATTCTAAATCTCAAATCCTTAGAGAGTTATTTGCCATGAGGTGCCATGTTGAAGTTTAAAAAATCATTTGTCCCAATTTCAGTGAATCTTAATTATCTTGTTGGGAGTAACGCGTTACAAAAGTAATGCATTACAGTAACTTATTACTTTTTGCTGTAACGCAGTAGTGTAAGGCATTACTAATCAATTTTCAGTAATATTTTACTCGGTACATGTTCAGTAACGCTTGCGTTACAACACACTTTTAGCCCAAAATTTAATTGTTAAAAAAAAAAAAAAAAAAAAACGGGGGAAAAAAACAGTCAGACCGCGAGACATTAACGAATGAAAAATGCAAGTAAGTTATTACCTGTTCGTGGTCAGTCAAAAGCTGCGTGTGGTGTCCAAGTTTGTAAATAAGGACTAAATGACAGCTTCTGATATATTTGTATGGCGATTTATTTCATTCATCTCCCTTGCTGATGTACCTTTATATTGTGTGACATAGTCCAGTAAAAGCGTGTTTAGGGCATGCTTTACAGGAATGCAGCGAGGCATGATTTTGGTCTCTGTGCTCGTGCTGGCCAGTGGAAAAGCGGCTAATGGGAGAATATGGTAGAAGACTGTAGCCTACATTCGCAAGATGGATGTATGCGCATTACTCTGTTTGTTCTTCTGTGTTTTCTTTCTAACCAGAGAGCAGTCTGTTTTCGTTCGTTTTGAATTGTTCTGTTTAAAAGTAGACATGTCTGACTGTGAGGCAAGTAGGCGCTGAGTTTCGGTTCATTTATGAGACCAGCTCCAGTTCACGCGCTGGCGCCTCCGTGTCCTGATTATCTCTTGTCTACTATATTTAGGCCTACTTATTTATTAAATGCAGGCAATTGGTTGATGAAACATTGATTAAAATTAAGATACAAAATACAAAACGAAATTCACTTTAAAGAAAGGCAGTGTGCTTTCTGTTTGAGGTCTCTGTGAAAGTTTTAAAGCAGTCTTTTAGTGCCGCTTTCAGAGTGCTCACGTCCGTAACCGGGAACTGACACGTCCGTAACATTGTTTTTTCCTCATAAATGCGAACACTAAAAATAAAATAAAATTAATATATTATGTTCCGTGGAGAGGCAACCCTTCTTCATCCGGTGGGTAGTATTACTTTTGGTTTGCTTAGTGTAATTCACAGAATTACTAAAAAATATTTTGCTACCTAAAAGTTAAAGATTTTTTTGTGTCACGCATGCATGCATGTCTATTTCCCTCATATTAAATATAAAACGCTTGTGTAGACTGATATATTTTTCTTTATTAAGGGAGTAGCCTATGGATATATAAACAGACATTTTAATATATTGGTATTAAATGCATTTTCTGAGAATTTATATTTCAAGTTTTTACTGCAAATGTCACGTCCATAATGCTGGAATTGCCCAATTTTAAAGAATTTATCCTCAGCTAGTTTTGTGGTGTAGGTCTACGTATTTTATAATGTTAATTTCAAATAATACTAATAGTAATTTAAAGATGTGGTAGCTGGAACTGGACAGGAAGGATAACTCTGGGGATTGGAAGGGGTGTGTCGCGATTCTGCCTTCTCACACCGCACACCGTGACACAGGTTCGTGGATCTGAGTGTTGCGGTTTCATATCACATATCTTTACAGCCCTAGTCATTTTAGAATGTTAAGTTCTACTTCTGTAGTTATGTTGGTGAAAGTAACTCAAAAGTAATACAGGAGTAATGGAACGCATTACAATTCTGAGACAGTAATATTGTAAGGTAAAGAATTACTTTTAAATAACAGTAACAAGTAATGTATAATGTATAACAGTTTGGAAGTAATTTGCACAACACTGATCTTAAATCATACTATTTTCTAAAGTAATGCAAGATAATGCCATTATAAAGTTTTTTTTTAATGGATTGGTTAGATTGTGTGTGTGGTTTTTGTTGATAATATGACAAGCTGACTACGCCACCCCTTTTCAGAGAAAGGGGAAATAACTATCCAATGGAAATAGGGCACACAGGTTTGTTACCATGGAGGGCAAAGAGACGTGGATATCAATACAAAAAGAGTTTATTAAATTCACATGAATAGATAAACTCTCAGGTTACTGCAAGACAGAATGTCACTCAAATGAATAGTACAGCACCGTACGTCAACACGCACAAAATAAAGAAAATTAAATTACTGAGGTGGCTGAAGCTTACCCATAGCGGGGTAGGCTAGCTAGGTGTCTTATCCAAAAACCACACACACACACACACACACACGCAAAAGCGGTTATAAGCGGCAAACCACACTCAGTGCTTGAAATACCACCACCAGAAGGCAAGAAAAACTAGCCTCCCAACCTGGGGTCCGTCAGCCTAAAATAAACACAAAAAGACAATAAATACACTGAACAAATTATACTAAAAACCAAATAATAATAACAGAATTCTGAGTTGTTGGTGATGCAAAACACTCACCACAAATGAGCACTGACTTGTAGACAAAAAATAAAATCACAGAGCAACAAGGTTGCAACTAAATAAAATTACAAAATAGTCAACATCAAACTGAAACAAAAGACAAAGTAAAGAAAAAAAACCCCAACAAATTAGCACAATAGTAATATGACTGAAAAGCAAGCCCATGTGCACAACTCAGGCGCATGCAGCGGTAAACAGATCAAATGTTTTTAGCGTGGAAAACATACAGCAAAACACACAACGAAACAGCAACAAAACAGCAGCAGCGTCTAAATGGCCTTTATGCAGAAAACAATCAGCCCAACACAAGGGACACTAAGACAGCGCATCCTCAAAGGAATCAAATATCCTGCTAAAAACATCTGCCATCAGTTGGTTGGAGGGGCGGGGCGGAGCTAACAATAACGCATGACCAGGTGGCATAAACACAGTCTTTAAATAGACAGGAATCGGGTGTTGATAGGTTGTCGCACTAAATACATGGGAGGGGACTTACTCACCCTACCACATAAGAAGCTACCAATGCGATGCAATACGATTCACTACTATTGCGATGCAATGTGGTGCGATCCGATTTCGATTCGATTCAATTGTATGATGTGATTGTATCGATTCAATTCAATTGTATCGATTCAATTCGATGTGATTCAATGTAATACAATGCAATGGAGAAAAATATGATGCTACAGTATGCACTTCAATATGGTATAGATAGTTAACTTTGATTTATTTTGTTCAGACATACAGCAAATCATAAAATAGCTTAAGTGCCATCTGATTTTTAACGCATGGCTCTTTCACAAACAAAAGATTTGGTTTTCACAAAACCAAAAGATTAAATAAAAACAGACATTCTTTTCCTGTCCTGTCTCCAGTTACACTTTTAACAGCTCACACATTTAACAGTGAAACAATTTAAACATGCTCAGGGATAAACAATGAAGAAATGTTCCGTAACTTGCCAGCAGGCTAATGTGATTTCAGCAGGTAGGCTAACTCAGTGAGCAGAAAGCAGGGGCCTGTACCATGAAGGTAGCTGAACAAACTCGGGGTTACAGGATAAGTTTTGAGTTGACAAAACCAAACCGATGCAATCAGGCTTTATTGGTACCATGATGCAGCTCATCAACTTTCTCTGTCAACTCAGGCTTTGATCCTCAAGCTATGATTACTCCACGCGCGCGTGCACATAAAAGAGTGACGTCGACACTGAACAACCAATCGCGGGTCGCGATTTTTCCGCGGAGGAGCAAGAGATAATCATTCATAATTACGATGAATTTAAATATGTATTTCAAGCTCGAAACAATACGGTCTCTGCGGCCAAAGCAAGAGAAGACTGTTGGAGAAAGATTGCTGATTGTTAATGTGTAAGTTAAACAAATACGTTCTATATTTATGTAAAATTATGTATGTATGTGTAGCCTTTACGTGTAATATAGCCTATTAGCCTATAGTCTATTTTTATAATATATAAAAATGTGCATGTACCGGTACTAAGAAAAATTAATATTCATTGATTTTTAGATGCAACCCCAACTCCAAATGTTCTTGGCAGCAGATAAAGACAAAATATAAAAATATAATTCAAAGTGGTGAGTATTTACCACAACCTTTTATTACTTTTGTGAACATTTTATCACAAACACTTGTTTGCAGAAAACAGAAATAAAGAATTAAATTCAGAAAACCAGAATACACTGGTGGAGGAGTTGGCTCTGAGTAGGCAATAAGGGACGGCCGATTATGGATGGGATTACAGGTGCTGTACAATCTGACCCTGGTGCTGGCTCCTCTAAGCAAGTAACACTGGGTACGTGTGCAATACATTACTACTTTTAAGTTTTAAATATGGCTGACTATGTTCTGCAGTAGAGGGAAATACAGTGTCCCTGTTGAAGCCAGCACACATACACACACAGTCTCCCACACAGAGGTCAGTATGCAGCAAACAGAACACCAAACATAACCTGCTTTACAACAGTTATGCTTTACATTGGCATATTTTTATTTATTAGGGTGGAGGAAATGAAGACACTCTGTGTGTTCTCAGACAGTTGCTGATGTGAATGCACTGGGCTTTTTATTATGGCAAACATTTGAATGTGTGGCATAAAAAAGGGACTGGCCCTTACACATCTCTTTTATTGTAGGATTTTTTCACAACCTGCCCCAGAAACTGAGGCCTCTACCTCAATGGGCTTCAGTGCTTATTAAAGTATCTCAATGGGATAAAACTGATCTCAGTATGTATATAGTTATATAGTATATATATATATATATATATATATATATATATATATTAGTATAACTTATTTAACCAAGTAACACTTTAGTATGAATATTTATTAATGCAACTTTCTCTTGCTCTCTTTCTCCCTCCCATCCCACAAAACCAATAAAACAGTTTGAGACATATCTGCAGTCAATGTGCTTTTATTAAGTGTAATATTGTAATATTGTAATTGTAATATATATATGTAATATATATCTGCACCAGCTGGGTGGTCAAGTGTGATCGGGTCAGTTTCATCGGGGAGAAGCTGGTTTTGTGTTGTTTCTCGCTCTTTCTACTGGTGGCTATATTGTGCAGAATGGCACATGCAGCCACTATCTGTGATGCCCGCTCTGGTGACTCTTAAGGGCCGAACACAGTTGAAATGTGCCTTTAGGATGCCAAAGGTCATCTCTATCTTCACTCTGGTTTTACTGAGGGCCACACTGAAGTGGTGCTGTGGCCCTGTCTGAGGGTCATGATAGGGGGTTATTGTGTAGGTTTTTCTATCTCAGTTTAAATGAACAGTGTTTTGTACTGTACCAAATTTAACTTGCTTTCCTCAAAGCGCTGACACAACACCGACTCACAGAAAATTCGTGAGACAAGCACTGGAGCCAGGCCATTTGGCATCCAAACTTGATCATATATGTTCATGACCACAAGTCGTCTGCAGATGAAATGTTTAGTAAATCATTGTTATATCTGTTAATGTTACTATTAATTTAAAGATTCATCTCACAGAAAATAATCATCTCACATATTCACATCATCTCTACCTGAACATTATGGCTGTGATAGGACTTCCTATTAACATAATCTGCCTCATGTTCCCTAGAGCAGTGGAGATTGGAGCAATAGACTGCATACATGTTGCAATGACTCTAGGGAATCCTATCATAAGATTAACAGAAGAATAATAAAAAGAAGATTCAAAATAATTCTTAACATGTAGGCTATTATATATTGTATAGTACACTTGTGAAATTTGCTTTAAAAAAAAAGTGTTCATGTGATGTCACCCTATCAATATATCTTACTGGCAATTTTATAAAAGCCCTCTTTTATGGACATGGTCGATAAATGTCCGGGGAACACTAATGAAACTTTTCATGTACTCCTGCAGAGCGAGGACCACCTTGGTTTGACTAACCGTGTTTTCCCCTAGCTTCTGTGCGTCACCCACCGTGCAAGAATGTACCACTTGCAAAAAAAAACAAAAAACAAACAAACAAAAAACCCGCAACGCAATATTTGCGGTACAGTAAGTGCATGAATTCGACGTGTTAAATTCTTTATGTGCGGCTCAAGAAGTTCGCAAAGATAAGACATTCCTTCCGCGGAAAATCTGTATCTTTCAAACAAGTAACTATCAGTTAAGGCAAGGGGATTTTGTCTGGCTAAAAACTCTTTCTCTACGAAGTGCTCGTCAAACAATTTGCGCTGAGATGTCCACCGGATTTGGAAGAAAAGGTGAAGTCATTGCAACAGCAGACACTGGGAATAAGTTACGTCACCTATGTTTCTTTGCTCTCAGCTGATTGGTCAAACTTCGGTCTGAGATCTTGAATCCAGAACATAACCTGCCCCGGAGCAGGTTAGCCGTGCAGCGTAAGATACCATGGCAACGAACACCGATTAAAGCCGAGCTACTTTCATAGTACCTAAAACCCAGGGTTGGCGGAAACTAAGCTGAAACATAGCTGGCTAGCCACCTAATCCGGCTTCATGGTACAGGCCCCAGGTGCTGTTTTAACATAAACAATAATAAAAATAAAAATAAACTTTTACAAACAGGTCTTTCATAACTGTATTCAGATGTAAAAAAAAATATTTATATATGAAAAACTATTATTGGCAGTCACAGGCTGCTGTAAACCAGATTAACTGAAATGTCCTACTTTAAGGTGTTTCTTCAGGAAAATCAGTTGATCTACATGATCAGGATTGAAGCAAACTGCACTGTGCAGTAACTATGTCTCCAGCTGTGCTAAACACTCTTTCAGAGGGTACACTTGTTGCTGGGTTGGAGAGGTAGCTCTTTGCCAATGCTGAAAGCAGTGGAAGATCCACTTGTTTTTTCCACCATTGCAGAACATCACCACTCAGACCTAAAGAATCCCTCTCTCTGTATTTTAAAATTTCCTCCTTAGCTCTCTCCCTTGTGTTCTTTGTCGTCTGTGGTCTCACAGTGTGGAAATCATCAAACATCTGGTCCAAGGCCGTTTTCTTCATCTAGGAGCAGAACAGAAGAGAAGAGGGGATTTTCAGTTGTGTTAAAAAATTATATCAGTCAATACTTTACTACAAAAAATGTGACATACAACCATAAAAACAACATACAGTAGCTTTATAACTTTCGCAACAGTTCCTAAACTTCCAATCAGAACATAGAAAACTCTTCCTCTCTGTGGGGGCTCCTGTCATCACCTGTTTTAGCTGCCTGGTCCTCATTCATTGTGCTCCTTGCCTGACAATGATTATTATAATCCAGAGACTAACTGTTAGATTTCCTTAAACTAGACATAATTTAAGACACAAATAAATAAAAGTAACAAATGGAGAGAGAGAGAGAGAGAGAGAGAGAGAGAGAGAGAGAGAGAGAGAGAGAGTCTAGCTATAGAATACTGAGTATATTTGTACCTTTTCATCCATCTTCACCACCTCTGCAGTTAGCTTCATGAATATCATGTCCTTGGTATCATTGTCATCCAGGAAAGCCAGGTCTTTGAAGCGTGGATCAAGGGCTGAGGCATAGTAGAGGAGGTCTTGGAGATATGTGTAGCGACCGTCAAAGTCCTGCCTGAATCGTTCCTTCATCTGGGAAATTACTGGTAGATCAATATCATTGGAAATGATGCTGGAAATGTCTCTTTGATTTGGCCTGGATTGGGGAGATCATTGAGATGGTGGGTTTTTTTTCCTCACTGAGGAGTGTGGTTGCCACTTTCAGAGGAGATATCAATTTGATGACATCTTGGATTATTGTCATTTCTTCCTCTGTCAGGCTGGCCATGCATTCACCCCTCTTAATCTTATTTGACAGCAGGGTGTTCAACACAGCAGGCTGCTGCTCCCAAAAACGCTCCAACATGTCAAGTGAACTGTTCCATCTTGTGGAAACATCATGGATTAGCTTGTGGTTTGGCAGGTGTAGCTGGGCCTGCATTTCATGTAGAACTTCAGTTGCTTTTGGGCAAAAACGCACCTTCCTCACTTTCTCCAAAAGCTCCGACACCCTGTCCAGTTTGAGGGATTTTTGCACGGCCAAATTAAGTGTGCGCGCGATGCATCGCATATGGGGGTCCATCTCTGCACCAACTCCAGCCAGCATCATGTTTTTTGCATAATCCGTGACCAACGCTGTGTTCTTGTCTTTGATGTTCCACTCACGGCAAACGTTCTGCAGTAAAAGTGCTAGATTATTCACTGTGTGAGCCTCATTGAACACTCTAATTTGTAGAATGTGGTTTCGCAAAACCCACTCATCATCAATATAGTGTGCTGTGACAGTGTGTACATAGTGTGTACATATGAGTCCGTGGCACAAGACGTTCAGCCATCAACCGTAATTGCAACTCTTTGGGCATTGCTTAATGACTCGGCTATCTCTCGTCTAACTTTGTCATACAAAACAGGGATTTGTTTCTCAATGAATAGCTCCCTATTTGGTATGTGATACCTCGGCTCCAAGACGTGGAGGAGGTATTGGAATCCCTCGTTCTCTGTAATGCTGTAAGGCTGAATGTCTGTACAAGTAAAAAAGGTGATCACGCCGGTTACTGCATTGGAATGAGCAGAGCTGTTAGCCAGCAGGGAGTGAAAAAAAGTTGTAATCGTTTGCTTACCCGGCGTACTGCTAGCAGTACCACAGCGGCTAGTACTAGCTACAGCTGATTCCGAGGGCGAGGAGGGGGAGGCAGTCTCTGCTGCACTCACACTGTGTCAGAGCTTTAAGTGTGTTGTTAAATTAGTCGTACTGCCTGTATATTATATACCGGCGCGACATGTTTTACAAATTGCATGGGTTTTGTCAAGATTTCCATGAAAATACTGGATTTAAAATTATTTGGTGGAAGACAGAGCTCCGCCATGTTAATCTGTTCTAGGTAGGTGACTCCCAGGACATGCCTCAGTCTCCGCAGTGTTGTGATACGTCATATTCACGTAGCAGCTGCAGCAGTGGTGATGAGAGAACACCCTTGAGCAACAGTTCAGAAAGGAGAAATCAATCTAACAGTTACATAATAAAATATTGGTCACAAATGATTGGTCACTTTCTAAATAGTAAAAGTAGTGCATCTACTAATAATTATACATGAATAAATCATTTTTTACTGATGCAGATATGTTAGAAATGATGCATCGCGATACAAATGCCAACTTGTATCCAATGCACACTTATAACATCGTTAGCTTTTATGCCGATGCACCGATGTGAATCGGTGAATCTTACCATAGCCTTCACCATACCTAGAGATTGGCATGGGGTACTTTCCATAAGATCATCTCTCAATGCAAATCAAACTAGCTTTTAGGCTAACTGAAATAAAATCATGCCAATCTCTAGGTATGGTGAAGGCTATGTGATGATGTGGGGCTATTTTAATTCCAAAGGCCAAGGGAACTTTATCAGGATGCATAGTATCCTAAAAAAAAATAATAAAAAATACTTAAAAATAAAAATCTGCCTGCCTCTATGGGAATTTAACATAGGGGTGTACTCACTTATGCACCATGTATTTTAAGGAAGAACATTTATTTATTTACGATACATTATTCATTCACAAAGAAAATTGGTGTCCTTAAAGGTTGGATTTTTCCTAATTTTTTAAATTAAGGCATTAAGTTCAATTTCCAAAATATGATTTTTTAGTCCTCTTTTTAGTCAACTTTAGCATGGGTGTATTCACTTATGCATTGCACTGTATATATATATATATATATGTGTGTGTGTGTGTGTGTGTGTGTGTGTGTGTGTGTGTGTGTGTGTATTATTGCGGATTATTTTAAATGTTTAAGGAATGATGGGGTTAGTGTTTAATTGTATAATTTGTTAAATTCTGTGTTTGTGTTGTTAATATGTGATGTGTTTCAAAGCATTAATGTAGATGTATTCATATCACCAGTGTCAAAGACAAATGTCCACTCTGTAACAAACAGAATGGACAATAAAGTTAACTAAACTAAACTAAACTAAACTACATTTGTGTTTCTCATTGTCAATTGTCTAAGCTGCTCTTCCCATATACAGTAAAAATAGATGTTCAGTGTTCTGACCTTTTTTACCACTTGTCACTTTCTTTTGAAGAACTGGTGTAAAGGCCAAATAACAAAACTGAAGAATTAATTGGTGCTATGTCATTTCAAACTAAATCAGTTCAAAATTAAGTTTGTTTCTGGGATAACGGATTATGATCAATAATTAATATTTTAATTATTTTCAGAATTTACTGTAGCAGAATCAATACTATGATCATTTTATCAGTTCATCCAATGAACAGAAAGCATAAACAATTATTAACTCTAGGAAATATAATATCTTCCTGGCCGAGAAAGAATAATCCCCAGCTAACAGTAAATTACTAAATAAATCAAGGGTAAAAGCATAGGTAACTTAGATCGAAGTTCAAGACAATAAATTCGTAAGCACATAACACAAGTAATACTTCTCTTTTCAAATACAAACAATACTTTATTGATTATATGCTAACACACATGAACGTACCTAACACAAACACACGCACATGCATATACACACACATTCATACAAGTTACAGAAAGAAAGAAAGAAAGAATGAGTTTCCCCTGGGGTCGGCGGTATCGCCGGCGATACCAGCTCGCTTTTTTTTTTATCAGTTCAAAAGAGATTCATTTTGCTCTGTTGACTTTGATATTACAAACAAGTTTCATACATCAATCGATTCTGTTAAATGTGTATTATTTTTGTGTATACTCACAATAAAAACAAAGTGTTGTGCTTTTTGCCAAATAAAGAAAAATAAACACGAAGTGAGTTCTGCCTTCTCTCTGCCAGTGAAGTCCATTCTGAAACGCGTCCGAAAATTAACAATAACTCAGTGAATACTCAGTCAAACAGGCATACAGACACACAGGCATGAAGCTTGAATTCTCTTCTTTTAAATGAAGTAATTTATATAAAAAACAAATATTCTCATCTTGTGAAATCTGTATTAAAAGAGAGCGATTCCAGTCGAGCTCATTAGAGCTCATTCAAATGTAATGTGACCACGCCCCGGAGAGCGCGCGCTATTCAAACGCAAATGACTGAGGTAATCCACGCAAACCTGTGAACGCCCCCATATCAGCTCGAGAAAACACAAGTTTATTCAGATCATTACTTGTTTACACTGTCTCGCAGCGCTGTGAGGAATAATAATAATGGAAAATGTACCTCAGAAGTGCGGGTATTTCGAGGAGCAAGGATCCGACTGAGCTGAGGAATACTGTAGTAAGTTTTTTTTTCCTTCTCAAGTGAATTGCGTTTCTGTGAATGAATGAACGGCAGAGATGCGCCCTGTTTACCACAGCTCGCAAAAAGACAGTTTAAATTTAAATCGCGTTTGTGTGTGAATGAATGATGATGTTTTAGCAAACTGTATTGCTATACTGAGATGAGTAAAAATCGACTGAAATATGTTGAAATAAAATGTAGGTTATTCTGCAAATTAACATTTATATGCCCTTATATAAAAACATATTATATTATATGCCCTTATATAAAAACAAATTACAGTCAGGCGTTTCTGTGTGTGAACGAATGTTTCGCTTTTAGCAAACTGTATTGCTATACTGAGTAAAAATCGACTGAAATATGTTGAAATAAAATGTATTTGTATAAGCAACGTATTAAACTGCAAATTAACATTTATATTTCTTATAATAAAAACGAAAGACCTATGTTACAGACATATGAAAGACAACATTTCGTTGATTAGTTTTGGATAGATTATACATTTTTACTGTAAAATAAATAAGCTTTTGTTTGCCAATTTTTGCTCATATGTTAAATATAGTATGTTTTGTCAAAAATAAAGTAATCAAATAACCAATCAAATCCTTAACTTTGAAATATGTATGATAAAATGTATACTTTAGTTTTTACAAATAAAGATTACACTTGATTTGTTGTTGTAATTGTAACCTTTTTAATAAAAAAATATATTTACAAGGTAGATGTAAACAAACTATTAAAAGGTAAATATAAGCCTTTTCTTTAAATAATTTTTATTGTGTTTTATCGTGAATCGTGGACCGAAACTTTGTAGCAAAACTTAACTTAAAACTGAGACTTTCAATCGGAAAATAAAGGAAAACTTAGAAAAGAAAGAAAATTGAGACGAGAGTAGGCTAGTAAGATGGCTTGAATAAAGCTGTTGAACCCTTTCTTCTGATCTTAATTTGGGTTCTTTGTCTCTGCGGTCTACATGGTGACTAGCGTCTTCTGTCTCCGTCTTTGTTCTGCCCCCGTTCTGCTCAACTTCTGCTCAACTCCTGCTCAACTCCCGCTCAACTCCTGCTCAACTTCCTAACGCTCTGAGCTGGGTTTTTAAAGGGTTTCTGCAGTTCTGACTGCTGCTTTGTTTTCAAAGTCGTAAATCATGTCTTCCATGGGGGTGTCGGTTCTCTAGCTTTAATTAGAGACCAGATGCAACAGTTTAGGCATGATTTCTAATTATCAGAATATGAAACATTTTACACAGATTTGATTCCAGCCATCTTTTGAATTAAGAACATACGGTCATGCTGACAGGAAGCATGACACGCTTTCATTCACACACCTAATAGTTATAACAATTACATGAATTATATGGCATCAAAGTATATTAGATACACAAAGATATTGTAGAAACAACATAAAATGATGTAGGTGCATGATGTTTGATTACAAGTCCATTGAAAATTGTTCTTGAATGATTTTATGTATAGTTATAGGGAAAATCTCAGTTTTCTGGTTTAAAGAGAAGAGAAACTCTGGTTTGGTCCTTCAGAGGTCCTAACGGGGGAGGGGTCAGGAATGTTGTGGGGTCCGGCAACATCTGCTGGTATCTTGACAGATCACTGAGTTGTGCCATCTCTGAACCAATCATTCTTTTAAAAAACCCCTCACATTGACAAGTTCTTCCGTTCGTTTGGCTACACAAAGTTCTCATTGTAGCCTTACTGGCGCCGGGATGGGTGACTTATGGCTCTGGGTTTGGTGATTTGACCCTGGAATGTGAGGACTCTGTGTGGGACCTTGGTCTCTGTTTTTCTCTTAACCAGTCAGTATTCGGCCACAAAGCTAGCATTGACCAGTTATTTCGTTAGTGCTGGGGGGGGCTCTTTTAAATAGCCAGACTGGTGGCAAAGATTGATGATGATCATGAGACGTTCTGAACAAATCTTCCCCTTTGTTCGGCGGGAAGTGGAAAGTTTGAATTAATTTTCTGGAAGAAGATTAGTTTGTGTTTGGTTCAATCTCATTGTTGCTACAGCTACAAAGTTCCCGTACGAACCGAACGGACCAATTATCTGTGTATTATGACTGTTTATTTGTCTGTGCATGAGTGGCGCGCGCAAATCACCATATACTCTGCGCACCAACGAGTATATATTATACTCACCAGCGCGCTACAAAAGTGTGATAAGATTTGTGCAGGCCACTCCTATCACGACGCTGATGATAAAATATGTAACTTATTTGAAATCTATTTAGAATTTGCTGCTTTAAAACAAATGGGAATGTCAAACATAATATAAAACAGCCACATAAACTAAAAAAGACTAATGAAAAGAGGAGAAAACATCGTCCTGCACCAACATAAATTAGAAAGCTTTTTATACTCATGACCACCTTTACTAGAGTTTATCAAATTATATTGTATTTATTGTGGTTTTTTTTTTTTTTTACTAACTTGTAGAATTTATAATAGATTAGCCTATTTGTTAATGGAATAGATTTTTCACTAAAGATTTATATTACAACAGTGGCATGTTGTGTATATTTACATTTACATTTAGTCATTTCGCTTTTATCCAAAGCAACTTACAAATTAGGACCAAATTAAGCGAGTCATGAAGAGGCAAAAACAATGCAAAGAAGTACTCAAAATGCAAAGTGCAGGCATTGCTCAGAGTAGCATAAGCCAGATAAGGGAGGATTAAGGGAAAATGAAATATATATTTTTTTTATTTATTTTTTTTATTATGAGATTAAGTGCTCACGGAAGAGATGACTTTTCAGTTATCTTTTGAATGTTGTCAGGGATTCTGCATTCCGGATGAGGGTGGGGAGATCCTTCCACCAGCATGGAACCGTGAATGAGAATGTTCTGGAGAGTGATTTTTTTGGCTCTCTGTGATGGTACCACAAGTCATCGCTCGTTGACCGATCGTAGGCTTCTGGTAGAGATGTAGACTCGTAGGAGCGAGTGAAAGTAGGAGGGAGCTGAGCCTGTGATAGATCTGTAAGCAAGCGTCAATGCCTTGAACTTGATGCGAGCAGCGAGTGGCCAGTGCAGAGAGATGAACAGAGGAGTGACATGGGCCCTTTTGGGCTCGTTGTAGACAAGACGAGCTGCAGCATTCTGAATCATTTGTAGAGGTTTAGTTGCACATGATGGAAGTTCAGCCAGAAGAGCATTGCAGTAATCAAGCCTAGATATGATCAGGGCCTGGATGAGAAGTTGTGTTGCATGTTTAGTTAGGAAAGTCCTGATCTTCCTGATGTTATGCAGTGCAAACCAGCATGATCGAGTGGTCTTTGTAATTTGGTCTGTGAAGGTCAGCTGGTCATCAAATACTACTCCAAGATTTCTGACCCACCTTGATGGGGTGATTGATGATGAATCTAGCTGGATAGTGAAGTCGTGCTGTAGAGGCGGATTGGCAGGGAGGCATAGAAGCTTAGTCTTTGCCAGGTTGAGCTGCAGGTCATGTTCCTTCATCCATGCCAAGATGTCCGCCAGACAGCTTGAGATCCGTGGAGCTACTGTGGGATCATCTGGTTGAAATGAGAGGAAGAGCTGTGTGTCATCAGCATAGCAATGGTAAGAGAAACCATGTGCCTGTATGATGTGTCCCAGTGATGTGGTGTAAATGGAGAAGAGGAAGGGTCCAAGAACTGAACCCTGAGGAACCCCTGTGGTCAGTTGATGTGCTTTGGATACCTCGCCTCTCCATGCGACCTTGATAAATATATAGTTTCTGAATGTGTAGGTTGCTATTTTTCATTACAAATGCTATAAATGAAAAAAGGAAGAAAAAAAGTTAACATTGGCTGTAGCATGGTAATGAGGAGCCATCAGTGGTCTTACCTGTAATTATGTCCTTATTGTAACAAATGCTATAGTTAAATAACTACAAGACCTATGTCACTTTTTAGGCCAAGTACAAGTTATAATCAAGAGGACCTTCTTAAAGTATTGACTAGTCAAGTCAAGTCAAGTATATAGCGCTTTTTACAATATAGATTGTATCAAAGCAGCTTCACAGTGATATAATACAAAATAATACAACAAAGTTTGTTTCTAGAAGAAAATTGCGTCATCATCCACCTGAAGTAAGGCAGATCAATAATAATATTGTTGAATATGAAATGTCTCCAACTAAGCAAGCCAAAAGCCAAGGCAACAGTGGCAAGGAACCGAAACTCCATCAGGTAACAGAATGGAGAAAAAAAACCTTGGGAGAAACCAGGCTCAGTCGGGGGCCAGTTCTCCTCTGGCCAACGAATGAACAGTGTATGATTATAATTCAGGCAACATTACAGGTCAGAAGTTAGATTGGATCAGAACATTCACAATATTTATCCAGTTCCATCTGGCTGGAGGTCAGAGTCATCACGCCGGTATGGAGACGGGTTTGTTGAGGTGTCCATGAGGCCTTCACAGGGCTGATGAGGCTGGCACTTCAGGGATGCGTTGTGGTCGTGCCCAGGCGCAGGTTCACCGTCTGATCTGGATACGGCCCGGATCCACCTGACTTCAGTAAACCTCGGAATAAACAGAAAGACTAACATTAACGTAGATGCCATTCTTCTTATGATGTAACAAGTACATCGGGTGTTATAGGAAGTGTCCCCGGTTCTGGCTGACCTAATCTATGCAGCCTAAAAATCATTTAACTGATTTGAATAATAGAAATGTATAATGTTCTATATGAATGCCAGGTAAAAGAGATGCGTTTTTAGTCTAGATTTAAACTGACAGAGTGTGTCTGCTTCCCGGACAATGTTAGGGAGACTGTTCCAAAGTTTAGGTGCTAAATAGGAAAATGATCTACCACCAGCAGTTGATTTTGATATACTAGGTATATCAACTGGCCAGAATTTTAAGATCGCAATAGATGAGAAGGACTATAATGCGTTAAGAGCTCGCTCAAGTACTGGGGAGCTAAACCATTTAGTGCTTTGTAAGTAATGGTAGTAGCAATATTTTAAAATTTATACGATGTTTAATAGGGAGCCAATGCATTGTTGACAGAACCGGGCTAATATGGTCATACTTCCTGGTTCTAGTGAGAACTCTAGCTGCTGCATTTTGCACCAACTGGACTTTGTTTATTAAGCATGCAGGGCAACCACCCAGTAGAGCATTACAAAAATCTAGCCTTGAGGTCATGAACGCATGAACTAACTGTTCCACATTGTTCATTGAAAGCATATGTTGTAATTTAGATATATTTTTAAGATGGAAGAATACGGTTTTACAGATGCTAGAAACGTGACTTTCAAATGAAAGATTGGTATCAAAGAGCACACCCAGGTTCCTAACCGACGACGAAGACTTGACAGAGCAGCCATCAATTGTTAGATAGTATTCTAGGTTATTAAGTGAGGAAGTTTTTTGTCCAGTAATTAGAATCTCTGTTTTTTCAGAGTTAAGTAGTAGGAAATTACTAGTCATCCAAATTTTTATATCAGCTATGCATTTCGTTAATTTTGCTCGAAGAAATATAGAGCTGAGTATCATCAGCATAACAGTGAAAACTAATGCCATGCTTCCTAATGATATCTCCCAAGGGTAGCATATACAGAGTGAACAGCAACGGTCCTAGTACTGAGCCTTGTGGTTCGCCATACTGAACTTCTGATCGATATGACATCTCTTCATTTACTGCTACAAACTGATAACGGTCAGATAAGTATGATGTGAACCATGCTAGTGCAATTCCACTAATGCCAACATAATTTTCGAGTCTTTTCAAAAGAATGTTGTGGTCGATGGTATCAAATGCAGCAATAAGATCCAGTAACACTAATAGAGAGATACAACCACGGTCGGATGCTAAGAGCAAATCATTTGTAACTCTAATGAGAGCGGTCTCAGTACTATGATACGGTCTAAATCCTGACTGGAAATCCTCGCAGATACCATTTCTTTCTAAAAAAGGAACATAGTTGTGAGGATACTGCCTTTTCTAGTAATTTTGACAGAAAAGGTAGATTTGAGATCGGCCTGTAATTGACAAATTCTCTAGGATCAAGTTGCGTTTTTTTAATAAGAGGTTTAATAACTGCCAGCTTAAAAGTTTTCGGTACATATCCTAGTGACAAAGATGAATTAATGATATTAAGAAGAGGATCTATGACCTCTGGAAGCATCTCTTTCAATAGCTTAGTCGGTATAGGGTCTAACATACATGTTGTTGATTTAAATGATTTAACGAGTTTAGAAAATTCTTCCTCTCCTATAGCAATGAATGAATGGAATTTTTCCTCAGGGAGACTACAATGCATTGTCTGATGCGATACTGTAGTAGACGGTTGGATAGTTATAATTTTCTCTCTAATATTATCAATCTTGTAAGTAAAGAAGTAAAGAAGTAATTACTGCTGTGCTGTTTGAAAACGTCTGGTGTTGAAGTTTAATCTTTCGCTAATTTAGCTACTGTTTTGAATAAATACTTAAGGTTGTGTTTGTTTTCTTCTAAGAGTGTTGAAAAATAAGTAGATCTAGCAGTTTTTAAGGCCTTTCTGTACGCAATCATACTTTCTCTCCACAAAATGTGAAAAACTTCTAATTTTGTTTTCTTCCAGCTACGCTCCATTTTTCTGGCCGCTCTCTTAAGGGCCCGAGTGTGCTCATTGTACCACGGTGTTGGACTATTTTCTTTAATTTTCTTTTAGCGCAATGGAGCAACTGTGTCTAAAGTACTAGAAAAGAGAGAGTCAATCATTTCTGTTGCAACATCGAGTTCTTCTAAGCTATCTGGGATGCTGACGAGATGAAACTGATCAGGAAGATTATTTATAAAGCAATCTTTAGTGGCAGAAGTGATAGTTCTACCATATTTATAACACAGAGTCGGCTGTGCAACCTTTGCTAAATTAAGTATACATGAGATTAAATAATGATCTGAGATGTCATACAGTCACACAGTCTCTATATCAGTGGTTCCCAAACCTGTCCTGGAGTACCCCCAACACTGCACGTTTTCTTTGTCTCCCTAATCAAACACACCTGATTCAACTCATCAGCTCATTATCACATGGGTTAATGAGCTGATGAGTTGAATCAGGTGTGTTTGATTAGGAAGACAAAGAAAACGTGCAGTGTTGGGGGTACTCCAGGACAGGTTTGGGAACCACTGCTCTATATGATGATATCTAGGTGAAAGAGGCTCTATGTGATGGGATTTATCTGACCTTGGTGACGTGAGACAGCTAGCAGACGGTCGGTTTAGCCAGTCTGTCTGCTTCCTGACCTGAGCCCCAGATTGTCATGTTTGAGCTCTAAGGCCCTGTTTACACGAGAACGCTCGCGGGTGAAAACGTAAAAATATTTTATCAGATGTGCCTTTCGTTTAGACGGCGACGGCGTTTTCGGGGCTTAAAAACGCAAAAAAGTGAAACCACCCTCCAGAGTGGAAATCTTAAAAACGCTCCACCGTCGCGTTTCCGTCTAAATGGTAAAAACGCAAAAGTTTGCTAGACAGTGAAGGCACCGATCAGTGCTTCACATTGCCACCTAGCCGCCTGGAGTGCATACTACATTGAATTTCACACACTTTTGCGTCACCATATGCACGCAGATTTCCCCCCGATAACGCTCGTCTAAACGCAGAATAAAAAGTGATCACTTTTGCGTTTTCTCTTCAGATCGTTTCCGTGTAAACGTAGCCTAAGAATATGTGCCATATTACTAGAGAGAAGAGCAGCACCATCCCAGGAGGGATGAATACCATCTCTTTTCAACAGGTCAGGTCTGCCCCAAAAACTTTTCCAATTGTCTATGAACCCTATATTATTTTGCGGACACCACTTAGACAGCCAGCCATTGATGAGCACAGTCTACTAAGTATCTCATCACTCCTTCGAACAGGAAGGGGGCCAGAGCAAATTACAGTGCCTGACATCATACTTGCAAGTTCACACACCTCTTTAACATTAATTTTAGTGATCTCCGACTGGCGAAGTCGAACATTATTAGTGCCGACGTGAATAATAATCTTAGAGAATTTACGATTAGCATTAGCCAGCACTTTTCAATTTGCTTTGATGTCAGGCGCTCTGGCTCCCGGCAAACATGTGACTATGGTGGCTGGTGTCTCTATTTTCACGTTCCGTGTAATAGAATTGCCAATAACTAGGGCACTTTCCTGAGAACCTGTTTAATGTTGTTATCGGAACCGAAGAGCTGTGTTTTGTCCCGCGACTACATCGTCTCGCGGTCACCCAGTTGCCCTGCTGCACGGGCTCTAAGAGCTCACTAAGCTAGTCGCAACCAAAGCAGTATCTAAAGCCCTTGCATTCTTACTATCCTCGATTAAAGTTTGGATGCATGTCTCTAGTTCTGAAATCTTCTCCGTCAGCCTGACTATCTCCCTGCATGTATCACATGTAAAGTCCTCGGGGCTGACAGAGTAGGCTACACTATACATGTGACACACAGTGCAAGTGACAATAACAGGAGAAGACATTACTCACCGTGTTTGTTGACTGATCCTACTCACCACAGTTGTTTGATGGACTCGAAAAAGTCATGAGCGCACGTGAGAGAAAAAAAAAAGACCGCAAACACGGATGGCAGATTAACAGGCTAGCGGAAGGCTAGATTAAAGCTAGTAAAGTCAGATCAATGTGACAGACAAAATTAGATAATATCAGATATCTGGTTGATGAGTACTATATATTTAGCGATATAAACAACAAGGAGTGATAGTAAATAGAGATTCAAAACGGAAAGCTATATGGAGCCAGACGCAAACCACACAGCAGCAATACAGAGAGGCAGACCGGAGCAATCGATCCACGAGCAGCGATCCTGTGTGATTGTGTGAAGGGTAGGCAGAATTTAACTCAATTGACTAAACATTTGGTTTTCCCCAATATCTGGCTTCTGGTGTCATCTCCTTCCAGTTATTTTTAGCTGTACACAACAGCTTGTTATGCTGCTTGGTATTGCAACTGTTATTTCTTACCATACTAATTTAATGTATTGTCATAATTATAAACACACTAGTTTATAGCACAAATATTTTTCTACCAAAGTGCAAAACAGGATATGACAATATCACTTCACCCAAAAACAAACAAACAAACAAAAACAAAAAATCATGAAATTATAAAACCTTTCTGCAGCGGTCTGAAATTTCACTTATGCAGACTCAGAAAATGTGTCAATGCAGAAAAAACACTGATTACATGTGTCAAATCTTATATCATGCATACTCTGCACTGACACTGTTGTCGCTTTGATAAACAAGCAGTATTTTTTATTTTATTTTTGCTGTAGTTTTTCTATAACTAGTTGAGACCAGCTCATTCGAGCCTGAGTCAGGTCGGGTCCAAATGTTCCTGCAAATATGGTCTTGGATTTGGACCTTCAGACAGGCTTTTTTTAGATTAAAAGTTTGGCACTGTGACAAGGGACAATTATAAAATATACACATTAAAAGCATTTTAAGTCAGTTTTAAAATGATCTTCATATAACAAAAATAATGTAAAGTTGTTAGTTCCACAAGAAAAAAAAAAAAAAAAAAAAAAAAAAGAATCAACCTCTGGGACATGAAAGTGGCATAAGCCGAAAAAATGCCCAAGTTCAAGAGATTGGGTGTTTGAACCATCCTTGAGGTTTTTAAATGAATTAAAATGGCATCTGTTTGTCAGATGGAACATTGTAGTTTTTTGGATGAGAGATCTGTGACAGCAACACTTGATGCCGACCATTGCTGCCCTATATTACCAATGACTGGGTCTGTCACTAACTACACAGAAGGACAATACTTAATATAACAGACTTCAATGATTTTTAACAACCGGTAATAGGATTTTTCAGAGTGATAGCTCAGATAGCTCACTGCAACTGCTGTTGTCAGCAAACATATGATATGATAGCTCTGGTAGCACCACATAATCACAGATTTTTAACAGTGCTGACAGTTAATCGCTAATTTTTTGGGGAGCTGAGATGAAAGACATGGGGGCTAAACCACTCTAAACAGGGCGCTTATGGTTTTGCGGTCATTATGTAATGACTGTCTCCTTGTCACTCTGTGCAAAACCACTTTGAAATCCCACAGGGTTTGGGGAGGGGCATATATTTTGTGGTTGTCAAGAGAAATGTCAAATCCAAGCTAAACTCTCTAAATATTTGCATAATGTAGCACCAAGATGTCAGGTTTCTTAAAAGTCACTTTGGCTCTAATGTGACATCTTGTATTTTGATAAACTGTGGTGGTCAGGTTAATAAACTTTCAGTATGTTCTCATTTGGTTGGTGCTGTGAGTTCTACCTGTTGAGTTGTGGAAACAGAGAGCTTTTTCTGTTTGGATGAGTCAGACATCACTGTATAATCACACCACGAAAGTCAGACAGCCTGGAAATAACACTTGCCAAGGCAGTTTTCACAATCAACCTTGAGAGCATGATGAGGTATAAAGAAACTCTGTTTTCATTTTCTCATGTAAGCTGTCTGTCAGTTCTGTATGCCATCATCAGGTTTATTTGTTTGCCATTGCATTTTAGCTGCCCTTCTTTCAAGGACCCACAGGATGGACAGTCCTTTTTTCTTTTTTGTCCGACTAACTCTGAAAGCAGTATAAATAAATAAACTTGCTATCTTCATTACACAGTGCTTCAGTGATCTTTCTCCTGTTTTGTCTAGGGCTTATTTACATATCAAAAGTAGGATGACATTATTAATCAAAATAAAAACCAAAATCATGTTTCTGCCAAAAGACTGTGATATAATTATAAAATAGTCTGCATGAGCCACATGCTTCAGTGATGTGAATATTAGATGCATGCCATTTTCAAAAATACAGTTTATTATGGTCATTAATATGCACAATATGGACACTTCAAAATACTGTGAATAACATTTTAACAGATAACATATTAGTGTAATTGATTAAATTAACTCACAATTTCTGTCACAAACTATATTCTTTCCTGTAGCTCAAACAGTAGAGCGTTGACGCTTGCAACGCCAGGGTCATGGGCTTGATTCCCAGGGAAAGCAAGAACTGATAAGAATGTGAAAATGTGTACCTTGAAATGCAATGTAAGTCGCTTTGGATAAAAGTGTCTGCCAAATGCGTAAATGTAAATATTTCCCTGGATCTTCATCATCACTCCTTTCACCACACTATATACCCCAGCACACACACACAGCCATGGTCTGGTCTTGAGCAACAGACTCACTGGTGAAACTTAGCTGAACAATCACCAGTGCTGTATCCTTGATATCACTTGAGTCATATCCTAGTCTCTGTGTCTGCTTTAGTGATGTAAATTCCGATTCATTTCCTCAAACCGGTCCTTTCGGACAGTTAATTTCAATGAACCCGTTAAAAAACAAAATGAGGCAACACTTCATTTTGATCGCCCCTTTTGAACATTCTGTTGACTGTAAATAACTTTGCAACATGTCAACTAACTCTCAGAGTATTAGTAGTAACTGTCTACTTAATATCTGCAAACTCTTTATTGTGATGGTCCCCCAAAAGGCATTCTACTGACTATAAGTAACTATGAAAGTACGTCAACTTACTCTAACCCTAAACCTACCAGTCTACTAATACTCTACTAACACTCTAATGAGAGTTAGTAGACATGTAGGTATAACGTTACTTATAGTCAACAGAATGTGTCAAAGGGACCATCAAAATAAAGGGAAACCAAAACCGATTCATCAGTTCCCAACATCATCCCGCAATGATGTCACTACACATTTATTTTCTAACAACTCTGTTTCTAACAACTAAGTGTCATGTTAAATCAAGGAAACATTCAAATAAAATAATTTGTATCAGTGTATATATTGAAATAGTAAATATATATACAGTATATATATATATATATATATATATATATATATATATATATATATATATATATATATATATATATATATATATATACAGTGAGGAAAATAAGTATTTCAACACCCTGCTATTTTGCAAGTTCTCCCACTTAGAAATCATGGAGGGGTCTGAAATTGTCATCGTAGGTGCATGTCCACTGTGAGAGACATAATCTAAAAAAAATATCCAGAAATCACAATGTATGATTTTTTAACTATTTATTTGTATGATACAGCTGCAAATAAGTATTTGAACACCTGAGAAAATCAATGTTAATATTTGGTACAGTAGCCTTTGTTTGCAATTACAGAGGTCAAACGTTTCCTGTAGTTTTTCACCAGGTTTGCACACACTGCAGGAGGGATTTTGGCCCACTCCTCCACACAGATCTTCTCTAGATCAGTCAGGTTTCTGGGCTGTCGCTGAGAAACACGGAGTTTGAGCTCCCTCCAAAGATTCTCTATTGGGTTTAGGTCTGGAGACTGGCTAGGCCACGACAGAACCTTGATATGCTTCTTACAGAGCCACTCCTTGGTTATCCTGGCTGTGTGCTTCGGGTCATTGTCATGTTGGAAGACCCAGCCTCGACCCATCTTCAATGCTCTAACTGAGGGAAGGAGGTTGTTCCCCAAAATCTCGCAATACATGGCCCCGGTCATCCTCTCCTTAATACAGTGCAGTCGCCCTGTCCCATGTGCAGAAAACACCCCCAAAGCATGATGCTACCACCCCCATGCTTCACAGTAGGGATGGTGTTCTTGGGATGGTACTCATCATTCTTCTTCCTCCAAACACGTTTAGTGGAATTATGACCAAAAAGTTCTATTTTGGTCTCATCTGACCACATGACTTTCTCCCATGACTCCTCTGGATCATCCAAATGGTCATTGGCAAACTTAAGACGGGCCTTGACATGTGCTGGTTTAAGCAGGGGAACCTTCCGTGCCATGCATGATTTCAAACCATGACGTCTTAGTGTATTACCAACAGTAACCTTGGAAACGGTGGTCCCAGCTCTTTTCAGGTCATTGACCAGCTCCTCCCGTGTAGTTCTGGGCTGATTTCTCACCTTTCTTAGGATCATTGAGACCCCACGAGGTGAGATCTTGCATGGAGCCCCAGTCCGAGGGAGATTGACAGTCATGTTTAGCTTCTTCCATTTTCTAATGATTGCTCCAACAGTGGACCTTTTTTCACCAAGCTGCTTGGCAATTTCCCTGTAGCACTTTCCAGCCTTGTGGAGGTGTACAATTTTGTCTCTAGTGTCTTTGGACAGCTCTTTGGTCTTGGCCATGTTAGTAGTTGGATTCTTACTGATTGTATGGGGTGGACAGGTGTCTTTATGCAGCTAACGACCTCAAACAGGTGCATCTAATTTAGGATAATAAATGGAGTGGAGGTGGACATTTTAAAGGCAGACTAACAGGTCTTTGAGGGTCAGAATTCTAAATATTAACATTGATTTTCTCAGGTGTTCAAATACTTATTTGCAGCTGTATCATACAAATAAATAGTTAAAAAATCATATATTGTGATTTCTGGATTATTTTTTTTAGATTATGTCTCTCACAGTGGACATGCACCTACGATGACAATTTCAGACCCCTCCATGATTTCCAAGTGGGAGAACTTGCAAAATAGCAGGGTGTTCAAATACTTATTTTCCTCACTGTATATATATATATATATATATATATATATTTGTGTGAACGCATATTGCTGATTATTGCCTTTCATTCAAGTTAATGGTGTTTGTGGTCAGTTTAATTCATGGATCCTTTATGTCGGATACAAATTAATTAGCCTACATCTTGGATAAGATTCCTTACAGTTTCGCACCTAAAGACATTGATGCACAAATACGGATATGATTTACATCACTGGTTCTCAACCGGGGGCCCGCTTCCCACTAGGGGCCTCACTGATCCTCCAGGGGGGGCCGCGAGATGTTTTAAAATTGATTTTAATATATTAATATAATTCATTAATTTTATTATTAATACGTTAAATAAATTTTAAAAAACACCACCTCTCTTGTACGTATTTTGTGATAGTTTCGGAGCTGCCCAAGCTGTTCCATGAACATAGGATATGCAAACTACATCTCTCAGTTGGATAAAGAAAACCAGTGTCGCTAATTCAGTTTTGATGGAGGACGATTGCAATGAAGGTAAAGACGATTACAGTAAAATCTCATATAGAGTTGAATAGTAATAACACTAGAATACAAATGTTTTTGTGAATAAAAAGGGTGTTTGGTGGCTTGCAGTATTGATTTGGAGAGGAGGGGGGCCTTGGAGTAAAATCTCTAATGTCTAAAGTATATGGAAAGAATAAAGCAGTCTTACTGTATAAACTCTTTGATTTTGCTTAACAACTTAAAATATAATCTGCATGCACAATCAACTATAGTAACATTTATTTACATCTCTCGAACAGAAAGCTTTTTGCAGGTTTTAATAAAATATTATTTAATAACAGAAGTCATAATAAGCATATTTCCAGTATGTGCCTCAGGTTTGCATAGTATTGTCAACTCACTCATCAGACTCCTCAGTAATCCTCTGCAAACTTCTACAGTTGGTTGAACTGGCTAATTCGGTTCTTTTCGAGTCGGACGTGCTAATTCGGCTGTGCGTCTTGCATCATCAACCCGGAACTAAAGTTCAGTTCAGTTCGATTAGTGAACCGGCTTGACCGGTTACTTCCTGAGAACCGGCTCAAAAGAACGATTTGTTCAAGAATCGAACATCACTAGTCTACTCCCAGTGATCCTCTCTGTGCTCGTCTTGTCTGCGCTCCACTCTCCACCTGCAAAAGATAAGACTCAAGTTATCATTCAGTTTGTTCCATCGGCAATCTGTCATCCAAGTCAGTACTTACCTGCCTTGTGTTAATCCTGCCATTGGTTACCCTTGCTGCAGTTTTCCTGTTCTCTCTCATTCCTTTGTCTGTGTACACCATGGCATTACACTAGTTTCATTATGTCAAGATTCATGGCCCAAAAAGTTTCATCTGGATCAGAATGATCTTGATTTTAAAATCTCATATTTTGCTCTCCAGGGCTAGGTAATCCATATTCATTTTGTACCCGTTTTTCAAAGAAGCATTGGATAAGATCATCCTAAACCAGATACATTGTTTTTACAGATTATCAAATCCGGATTACCAGTAATCTAAATGGGACTACACATGAGAATACAGGATACTAGCTATATAAAGAACAACAGGTAGATTAGTCAGCATTGGGTCACTTTTTTTTCAGCAAAATATAACAATACAAACATCCTCTTCCATTTTTAGTCATTTTCTTTTAAACAGTCAGACCCCTCATCTGACAACATACACACACTGATGAGCCAGGTGAAGTGAATATCGTTGATCATCTCCTAACAAGGCCACATATTAAGGTGTGGGTAGATTAGATGGTAAGCAAACAATCAGTTCTCAGGAGAAATGGGAAGGAATAAAGAACTGAGCGACTTTGACAAGGGCCAAATTGTTATGGCAAGATGAGTCCTTTTTTTCTTGTAGATCAGGTGGACGGCCGTGTATGTGTGCGCCAGAGTCCTGCACGGGTTCGGGTACCCGCAAATTTTGCTCAAATGGGTGAAAAATATCCAACTGTGTCGGATACGGGTGCGGGTTGGGTCGGACACGGGCTAAACACGGGTCTAAACACGGGTTTAAAACAATCACATGCAAACGTAAAAATATATGCATATTTTTAGGAACACATCTACAAAAATATGCCTGTATTTCAAGTTGATAAAATAATTTAAAATCCACATCAGTTTATTTGTGCCCACGCCCTCCCAGGAGTCTCTATACCTACTTTCACTTTTAAAAATTCATCATAACCGCGCGCCATCTGCTTGCAGTCGTCGAGATGGATGCTGAGGAGTTGAAGAAAAGAATAGCTAGTGGAGATGGTAAAGTTGTCGACAATACGTCATCAAAAATCAAGTCCAGTGTGTGGGAGAAATTTGGAGTTATCTGAAGAAAACAATATTGTGAAAGGCTTTGCTGCATGCATTTACGTGTTGGATAGCCGCAAATGTGGAACTTCATCGCAGAGGAAGCACGCAGATAACTGTGGTAACAAACCAAGCAGTTCTATCGAACAATATTTTTCAAATTTAATACTGTTAAGTATGTGTGGTGTGCAGGGCGTGTTTGAACCCAAAATTGTCAGATGTAGGCTAGACAAAATTGCGTGGCAGATATAGTGTTATAGCCGCGTCTGTTCGATTGGTAAAATGTTATAAGGCTACTCAGTTTTGTGGTAACGTTAGCCATGTTCTTCATGTACCGGCCTTTTGACAGCTTCGGCTGAAGGTGTCCTTGTGTTAATGGTCGTGTAATAACTTCTGTATGACCTGGCAATAAACATTTTTGTAAGTGTGTCTATAATGTGATCGTCTAAACTGATTTTATTTCGGTTGCGGGTCGGGTGGTCGGTTCTATTTTAAGCGGGTCGGGTGCGAATTTGAATTAGTGCTGCTGTCAGAAAACGGGTCAGATGTGGCACTGTGGGTACGGGTGGGTGCGGATTTACAAAATCGGACCCGTGCAGGACTCTGGTGTGCGCTGTTTACCTGGGGAAATGGTGGCACCAGGATGCACTGTGGGATAAAGACAAGCCAGTGGAGGGAGTGTGATACTCTGGGCAATGCTTGGAAACCCTAAATTTGCCATTTGCCATCTACCTAAACATTGTTTCAGACCAGGGGGTATTTCAGAAAGCAGGTTATGTGACATACCGGGTGTGTTTAAGGGTAAGTAAGTGGAGAACCTCAACTTTCGGTTATATATAATATACAATACTATATATTCCTGTCATGACTCTGAGAGATTGGCATGGTAATTGATATGGCAATGGTAATGTACTTAGTCTTGGCGGAATAGATCTGCTACGCTGCTGCTGCTGCTGTTGATTATTACTGCTGCAGAGCAAGTACAGAGACTTGAGGGTTTCTGAAGCGCGCTGCAGACTGCTATCAATAAATGGCAAACAATGCCAAGTATTTGAATGTTGAGCAGAAAGCTCATACACTGCTGATGCTGCTGCCTTGATGTATGTCTGGAAATGTTCCGATTTAAGCTGGATTTATAGATTTTTTGACAAATGAATTACAAAAAATATTTCCCATTCATTTTCAATGGCTTCGTTTACATGCAACTAAATAATTTGTTATTAATCGGATTGACGTCTCAATCGGACTGAAAAGCCTTCATGTAAACACCTTAATCGATCCGATTGAGCTCGATCCAAATGAAATTTCGATCGGATTGAAAGGGGGAGTTTATTCTAAAATTCTCCTTTCATTCAGCGTCTGTGAAGTAGAGCAGGACAACGTCCAACCAGTCCTTGTTTCAGATTCTCATCCACAGACGACGGGGCACGGGGAGGGGCATTTTTACTGCGTGATAAATATAAGCAGCACGGCACAATGGTCCATATGCTCATTGTCTCCAAATTATGACCAGAAATGGATCAATATTAAGTCTGCTGTTTTAAACAAATAAAGAACCAATGTAGAAGAATGGTTATTATGCGCAAACAGCAGGAAATTCTATATATATTCCTGCACATCAACCCGATCACGTTTAGCGTTCATGTAAACACTATGTTCGTATTCATCAATCGGAATGTATTCAGTCTAATTGAAACAAAAGTTGTGCATGCAAACATAGCCAATATGGCCCCTTTAAAAATGTTGTGTGGATTGCTTGGTGGGTTGGTACGTCAGGTAATCACGTACCTATATAGACACAGGTGAGATTTAGTTTTCTCGTGGCATTGCACTGAAGTGACCTGTTTGTGTAGGTCTTGTATCTCCTTCGCTCCCCTGGAAAGGTATGTTTTGTCAACTTTGAGGCTCGTAGACAGGAGGGAATTATACATTTAGAATGTGGATGTTCGTGGGAATTTAACTTAATTAATATTTTTGATTAATGTGCTTGTTTCGTGTAATTTTAGATTAGTCGGGTGCGTCCAGGCATTGTTAGTGAGTATCGAGTTTAAGTTAGAGTTGTTAGAGTAAGTGTCATGCACATGAAAGGTAATTTTTTTATTTTATTTTCCCTTACCCTATTTGTGTGATACAATGTTTGAGAGGAGAAGAGTGGGGAGGGAGAGGAAAGCAAACGAAAACATGTCTTTGTTGTTTTGCAGAAGTTGCCAGCTGCCACTTTGATGTGGCTTAAAGGGATACTCCACTTTTTTTTTTAAATAGGCTCATTTTACAACTCCCCAAGAGTTAAACAGTTGAGTCTTACCGTTTTCGAATCCATTCAGCCGAACTCCGGGTCTGGTGGTACCACTTTTAGCATAGCTTAGCATAGATCATTGAATCGGACAGGACCATTAGCATCTCTCTCAAAAAAATTACCAAAGAGTTTCGATATTTTTCCTATTTAAAACTTCTGTAGTTACATCGTGTACTAAGACCGACGGAAAATGAAAAGTTGCGATTTTCTAGGCTGATATGGTTAGGAACTATACTCTCATTCCTGCGTAATAATCAAGAAACTTTGCTGCCGTACCATGAGTCCAGCAGGCGTAATGATATGACGCAGCGCCTGAAAATAGTCCCCAGCTCGGTAACTTCCAACGTAACCGGGACTAAGTTTGTCTAACCTATTAGATCTATTTTCAGGCGCTGCGTCATATCATTACGCCTGCTGCACCCATGGTACACTTGGTAAGTTTCTTGATTATTACACAGGAATGAGAGTATAGTTCCTAGCCATATCAGCCTAGAAAATCGCAACTTTACATTTTCCGTCGGTTTTAGTACACAATGTAACTACAGAAGAGTCAAGGTTTAAATAGGAAAAATATCGAAACTCTTTGGTCATTTTATTGAGAGAGATGCTAATGGTCCTGTCCGATTCAATGATCTATGCTAAGCTATGCTAAAAGTGGTACTGCCAGACCTGGAGATCGGCTGAATGGATTTGAAAACGGTAAAACTCAACTGTTTAACTCTGGGGGAGTTGTAAAATGAGCCTATTTCCCCCAAAAAAGTGGAGTATCCCTTTAAATAGCGGCTCCAGTTTTGGGACGCAGGATTTTTGCTTGCACGCGATTGCATTGAATGTCTTCAGTTCGCTATTGCCTGTACTCCGCTTACCTTGGATGCACTGTAAAACCGTGGCCTTTGGTTCTGGCGCCACCTGTGTGTTTGCTTGTGCAATTTTATTGATTTGTGTTTGTTTGTTTGTTTGTTTGTTTGTGTATTTTGTTCAAGTGTGTGTGCATTTGAGTTGGATTGAAGTTTTATTTATTGGTTTGCTCCATTGTATTATCATTATTGGGTTTTGTTAAGTTATTTGGTTCAGGTTTTTGTTTATATTCTGTTATTTGGGTTGGTTGTATATAATTTATTTGTCTTGCTTTACCTTGATACTGCTCAATTAAGGAGCTGAGAATTTGTGTGTTTTGTTTTTTTTGTTTTTTTTTGTCCTTTTTGATTTCTTTTTCTTTGGTTGGTGTATTGTGTTGAGTGGGTTTAAATAATTATTGTATCTTTGGGTTTGTTTGGTTGGTTGGTTTGAAGTGTTTTGATTTGTATTTTATTTTATTATTATTATTTATTTTTTTCCATAATTTCAGCGGTCTAATGTTTTGTGCAAAGACATAACACCAAAGAAAGAAACTAACTTTGGTTAGTTTTGCATCTTCCTTTTTTTGTGAGCTTTTTGTGTTTTTTTTTTTTTTTTTGTATATTATTTGTTGTTGTTGTTGTTGTTGTTGTTGTTGTGTTTTGTGTGTGTTTGGCCAGTGTAGGGGTGGCCGGTCCATGTGATCCGACTAAAACGAAGCCCATTGGGCTGATTTACTCACAGTGATTATAGGCTTGTATTATCGACCTCATAAGTGAAGTATTTTGGCCATTCATGCCAATGAATGTTTGCTTTTGGTTTACACCTACTGGTTGAAATTTTAAGTGTAAAGTGTTTTTTATTATTATTGATGTTGAGCTCAATGTGTTTTAGTAACTATTTGATAAATAAACTTGTGGTCTGTGGCATTATGTTTATGCTTGTCCTTTTCATTTAGTTGAAAGCCTGTTATCGGGGAGGCTTGAAAATTTGGGGTCCCGAGTACGGGCTTTATTAGTGTAAGTTGATCGGGTCACGATCACATTTAGAATAACCGAATCAAGCCCAGATTTTTTTTTGTGTGTGTAGATAGATAATATAGAAAAAGGGACAATTTTATGTTGCTGAGATGAAGGGAACCATTTTTTTTATTATTTTTTTTTACGTAGGAAACGTCTTTTAGGGTCATGTAGACCCCAAACACAATATGAGGGTTCCTTTGTTTGAGTTTCCTGCCACTCATCAGTTTCCATGGACACTAATTTTCATCACAGCTGTTCGTTATTTAGTTCATCGCCATGTGTATTTAAGTTCCTCACCTTTATTCAGTGTTGGTCCGGTCTCGTTTGAGTTATTGTGTGTGTAGGTTGCGTCAGTTCTGAACCTTATGTGGATTTTTATTAAACTGTGTTTTGAATCATCATCATCATCATCATCATCATCATCATCATCATCTTCATGTATTCAAGCACCCTTGCTTACAGAGGACCAGACTGAAATGGATTTTGCAGCAAAATTGGCTGATTTCCTAAAAAGGTGTTGTTGTTGTTTTTTTGTTGCAATGAACAATTCTGCCGTCACCTGCACCTACGATGACGAGACCCTCAAATCGCTGTTCTGGATCGGGGCGAACTACAACCACCCTGTAGACCTTCCAGACACCTCAGGACTTGACTGGAGGAAGGCCATCAAGTGTCTGGAGAGCATCTGTCTCTGATCCAGGACACAGCCAGACCCAGAGCCCAGCCCACCACCACCTTCAACCGCAGAGAATTCACTAGAGTCCCCACAGATGGAGAGCGACTGCCCGCCGCGATGAGTGAGCCAGAGCCCGAAGAGGAAGGGACAACGCCGACCATTGTCCCGGAGCCGGTTCCCTAGAGTGAGTCTGACCAGGGGTGTGAGCTAGCGACATCAGTGGCAGAGGGAATTCTGGTGGAATTGGACAGCGAGGACAGGCTGATGGATTTGGACACGGAGGTACTGCCTCCCACCCTATCTCACACGGTATTATCTGTCTGTTTGGAATCATTGCTGTTTCAAGACAGCACTGAGACTGTTTCGTTGACCTGTTGGGAATTGGAATTTCCGTTATTGATCATGTCAATCTTACCTCTGTCACCTTCACCTCAAAACTCAGCCAGTCCTGCAGCCCCACCTCTGCTGGAAGCCTGCAGCCCTTCGTCTTCCCCGTGAATCCTTTGCTGTGACATGAAGCCTCAGGTCGTGCAACCACCAGCCTTGCCCGAGGGTCTGCCTCCAGCCTTTGATCCCTTCGCTCCACCTTGACCTGTCAACCCACCGGCTCCCCCTTGGTCAGTCGTCACTCTACTTCCGCCACAGACTTGCAAGCCTTTCGCTGCGCTCCGTCCCTCCACCCCTATGGCTACAGTGTGTTCCTCCTTCCCTCCGGCTTTGTCTCAGTCCTCGGGCACTCTGGTTCTGCCTTGTCGTCTAGGTCTCCAGTGCCAGCGATGTCGTCATGTACCATCAGCTCTCTGTCTGTGCCCTGGGATCCTTCAGCTCCACCTCCGTCAGTCGTCCCCAGCATGTCATCAGCCACAGCAACACTTTGGCTTCTCCCTACGTTTGACTACTCCGTGGGCTGTCAACACTGCCATTCTCTGGGTCTGCAGCATCGACACTCTCCATCTTCTGCTGCAGGGGATTTGTCGTCCTCCTGTGACCATCCCTTTGCCTGCTCCTGTCCTTATCCCTTCACCATCTCGTCGTCTACCTCCTAAGCCTCCTTCTCCTCTCCACACCACGAGGTCACGCCTCCAGGAAGGGGTGTTCTGTTACAATATATCAGTTGTGTTTGTTAGTTTCATTTTCATGGACTTTAAGGTTTTTTTCATTAATCACATGTGTTTCCCGCCACGCATCGGTTTCCATGGACACTAATCTTCATCACAGCTGTTGGTCATTTAGTTTATAACCATGTTTAAGTTCCTCAACCTCACTCTGTGTTAGTCCGGTCTTGTTTGAGTTTGTAAGTTGCGTCAGTTCTGAACCTTCTGTGGATTACTGTATGGATTTTTATTGAACTTTTCTTCTTTGTGTATTCCTGCAGCCTTGCTGACAGTAACGTCTATGCATTGAAATCAGATGGCACGGTGGCTTCACTTATGATGTTGTGAGCAATTCATTTATTTTATTAATGGTGTCGTAAATATAACTGAGGTAAAATGTGTCAGTGTTGAAGTGCATCATCTATGCTGGCCATAGTTGCGCCTGGGTGTAGTTCTAGTATGTGTATGTAATTTTTTATTGGAAGCCCAGCGTAGAGCTTACACCCAAGTTCTTTTTACAACCGCCCCCCTGAATCCAATTCTTCAATGAATTCTTCTGGGATCATAAGTAATCCTGTAAGGATTTGCTTTATATGGGCAACAGGTTAAAAATTGTAAGTTCAGAACGTGGTCGTATCTGTTGCTGCCTCACAATATATAGACTCAGAGCATGTAATCTAGTGATGTCTCACCTTTGCAGGGGGTACACACATTGGGCCACATTCCTTAAACTTTCGTAATATGGGCGTTAAATGGACCTTCCCGGAAACTATCCTCCAGATTCACAAACGTTTCTTAAACATCCGATTGGATAATCAAATGTGTGTATGTTAGTGAATTCCAATCATTCGTAAATAGGGTAGGCGTGAACTCTCATCTACAATTAGCATAATCCCTGCCCATGAGTTACAATGACCTAAATTAGGTGTCCAGGAATGCTGTTGAATCTTCTGGACTCCCTTCTCATGTTTGGCTCCAGTATATTGCAGTAATGCTAAAGAGACTAATTGCCATATGTCTAACAACAAATATTCAATGAATGTGTGTCCACCAAAACATTTGTAGGTGCTCTTTTGCTAAGCTATCATTTGCATAATATAACACACACAATTAATACACTGTACACTGTTACTTTTTACCAATTAATTTCCTACTTTCCAAAGTACCACCAGATTACCTTCGTTTCAGCCACCACTGGTGCATCCAAAACGTCCTTAAAAGGAGTAGTTCACTTTAAAATGAAAAATACCCCATGATTTACTCAACCTCAAGCCATCCTAGGTGTATATGACTTTCAGATGAAAGCAATCAGAGTTATATTAATAAACACCCTGCTCTTCTGAGCTTTATAATGGCAGTGGATTGCAACCATCCATTTGAAGCTCAAAAAAGTGCATCCATCCATCATAAAATAACTCCACATGGCTCCGGGGCCTTCTGAAGCACAGTGATGAGTTTGTGTAAAAAAAAAAATCATATTTAACACGTTACAAAGTAATATTCTAGCTTCCGGCCAAATGGCCATACACAGTCTACTTGTGCCTAAAGCACTACTTATGAGGTCGGAAGTAGCATGGTGCATCATGGCGTAGCGTAAATATAAGCAGTACGTCGCATTACTCGCATAAGTTGCGCTTTAGACTTAAGTCGAATCCGTATGTTTGTTTGGCCAGAAGCTAGTTATTTCACATTATAAAGTTTTAAATATGCATTTTTTTTTTTCCTCTAGCATCCTTATCTGATTGTACTGGACATTTGTTTGTGATAGTCCACCTAGATCCAGTCTAAATGTAGCAACCCTTTCTCCATTGTTGCAGTAAGAGAGGGGCCCTGCCATAAAACTGGGCCCTGGAATGTGCTGTTCCCCACGCTAAAGAAGACAGTTTACGAAATGTATTTGCTATTATTAGTACCTTATGGAATTTAATAATCGATTATGATTCACTAAGTTCACGTAGTGTAACAGCGCATCGCTTCTGGATTGTATGTCAGAATGTAGGCTCACTATTGGCCAGCATCACACGCATCACACACATGACCAGCGCCGGCCAATAGTGAGCCTACTTTCTGACGAACAACCCAGAAGTGCTGCGCTGTATCACTAAGTGAACTAACTCAGAGGCCCACACAGAAGAAAATGAATAGTTCAATAAAGTCGTTATTTTGGGGATTTTTTGCGCAACAAAAGGTATTCTCGTCGCTTGATAAACTTAAGGTTGAGCCACTGCAGTCACTTGGTCTATTTTAACAATGTCTTTACTAACTTTTCTGGGCTGGAAGATATCAATTACCTAGCAGTACACAATAAATAAAACCAGATGTGTTTGTTTAAAAAAAAAAAAGATACAGCATTGTCAAGGATTATATCCGACTACTAAATGCCACAATTGACCAATCTGGATCAAGTAGGCCCATTATAAAAAATAATATAAAAAACAACATTTAGTTATTCATTTAATTATTGTGCTTCAGTGCTTCAGTCCTAAATAGGCTATTTACACTAACTCCGCCCACCATTGTCTGATTGAATTTAAATCCGCATTTTTCCGAACTCATTATTCTCCCTTTCCCAGACACCTTTACCGATCAGCAGGTTCAATATGGTTAGGATTAGGGGAGGGCTTTAGGGATAGGGACAAGTAATGGTCCCAATAAGGCAACATCCATTTTTGATTTAAATAAATATCATCATATACACAGAATATGTTGTTGTTATTGCATACTGTTTTATAATATACTATAATACACTCAGGGACAAATAGCATCTGCCGCTATTTGTACTAAGTATAAATAGCATATAACAACTATTTACACTTAGAAAAAATGGTTGTTATTCCCCTATTCATAATATACTCTTTTTTTTTTCTTTTTTTTTTTCAGTTGTGACGAGTCTCTACTCTTCCTCGCTACGGCCGGTTGGTGGGTGTGGCTAGGAGACTCATCAAGGGAACGATGTCCACCTGTTCATCCCTCTATAAAAGTTTAGGCTGGCTAGTGTTGAGAGAGAGGTCTTTCTCCGCGTTCAGATAACTCAGTCTTAATCATAGTTTTAATACTATCTTTTAAACGTTTATCTTGACAAACTAATTTTGTAATGCGTTGCAAGTTCTACTAGTTGATCTTTAGAAAAATCATCCAACAGATCTTCAGACGGAGCACTAATAAAATCCTCAGTCTTTGAATCCATGATGAACAACAAAAGTAAGCTACGGCTACTTAATTTCCAAAATATATATATATATTTGAGGGGTCGCAATTGGATAAACAATTCCCTCTAACTAAATTCCCGAACTACCTAAACTTATTAGGGGGCTGTGGGGGCTCGTCCATAAGTTTTGTTAAATTGGTTTGGTTAAAGAGTTGATTTCGTTAATTTGATGATTGATTCGTTAAATATGTATTTTTTCTTAGTAATGTTCGTTGAATACTGAGTTTTGAAGTTTCGTGGAGGATTATAGTGATTGGGTTGGTCTACGTCACGGGAGATTGGCATCGGTAAGTATTGACTAGGCTACTGTTTGTATGTTTGAGGGGAGGTTTCTTGTTGGATATGCTTTTCCCTGTTTAGGTTTAGCGGGGTATCCTTAACGGGATGCTCCGAATTTTTTTTATTTTAGTTTATGTTTGTATGGTGAAAGCAGCTAGAGCAGTTGTCTCGGGAACACGTCCGTGTTTTGTAATGGTGACTTGTTAATCGGTCGCCATTTCAAACACTGGTTTGCAGTGTATAAAAACCCGCTGCAAGTAACTGTACGAAGATTAGGGATAAGTTTAGGTAGTTCGGGAATTTAGTTAGAGGGAATTGTTTATCCAATTGCGACCCCTCATATATATATATATATATATATATATATATATATATATATATATATATATATATATATATATATATATATATATATATATATATATATATATATATATATATATATATAGGAAATTAAGTAGCCGTAGCTTACTTTTGTTGTTCATCATGGATTCAAAGATTGAGGATTTTATTAGTGCTCCGTCTGAAGATCTGTTGGATGATTTTTCTAA
Organism: Abramis brama; assembly: GCF_963993115.1. Lineage (NCBI taxonomy): Eukaryota > Metazoa > Chordata > Actinopteri > Cypriniformes > Leuciscidae > Abramis > Abramis brama. The sequence continues at coordinate 8,155,374 of NC_139977.1, forward strand.
AGATCAACCTGTAGAACTTGCAACGCATTACAAAATTAGTTTGTCAAGATAAACGTTTAAAAGATAGTATTAAAACTATGATTAAGACTGAGTTATCTGAACGCGGAGAAAGACCTCTCTCTCAACACTAGCCAGCCTAAACTTTTATAGAGGGATGAACAGGTGGACATCGTTCCCTTGATGAGTCTCCTAGCCACACCCACCAACCGGCCGTAGCGAGGAAGAGTAGAGACTCGTCACACAGTAAAAAGCTCAAAATTCTGATATTCCGAGTCGAATGGAACAATGGAACAGAAAATTAATAGAATTGACTTTCAATGACTTTCCCTTTATTTCCCCATTTGACATGTATATTTACCCAGTATTGACTAAATTATGGCAGGTTATTGGTGTGATCACTAGTGTGTCATTGAGATAAGATTTCCCTACATAGGGTAAAAATATCCAAATGCTAAACACTTTTTTCACTCCACATTTTGACCCAGGTTCTTTTTTTTCTCTTTATTTGGAATGTTCAGCTTCCTGTCTTAGTTTTCCTCCTCTCTGTCTCTGAAGTGTAATGATCCTTGCTCTGTCTGGCTTTTGTTTGTCCCATACGACTCTTCTGTGACTGCAGACTGGTTGGCAAGAGCAAGCATCAAAGTCCTCAATCCAGAAACTGTCATCATTAACTACAGTAGAACCAGTGCATTGGGAATCTTGTCTCAGCTTCTGTAAATCTTCATTGATCAACTTCTACGTCCAGGGATATGATGATAAATGTAACGGATGACTCTGTGCTGTACTGGCGGTAAATTTGTCACACGTCAAGAACACTTTTCACTTCCCATCAGAGGTTTAAATCTCCCAGAGGCTAGACTAGAGGTCATTGTTGATGTTCTTTCTATGAAGAGCATACTTGGAGAAGAGTGAAAAGAGTACAAGAGTTTGTGATGATTAGTTGTAATTTCATAGTGTAACAGAGGGGGTCAGTAGTGGTTTCAGTAGTTTCAACCTACCAGCATGAGAGAATAAAGAGGCAGAGAAATGTTCAAGAATAGATGCAGTTTATTTCATGCACAACAATGAACAAAACAGAGTTTAGTGAGTACAAGAGTGTTGATAGATTCACTGACAACATGGAAGGTTCGGAGGCATACAGAAAAGCATGGGGCACCTCATTTATTCAATTAGAGCAAAGGTGTAGGTGATGTAATCAGCACTGCAAATGGCCCCCAAATGGGATTACAAAAATAGTTTTTAATAAACTAAATTTCCTACCCCCCCACCTGGCTTAGGTAAGACTAACAGATAACCACCCAACCTCACAGCATTGTTAGCCAAATATGGTCACAAGATCCATTGTTACCAACATAGTTAAACATTTTGCAAAACCATAGTACTGTCATGACAACTCTCGGTTGATTGGCATGTGTCATGGAAATTATTTATATGAATACAACCTACTTAATCTGACTTCCCTGAATTACCTGAATACTTACAATACTTCCCTGAAATAAGGTGACAACGTCCCGTCAAGAAGCTACTATCACTACCTCAATCACACATGAGCACACAGGTCTTTAGCATCTATACACTCTCACCGTCCTTCTCAGGTGTACGCTGGTCCGACACAGGATCATTAATACTAACTCAGAGTATTACAGGGTGGCTCTATAGTCTTCCAACACTATCACTGTCTCTGCGGTGGTTTTTTGAGCATAGAATCTTTAGTACTTCTATTACTACCTCAATCACACATAGATTCTTTTGTTGTCTTTTGAGCGTAGAATCTGTTTCTCAGCTGCGCACCATACCTGACACGACTCCCAAGTTGCTCTTTGTAGAAATGAAGTTTTATTCATGGCTGGGAGATCACTGGCCACAACAACCAAGTGAACCTCCTGAATAGAAAGATGCGTGTACATTTAAATCATACAGTTGAGTACAAATCAATGTCACTCAAGTCTTCTTCACTGTGATTTGTTCTGGTGACTGGTTTGTAATGTTCTAAGCTAATCATACGACTGTTAGTTCTACTGTGTTAAGCACTTTTTGGTTAAGTATATATGGCCTTTGACATGAGCATCCTTAGTCTGCATTTCTCTGGACATTTAATGTTGAAAATACCCATTACATAAAATATTTCTATCACACATGGTAATTGATATGGCAATGTTACTGTATTTGGTCTTGGCGGAATAGATCTATTACGCTGCTGCTGCAGAGCTAGTACAGAGACTTGCTACTGCCAATATAATAGAGATGCTGCACATATAACATACATTTAAATAACCCCCGTAGCAGATCTATACAAGTGGAGCTGGGGAAGGTGGAGTGTATTCTGAAGTGTGCTGCGGACTGCTAACAGCAAACAATGCCAAGTATATGAATGTTGAGCAGCAGGCTCATTGACTGCTGATGCCACAGCAACCAATCAGCTGCGCTATGCAGATAACAATGTGATCACTAACAAATTGAGTTAAGGACCTATCAGCCTTCGCCATTTAGAGTTTCATGACAGAGCTTTGTATTTCCAACAAACATTTGCAGACATCAATGCAAACTTGTGTGGCTGAAATTACAGCTTTGGTTAGAAGCATCATTTCTTGCTACTATGATCATGCTCTTGGGCACAATAAGCAAGCTAACATTCAGTAGTAGTACATTATATATCTTTCATCCCATTACATTTCAATCTATACATTTTAATATGTCGGCAACCATTTTTTTATGAGTGCGCATGTGCGTTTATGCATTTTCCCTTTTAACACAAATTATGATAGTCACTCAGTTTGAATTTTTAATAATGTTGAAAAGGTGTAATATTTATGAGAGAATGAGAAAGCTCACCCACAAGCTTTTCTGATTGGCTGTGATTTTTGATTATTTTGTTGCATCTCGTCTTGTCTGTGTGGAGACACATTTCTTGTCACTGGAATCACATCATGTCTGGTTAGGACACAAGATTAAAATTGTTTGGTTGCTCATCTGGTGCAACGTTTCATTTGCACATGTAGGAGTCTCGTAAAACATGGCAGTCGACAAAATAACTCAGACAGAAAGTCTTTTGGAAGTAAGCTAAAACAAAGTCTTTATTTTATTTGTTTTATCTCATGCTTTAGCACCACTCACCGGATATTGATAAACCAGGACTGTTCTTTAGAAAAAAATGGTACCTGTTGATGCACCTGTGGCACATCTAATTATAGCCTCTGACGAACACGCATTCTGATGACGCCACTGTCCGAGGCTGTAAAAGTATGTGTTGCACACATAAAAGTGTTCCCAGACCACTGAATCTAGCACAGCATCTAGTTCCCACTTTTTCAGGGAACAAGGTTACAGTCAAGTAACCCGAGACGATCTACTGACAACGCACAAATTAAATAACACAGGCTTAGCTGGATCATTTCCATAATAACCAATACAATCTACCAAGAGCAGCGCAAATTATCATCTGGTTTAAGACATGTTTTTTGGGGCTGTAAATAATGGCACAAACCTTAATAAATAACCTGGTTCATTTAAATACTCTCCTCTAATAAATTTATCCTAGGAATGCATATGCAATAAGGTCAGCCACAAAAATAACTGTGTCCATGCCTTTTCAGCCCAATTTCGCCAAAAGAGTAGTAGTTGGAAGTTCGGATCATTTTACTGTCTCGGATCTTTGAATCTCATTCATCAAAATGAACAAATCTTTTTTCGAGTCATTTCATTCATTTCAGCAGAATGTATTTAAAATGTTACATGTAAGCCAAATTCCCCAATCACATCAAATGTTGATCGCATTTAGAATAAGAAAAAAATTGCAAGGAAAAGGCCAAATTATGAGAATTTATTATTTAATGAAATTATGTAAATTTTATGTAAATAATTTATATCAAATTATGATTAATTTATCTTCGTCTTCAGGCTATGCAGTCTACCTCACCTCCCGATCTAAGCCGTTTGGTTCGTTCATCCCGTGACATCCTCATAAACTGAGCTATGCAGTCTGTAGTACCGGATACAGAATTGATTAGTTCAGTGGCGGTTCTAGGATTTTTCTGTAACAGGGGCCATTAAGGGGCCACTTGTTACATTCAGGGGCCAAATACAGGGTACATTCAAGCACACAAAATCATTTATTCAGTACGGTGCAAATACATTTCGGCAGTCATTCCTTTTTCAAACGCTCTAATAAAAAATTATGAGCCAGTAACGTTCGTAATGATTTTTTTCATTTATTTATACTGTGCATAAAGGACACAATGCACTTCTTTTTGAATTCCACCTTTCAAGTTTCATAATCATGTCGTCGCTTATAAAAAGTAAATTATTTTTAATTGTTTGGGGGTGGAATTGCATCTGTGAAAATCATCTCTTCTCGTCGACGATTGATGGGTGGGAACCTAGGCACCTCACGATTCGATTCGATTACGATTACGATTCAGAGGGAAGCGATTATAGATTATTAACGATTTTTTTTTTTTTTTACTACTTGCTACTTTAAAAGCCAAGTATTCATGATGACCCATAACGAACTTACTTCCAATACTTCCTACAGTACCAGTCAAAAGTTTGGAAACATTACTATTTTTAATGTTTTTGAAAGAAGTCTCTTATGCTCATCAAGCCTGCAACAAAAAAAAAAAAAAACAGTAATATTATGAAATATTATTACAATTTAAAATAATGGTTCTCTTTTTTAATATATTTTAAAATGTAATTTATTTTTGTGATGCAAAGCTGAATTTTCATCAGCAAGTACTCCAGTCTTTGGTGTCTTATGATCCTTCAGAAATCATTCTAATATGATGATTTGATACTCAGTTATTATCAATGATGGAAACAGTTGTGCTGTTTAATATATTTTTTTGGAATACTTTTTTCAGGATTCATTGATGAGTAAAACGTTAACAGCATTTATTCATAAAAACAGCATTTATTCAAAATAAAAACATTTCTAACAATATAAATCGTTACCATCACCTTTTATCAATTTAACGCATCCTTGTTGAATTAAAGTACTAATTTCTTTAAAAAAAAATAGTTATTGTTCCCAAACTTTTGAACGGTAGAGTATATTGTTACAAAAGATTTCTATTCTAAATAAATACAGTTCTTTTTAACTTTTTATTCATCAAATAATCCTGAAAAAAGTATCTCAGGTTATAAAAAAAATATTAAGCAGCACAACTGTTTCCAACATTGATCATAAATCATCATATTAGAATGATTTCTGAAGGATCATAAGACACCAAAGACTGGAGTACTTGCTGATGAAAATTCAGCTTTGCATCACAAAAATAAATTGCATTTTAAAGTATATTAAAAAAGAGAACCATTATTTTAAATTGTAATAATATTTCATAATATTACTGGGTTTTTTTTTTTTTTGTTTTTTTTAACTGCAGGCTTGATGAGCATAAGAGACTTCTTTCAAAAACATTAAAAATAGTAAAGTTTCCAAACTTTTGACTGGTACTGTATATACATTTTATTAATAAAACAAATGGAAGTGATTTGGCAAGTCAACTGTAAGGTTACATTTGCCAGCATATGTCCCAACCAAAGAACTAACAGGAAAATAAAGGTGTGCCTGTACTAGCAGCATACTTGTAAATTAATACACACTTCAGCATATTCTGAATCTCTAGCATTTAATAATAGACTTCTAACCAACATCCTCCTGTTAGTTCCAATGAGCAATATAATCCTTCAGACAAAAAAAAAACATTTTGCTGTAGCAAATTCACAAACCGTTTTCGTTCAAAAATATAGAATTATGTAGGCTACCAGCAGCTCTCATATAATGCTTGTGGACTTACGCATTTTCTGAATATACAAAGCCGCTCTTTAATATACACAACTAAATAATAAAGAATTATGACTTGAAATGTTTGCTGTATACCACAATCAAAAACAGCTTATACAGTGAATGAACATCTGCAGAGAGCACAGTCAAAATGTAACTTTGTGTGACTGGCATTGCACTGATACACACTGTGAGTGTTGAGGGCAGTAACGTGTGTATAACAGATCGGTTTACAGCATATTGAGGTGAAAACTAAACAATACAGAAAGCAGCTCTCATACAAAAAATACTAAATAGGTCACAATGAAATTGCCAGTTTTACATACGTTAGCTTTTAATGAAGAGGGTGCCGTTCGGATTTGGCGCTCAGCCATCATGCGTCTGTTATGTGCGCGCCACAGACTGTCCGCGCACTGCACGTCCGCATTAGAGTTCCGCCTTTTGCATTCCGTCAATATTACGTTATTAGGGAAAAATATATATATATTTTTTTAGAAATCGATTTTTGACATTTGTGAATCGATTCAGAATCGTCCACGTCCGCATCGCGATGCATCTAAGAATCGATTTTTCCCACCTCCCCTAGGAACGGGGGCCAATCAGGGGCCAATCAGATTTTAGCAGGGGCCAGGGCCCCTGTGGCCCCGCCTCTAGAACCGCCCCTGGATTAGTTCACATTTCGAGTCTATCGACTTCGGGTTCGAGTCATTCGTTCATCACGTGACAGCCCCATATAGGCTGAGCTATGCAGTCGGTACCGGATACAAAATTTACTAGTTCATCTTTTGAGTCTTCGGGTTCGAGTCATTCGTTCATCACGGGACAAAAGAACGAAAGATTCAGAAGGATCAGACTCGAAGACTCGAGAGGTGAACTAATCATTTCTCTTTCCGTTACCGACAGCATAGTCTCTATGGGACTGACAAGAAGAACGAAAGACTCGGACCCGAACCCGAAGACTCGAGAGATGAACTAATCATTTCTGTTTCCAGTACAGAACCCATAGGATGTTGTGCATGCGTGGTCTACGAATGAACGAATCACTTTCTGAGACAACTCGGTAGTCCCAAGTCATATTAAAGATTCGTTCAAAATGAATTAAAATAAAGAGTAGAATATTAAAATTCCACTGTTGTGAGAACCAGAGAACAGGCTAAAATGATCACACAGATTTTATAATGTGGATCAAAGGGTTCATTCAAGGTATATTCTTTAAAAATAAGTCTTATTATTCCTAACCTGCTTCTCAAGTAAATGTATCTTGTTTTAACAAACTTTAGAATTTCTTACTGGAACACAAAATTACTGAATAATATATAATAATAATACTTAAGAAAATAATTGTTGCAGTGTACAACTCGCATGCGTCGGTAGACTGATGAAGACAAAGACGAATAAAGTTCCAATACAGGGTTTAATATAAGAATCTAAATAGGTACAAATCCAAACAGGTAGCAGGAGACACACACTTAACTGAAACATGACCGGACAAACTCAAAAGGTACACATAGGAACTTATATACTAAAGATAACGAGGTGAGCACAGCTGAACCATACTAACTAATAATAGTAACCATATAAACTAAAAAGTGGAGGGAATCTAAACAAAGGAACATGTGACAAATGAAAACAAACTAGATGTCCATGAAATCTGAAATTAACTGAACATAACAGTGACAACAAGATTGTGCAGAATACATAATAATATTTTTAAATAATATTTATATTTTGTATATTGTATTATATTTGAGCAAAAACAAAACAAAAGAAAACACTATTTTTTTATTTTTTTTTATGAAACTGGCCTGTCCAATTCACAATAATGCAGTGAAGGTGGTGACAAAAAATGCTTTTGAAAGGTTTGTGCATACATATGTTTCTTTTGAGGTAATTTTTTCACAGATAAGTCCTTTCAAAAGACTACGTGAATATCTCTAGGCCCTTATTATTGATTTGTTGCTGACTGGGGTAAGGGGGGATTTCAGGATCCCCCTGAATACTAATTTGTTAGTCAAATTCCACAGTCTTCTTCTACATGCAAATGCAAGTTAATTTGCAGGGCCAATAACATCATAACTATTATGTGGGCACAATACCTAGGAGGGATCATATTTATCTCATTAAACTGTTAAAGGTGCTAGGATCTTGCTGAAGAAAAGTTTAGGAAGAAAAAGACACAAAAGTGCTAACACCATGACTGGGCAAATCTGTCAGTGCTGCAAACTGTAGTTCTCAGCGCATGGTCTGCTGCATCTTTTGGGAGCTTAGCTGAAATATCACCATTAGCTTCTTCTTTTTTTCTGTCTGTTCCTGTACAGCGCACTGCGTCAAACTCAATTGTTCATGGATTTCAGATATAGATCTTGCAAAACGCATATAAAATAGCTTTGTCTGCTCATTTATCACAAACCCAAGCAGCACCAAAGTATAAGGAATGAGAAAGCCTTTAGATCATCTCTTTAGATGTGGACAAATCTCCATCAATCTTCATTTTGGCTCCACTATACATATGCATTACTTGTAAAAGTATATCTCACCCCTGGTAAACTAGTGCTTAATTTATATCTTATATCTTAATTTATAAGTAATATGCTATATTCTATCCTGTTTTTGACCCTTGCTTTGAAACACTATGTTTTGATGGGCATATTGCATTCAAGACTTGCTATGATTGGGTAACAGTTATGCATATTAAAATAATTTTCAACACCATTACACATGTGGAATTGTTTTGAAAACTTCCGATGTTGAAAAATTACAACCAATGAAATTCAGTCAATGAACCTACACTTCAAATGCTAAGACAGCATGGAAATTAATCATCATTTATATGTATTCCTTGTGTATTTGTGAGATAGTTATTACAATATATTAGTGTTTAAATAAAGATGCTACAGAAAGTGTCAACTGTGAAATGTTTATATGTATTGCATATGCTTTATAAGTTTTACAAGGCAAATAAAGTTTAAGAATTGAAGTTACTCACACGAGTGTCGCGACATTACACTGTAAAAACAAACTTAAAAAACAACCTCAATTTAACAGCTATGACTAAAACACTAAAACAAATCAGGTAAAGTCTCTAACATGTGCCAATACATTACACAACTAGTTACTTGAAAACCAAGTAATATGAACCCTTGATTGCTATTTAATTTTAAAAATATTAGCTTTATTGCAAATGTTTGCAATGAACAAGTAAGTTACTTGCCACTGAACTTACGTTCATATAGCTAATGCTCATTGAGGGAAGCAAAATGCAATCTAATATGTGTAACCACCCACAACCTAAGCACAAGCTCTACTCTTAAGCAGTAACCACAAACAGGGGCGCCTGCAGGATTTTTTCTCAGGGTATACAAACAGAAATACTTTGCCTGTCACTAGAGTACTGTTCTTGACACTCTTGATGCTTTGAATTTTCCAGAAACAATCAGAGAAATGCTTCAAAGATTTAAGAAGCTTTGTTTTTTCCATCACTACTCAATTTTACTGAAGCGATCTTGAACTTCGTTAAAAGTAAAGTTCATCCACGTTTTCCTAATATTAGGATCAAACGGAGGGCAATGCAAAGACTGTTTTTTTCCACTAGGCTATTTGCCACTGCACAACATCACACAGCAAAACTTATAATCGTCAGAGGCATCTCAATTATTTTGTTGCTCTAGTAATCCTGTGTTTACTTCTCTCGTATTTACTTACCTCCTACTATGTACAAATTGGTGGGCGGGATTAAAAAGGCAATGATTTAAAAGTAGGTGTTGATCATCTGCAGAGGCAGTCTTTCATCGCACTATGACATCATACTGATACTAAAAAAAAAATCTAAAACGCATGCTTTTGGCAGCATGGTTTAAAAAAGAAGAAGCTGTTTTGGACTAACAAGGAAGTTCAGAGTTCTAAAACTTACATGATGTTTTTATAATACAATGATCTCTTATATGTCAAAAGATCAAGAAAAAAAATAACATTTCTCAATTCATGACCCCTTTAAATGTTTAACTAGTTTTCTACTACACATTTCCAGCAAAATTCCTTTACACAAGTAACACATCTCATGAATCCTGACAGGGCCCACCTGCACTTTTACACAGTTCACCAGCTTTTGGCCTTTTTCAGACAGCTCACTTCTCCAGCCCTGGGGTGCAGTTAGCTAGAGGTGTAGGATGGACAGATGGTTTCACTCGTCCTTACAGGCTTTAGGGACCTCTCACCTTGCTCAGATCAAATCACAGGAATGTAGCTGGAGGAGAGACAGCTGTGTTCTAGATTCAGTGTGGCTCTTATAACCATTATCTTTTTTTTTACTCAAAGTGGATCAGATAAGATAATTCAATTCCTATGGTTTTAAGATGACATTGAGAGTGGGAAACTTGATAAAAAATAAAAAGAACATAAATGTACCACAAATTCCCAAATGCCAGTAAAAATTGGTTGATTTACTGATTGGCTGATTTACTGGTCAGTTGGGTAACCTTTCTTAGGAACTGCAAAATAATACATTGACCCAAGCTATACCAAACCTGGAGCCATATCTAGGCCCAGAATTTTAGAGGCATTGAGATTCCTTGTCTTTTTCTTTTTATTCTGTGAAAAAGACAAAACCCATTGCTCCCTTCCAATTTGCTCAGTTGATTTAATATTATATATATATAATATTATTGTCTGTGACTGTGCGAACTAAATCTGCTGAAAAGGGTGCATTACTGTCTGAACGCGGTAGGTTTTAGGTAAAATTTATTTAGGTAAAAGGGAAACATAACTCAAAAGTAATGCAAATGAATCCCCATGCATCTTCCCCGCTCCCGTATCAGTTTCAAATTATATAAAACTAGAATCTTTGCATAGCGTTCTTCTTAAAATGTTTACACATTTTGCCCTATATATGAAGTCTGTTTTATATTGTATGTTTATATTTGCCCACACACATTTTCACACAATATGCTTTTCCTTGTTTTTAAAATGGCGTACTATATAGTTTATTTTGTTATTTTCACTTGTTTGCAAGCTTGAATTATTATTAGTAGTTATCAGTGTAAGTTTTGGTTAATAAATTTTTTACAATTTCTTACTTGCAAATCGATACATATTAAGTATCTGCATAATCTTACTTATTGACTTGTGCTGGCTACTTGACAATTCATAATAATTCATAATGATGTCAGTCTCAGCTGTAACCTATTTGTAACCTATGTGTATGCCTAGTACATTATATAAATAATATAATGATTATCAAGGGAAGGAATGGTAGAAGGCATTTTGAATAATGACCTCTAACCTCGTACACTGTTTTTTGTGTATTTATGTTTACAAGGTGAAACCCAGTTGTGTCGTATAATTCTAACAGAATTTATTGTTTTAATTATTATTATTTATTTTATTTTTTTATGTATACATTTATATTTAAGAATTCCACTTAAAAGATGATGCATTCATTTAAATAAATAAATAAATAAATCTTGCAAAGGTAAAACTGCCCTTGGAAAACATATGTGTAATCAAAGAATATAAAGTATAGTTTCATGGGCTGTATGAAATATTTATGAAGGGTAATTTTTTTCAGTTGAAGCAGGTGAACCAAATAGTATTATGAATCTGGATTATATGTCTGTATGCCCAGGGTAGAGACTTTTGAAAGCAAATCCCTGCCATTGGCCTTGTCAGGGCTGCCTCGGGAACAGGTAATGTGCTGAGGACTGTGGGTCAATATGTTATTGAGGAGATGAGAGGCGCAGAAGCTCGGAGAGCCTGAGACCTAGCGCAAAGTGGGGGGGAAAGCCCAGGGGGACCTGCCTACCCAAGAGAGCCATGACGGTCACTGACCGTGAAACTGACAAATGGCCAGTAAAGCAGCCGCAGCGTCGTGCATGCGCACTGACAGGCCAGCTGTGCTACGTGACCATAGGCACACATGTGCACACTGAACTAGAGCTGAAATGCTGGCTTCCTGTCACACTCTAATGACATTGTACACAAACGCTAGAGGTATGAGGAGGTATAGAAGCAAAATGGCAACAAACAGTAAGTCTGAGATTTCCTCAAACCCTTGCACATGTTCACACTCATGGGCTGCCATGTTTAAAACATAGAACACTTCGAATTTAGTGACCTTTAATGTCCTCACAGACTCATCCACTCTGGCACTCAGTAGACTACTTACAGCATTGCACAAACACATACTCTTCTCTCTGTCCTATTCTGGAAAAATATGTCACATCCTTCTGAGAGCTGTATATAAATTGTGCCTCTGGTTTCACAGCCATGGCCTTGGAGAGAGTCAAGGAGGAACGAAGCAAACTCAGACGATGTTACATCAATCTGTGGAGAGGGGAACAGAATGAATTACAGAACCACCTTTAGTTTTCCACAGATGTGAACAAGAAGCACCTCACAGTCATTAAACTGTCTGAGAAATGACTTTGATTCACCTCAATGGATCAGGCCTTGATACTCGCTAATTAAACGCTTCAGGGATGAATTTATAGGTCAATTTTCCCGACTCCATACAAGCTGTCAGCTTGTGACTCAGCTAATTTCAAGCAATGACTCATGCAGTGTACAAACACAAGACTTCATCCACTAGATTACTTAGATTTTTCTTTATACTAGATTAACACTCATGTTCTGTTCGATTTTTCTTCCCTGGCTTCTGTCTCAAGATGTTGTGAATTACTATCTGATATTCTTCATTGGATTAAATGAAATACAATATATAATTGAGCATTTGATTCAGCAGTTCTTTATTGTTGACTAATCTTTGTTTTTAAAGTCCAAATAAAATATAATCAGCCCTGTTTACTCATTTACTTGCGGAGGTACTGTATGGAAATACATACGCTGACAGGTAGGTAGGACATCATATTGTACAAACATTTTATGGTCCTCCACCTTCCACAGACGAGATATATACAAATAACTTTAGACCACTTAACTTAGTGATTGCTATCAGGATGTAAAGAGACTTTCAACCAGCATAAAAATGTTTCTGGAACAAATCTAGTTTACCATAAATGCTTTCAACAGTACACTAACCATATTTCAGTCAATGAAATTCGAAATTATTTTCAGTACAAGCATGAAACAAATCTGTAACACAGCCTCAAAAACAAAAGGAAGATTACTGGATCTAAATGCTAATAAAAATGGTTTAATGGCTCAAACATGATACATATTTCATGACTTGACGATGATAACCATGACATGAAACTTTAAAGAATAGGTACATGATACTCTCAATTTAGAAGAAAGCAAACAAACAATAATCCACCAAAAAGCAAGGACTGACACAAGGTTAAATAGCTAACTGAAACAATAATAACAAGGAACACTTGGAGCCAATTACAAAGAGCAAAATAACTACAAAGACCAAGGACAGAATGTCACATGCCTGTCCTGTCTCGTGTAGCACATGTGGTGTTTGTGTTCCTGTCTCTGTTTTGACCCCACCCTCCTTGTTATCTCATTATTGGTTTCATTTGTCCCACCTGTTGTTCCCTCATTATCTGCCTGATTTGTCCCTTTTATAAGCTCCTTTGTGTTTGCAGTCTTTGTCGGATCGTTGTCTTGTACATGTCTCCTGTTCTCCTGTGACCTTTTGGTATGTTTGTTTTTGAAGTTGTTGTTTTGTATTGTATTATGTTTTTCCCCCCCTTGTGGGTTTTTGTTTTACTTTATGTTTCTTTTATTAAATAAATCATTATTCTTTGCATTTGAGTCCTCCCTTAGTTTTCTTTAGTTAACGTGACATAATAGCCGCTTTCCGACCGGAGGAACCTTTTCACAGTTCCTAGAACTATTGGCTAAAGTACCCGGATGTCGGCGTGTTCGCACCGCATGGAACTAGGAACGATCTTAGTTCTAGGAACTCCATTTGGAGGAACTAATTTAGGTCCTACTTCAGAGTAGGGTCTAAACCAGCACTATAGGAACTACCCGTGACGTTAGTGTACGCTGATTGACCGAACGCACGCGGAACACCAGCACCCGCCATTTTTAAAACAGCTAGAATGTAAACACACAGATTATAGCCTATATATTTACTCCATAAACTAACTATACAAACATGGAAAACCGTGATAGATGGGTCTCTAAACCTTTATGCTGAAGAGAAAATCCAACACAACTTTGAGGGGATCAAGTCAAACATGATTATGTTTATCTGCCCAGCTAGCAACACTGGACATCAACCACACGGCATAGGCTAATAACCTTTTTTTCATATACTGTCTACTTTCTATAACAGTTCTATCTAATAACATATTAAACAGTACTGTTAGACAGATCGCTAACTAATAAACACAGAGAATGCGAGCATTGTTTGCTCTGGCGTTCTCAGCGCCGGCAAAATAAAGGTCCGTCGCGCTGTCAAAATATAAGTCACCGTGCTTGCGTCACTCCCTTACCACTCCTACCTGTTCCTATGGCCACTTGGCCAGTGCGAACGCAAACAGCAAAACCGAGTTTGGGGGAGAGTAGTTCTTAGAACTGTTTAGAAGTGGACAGTTCCTAGAACTAAGTTCCTGTAACTATTTGGTCAGAAAGCGGCTAATGATCCGACCATGTCGAGGACTCAGCAAGGGGTTTCACGTCACCCACCAGCCCCCTCTATCTCGTGCCCCCAATACGAACGTATTCTTCGTTTTCAGGCACTAAGTTCCCTCCGCCAACAAGGGGCTGATTTGAGGAGGTTCGTGGCTGAATTCCTTAGAGCGGTGGAGGGATTACAACTGAATGAAGGGCCTCTTAAGGACCTTTTCTTTTATGCTCTCAACGAGCCCATGGACTGGTTACTCAGGAGGGCGTATGAAAGGAGTACCTTTGAGGCAATGGTGGAGGGTCTCGCTCGCTTGCAGGAGCGAGAGGCCAGGAAGAGGGTCCCAGTTCCGGTGGTCCCGAGTCCAGTGGTCCCAGTTCCGGTGGTCCCGAAACGGAGGAGGAGAAGGAAGACTCCCTCTGTGACTGTTC
>NC_139977.1:8170319-8335994 GCF_963993115.1 Abramis brama
CTCTGTTTTGACCCCACCCTCCTTGTTATCTCATTATTAGTTTCATTTGTCCCACCTGTTGTTCCCTCATTATCTGCCTGATTTGTCCCTTTTATAAGCTCCTTTGTGTTTGCAGTCTTTGTCGGATTGTTGTCTTGTACACGTCTCCTGTTCTCCCGTGAAACTTTTGGTATGTTCGTTTTTGAAGTTGTTGTATTGTATTATGTTTTTCCCCCTTGTGGGTTTTTGTTTTACTTTGTTTCTTTTATTAAATAAATCATTATTCTTTGCATTTGAGTCCTCCCTTAGTTTTTCTTTAGTTAACGTGACACAGAACTACAAATGAACATGAACACATGAATTTCAAAATAAAAGGCATGAGAGATCACAGGATCCTGACACTATTGCACATATGCATATGAACTGGATTTGTTATTGCTAATATTTAATAGCAAATGAAAGCAAGACTTGACACTGTACAGATCTAGAGGGTGAACCTGACCATCATTCTCCTCATTCCAGTCAAAAAGCCTCCTCAAATGTGGAAGCCAGTGCTGTTTCACTATATACATTTTTTGCCCAGATCTTTATATAAAGGTGGATATATAAGTATGTCCATCTTCATGAGAGTATACTTGCTTCAGCGATACTATAGAGAGATCTCAACTCCTTGATTGCTTGTATCATCGCAAAATGTAAACTATATTATCGCCCAACTCTAATTTACTAAATGTGACTATACGGCATGATGATTTTAAGATTTTTTCAAACATCTTATTTCTAGTCAAATACCCACTTTCCATGATAGTCAATTCCCGATGGATCAAGACAAGTCCTGCCATACATTAGTTCTTGTTTCACTCCGAAATACATCACATTACAAAAGTAAAATAAGTTGAAAATACTGTTTAATGCTGACTTTAAAGCTCTCTCTATGTGTCTGTTCCTCTCTACATAGATTAACCATCCATGCTGAGTGTCCCCATGCATTTGGAAGATTTTCCTATGGATGCCCATGCCTGCCCACTGAAGTTCGGAAGCTGTAAGTGATCTCTGTCATTGTCATTTAATTTTTTCTAGATTAGCGTTTCTCAATGGGGGGCGTTCAAAGAAAAACGGGGAACAACGTCAGAAATAGAATGGAGTATCTGTTTACTGTCGCAGTCTACATTTCATACAATAAGCCTGTAGACGGCACTTGGACTTAATTTATCCAACTATAATAGTTTTATCAAGCTGTAAATTAATATGCAGTACTTATAAGTGTAAATTATAAGTGTAAATTTTAAACAACTTGCCATTAATGGCAACTTCGGATTCTGCATGGTTTTGCGGAGTGCTTTGTAGTCAATTCACATCCGATTTTTAAGTGATGCAATTCAACGGTAAAATGAGACAAAACCGCAGATCCAGAAATGCAAATTCTTCAGTCCAGTCATTTTAGATATTTCACCTTTGTTAATAAATAAATTAATAATTAATAAAAAAAAAAAACTGAAAACAGACATTTCTGCATATTTAGTTTTCAACCGATTTAAGTAAGACCAGGAAACTACCACTTCACATTGTCCAATGAAATTTGAGCTGCTTGTGCCATATCACGATTGGTTGGTGTATAATATGTGACAAACGGTCATTGATTAATTATATAAAATATGTAATGTTTTTTAAGTCGTCACCTTTATTTATATAGTGCTTAATGCAATACAGATTGTTTCAAAGCAGCTTTACAGTCATAAAACCGGGAAAAATGATGCATTTCTGCTGTTGTTCAGGTGAAGTCAATTCAGTGTTGATTCAGATCCATTGTAAAGATCATCAATTATTAAATGAGGGGCAACTCTATGCATTTATCTGGATAGTTTTGCAACTCTATGCATCGCTTTCTGCCAGGACTTTTACGGGCTTTTCCCAAATAACGGAAGTGACCTCGACGTCCAGGTTAGCGGTAGCATGAGCCATTAGGCAAGTGTTATTTAAATAAACTCCTGATGTACTTACAAACTCCAATGCCTCGTTTTATGAGTACAGAATCTATTTGTACTACTGTAGAAGTTTGGCACCATTCTGGCATTATTAGTGGGGTAATTTACGAGATGCAACCTTGGATCCATTAGCGCCTGCACTAACCCATTCGGCTGATATCTCTAAATAAGCTCTAACTTTAATAATGTTTGACCAAGGGAAAAAAAAAAAGCTTCTGGAGGGTGTTTGGCTTGAGGTCATGGTGCAAAAGACCCTAGGTTGATTTTACTCTGAACCATCCCTTTAATAGCCTGACTACGTCAGACTTCGTACTTCCGCTCAATTTCATTTCGCTTCTGTACTCAGTCTGAGACGGCGTCAGAGCTTTCCGCTGATTGTACCCGTGGATGCGTAGATTTACTTCACATAATCTGCAAAAGTCGTTCACAAGCCATGTTCCACGCCGGTATTTCGCTCGATGGTTTTGTTTTCGCATCATACATGTGTTTACAGTGGAAGTTAGATGCGGCTGAGCCAATGCGCATAACACACGCCATAACCAAACGTTATGTGATTGGCTTACGGGTAACCAATGATTTTAAACTTCAGACAAGCGCCCCCCCGCGAGAAGAAAACGCTTTTCAATTATGCCATGCCAGACTCTGTCTACGAAGCAAAGCGAAGTAGCAGAGTTTGGTATTACCAGGCTATCCCTTAATGGAATACATCGTAAATTAAATTCGGGAGAACAGACCACAAATGTGCAGTATATGTTTTCCTTTTTCATACTTTTACAGCAGATTGCAATGGGAAAAATGAAAATAATCATGAGGAAAAGAAGCAGCGACTGAAAAGAGCACTTGCCATAGATATTCTTGTTATAACATGTCACGTTAAAATACCAAGTATAACGTTATTCTCATGATGTCTGAAAATAAATCATGAAGGAAAATTGACAGCTCATCCAGTCAAACTGACTGATCAGCTTTATTTGTAGGGCAACCTTATGATTTGAAATGATTTGTTTCAGCTTTTTTGAATGGGAGTTCCCCAAACCGGAAGTGCCACCCATAATTCAAAACGCAGTAAGGTCATCAGGAATAAGGTGGATATGGTTCTTTAATGTATTTGCATTGTACTAAAATGCGTTAATTTTCAATGGGCATATATGCGGCTGAAACAGGTAGCCTAGTGCATCCCAGATTTTTCAACATTAACATTTTAATATAACATTATAGTCATTATGGCCTTTAGAAAACTGTTTTTTTGAGGAGGTGGGGTAGTGCACTATAGGCCCCTGTGGCACGGCCTAAGCTTTTGTCCTTAATGGCATTTTTTTCCTTACATTACTTTTACTTTTATACTTTAAGTAGTTTTTGAAACCAGTACTTTTACACTTTTACTTGAGTAAAAAGATTGAGTTGATACTTCAACTTCTACAGAAGTATTTTTAAACCCTAGTATCTATACTTCTACTTGAGTAATGAATGTGAATACTTTTGACACCTCTGTTAAACACACAGGGACGCACAGCAGCACACAAACATGCCAAATATTACAAATAAAAGGATTACAATGTAAAATATTATTATTGTGTACATAAAGATATGGTAGAATCTGGCTTGTCCCCATAGATGATCTTACCTAGATCGATAATACATAGAATATCAAAATCGACCGCTGGCAGTAGATCATTTTCCTATTTAGCACCAAAACTTTGGAACAGTCTTCCTAACACTGTCCGGGAAGCAGACACACTCTTTCAGTTTAAAGCTAGACTAAAACCACATCTCTTTGACCTAGCATACACATAACACATTATAGACTTTTATAATTCAATGTTAGGCTGCATAGATTAGGTCAGCCGGAACCGGGAACACTCCCCATAAATCCTGATGTACTCGTTACATCATAAGAAGAATGGCGTCTACGCTAATATTAGTCTCTCTGTTTATCCGGAGGTTTACTGCAGTCCCGCTGGATCCAGGCTGTATCCAGATCTGATGAAGGACCTGCGCCTGGACGCGACGACAGCGCAGTCCTGAAATGTCAACTAGTATCTCCCCTGTGAAGGCCTCCCTTTACCTCTCTACAGATAAAGCGTTGTCGGGATAATTCCGGTTAAGTCCGGGATAATTCAGTATTATAAATTTTAAGGCCAGACAAGTAGTTTGTTGAGGGTTGATTTGTAGGGAAGGAATACATGCCTGCGCACATATATTCAAACACGCATACCACTGAACTCGTAATGTGCATGTGCACGCCATCGGCGTTCTCACTGGTTCGCGTTTTTGAAGTTTGCGCAGAAAGAACTTAAGAGTTTTCTGTTAAAACGGTGTCGTGTTAGCGGCCCCTAAATTAATAACTAATGATCGTTGCAACGAAGTGAATCAATCAAACTAACTTTAGCTGGACAATAACTTTATTCTAGAGCTGCTATAAAGCCAAAACAATCTCTGTTACTTTAATTTCCTATTATCATGTAAAGCCGCTTTGGAACAATCTACGTTGTTAAAAGCGCTATATAAATGAAGATGACTTGACTTGACTTGACTAGATAGAATTTTAAAGACACCTCAACATCACTAAAAGGGCTATAGTACTGAAAACACCAACAATAATATGCTCAAAAACTTGTAAATAGATGCATTACATTTATTGTTGAATCAAATTGATGGGTCCGTGAATGAAAGTAGCAGTTTCTTTAATAAAAAATAAAAAAATTAAAATAAAAAAAAACAACACACACAACATTTGTACTGACCCAAAACATTTGAAAGGTAGTGTAAATATAATAATAGGCCTAATTATAATAATCACAGAATAATGATCAACATTAATATTCAAGAAAGACATTTAGACTGCATTTTATTTGATATGGGGGGGGGGGGGGGGGGTAATTGGTACTTAGATAATTGGTAGAGGGGCGCCGCAGGCCCAAACGTTGAGAACCACTGGTCTAGATTGTCTAAGTGCATTTGTTCAGATTCTCTAGAGTATTTTAGTATATTACATGTTTGCCTTCAGCACATGTACCCTGCACAATTATCTTGGTGGATAAGCTTGACATCGGAATCTGTGTAGCATACTGAACTGGATAAGATGGGTGCAGGTAGAGCATCCAACAGCCTGTGACTACAGACAGACTCCTGTTTTGTCTTAAAGACAGTCCAGATCAGACAATTTGATAATAACTTATCTGCTAGAGAGAGAGAGAGAGAGAGGAGAGAGAGAGAGAGTGAGAGAGAGAGAGAGAGAGAGGAGAGAGAGAGAGAGAGAGGAGAGAGGAGAGAGAGAGAGAGGAGAGAGAGAGAGAGAGGGAGAGAGAGAGAGAGAGAGAGAGAGAGAGAGAGAGAGAGAGAGAGAGAGAGAGAGAGAGCGAGAGAGGAGAGAGAGAGAGAGAGAGAGAGAGAGAGAGAGAGACACCAGGGAAACCTAGACCACGAATATATACATCTTCCCAACAACACAAAGTAAATACACTCCCACATAACAGTCACCATGACGCAGCTAGCAGTCACGTCTTTATGGATAAAACATTCCACTGGGCAATAAAACAAAAGTCCTATGCTCATACATTTTCACTAGTACCTTTTCCCCCACAATATCTCTTTTTGACAGTTGCAGCGTGGTGAGCCCTCATTGGATTTGTGTTGCATAAAGCCAAAAGACAGCAAACAATTGGCTCTCTAATAAGATGTCATACAGTCTGCTGCATAATTAGCTTTTTAACTACAGTCGATTATAAGCACTGTTCCCTCTATCCCCCAATCAACCTTGCTTCCACCTCACAATGCAATTATGAATGTGTCTTTTTCTCAAGGCGTGTTTTTTTCATTTCTGTTTAAAGATCAAAGAAGTAGTACAAAAGTGGCTATTTGTATTTTGATTTTCTTTTTGCATTGCTGGAGAAATGTTATCATCAATATTAATAATAGTTAGTTTATTCTCTCTAAAGCAAGCAGAGCATCTCCAGCTATCATACACCTGATGTGATGAATAGCCCAATACATTAACTTGGTGATGTGAAAATATGGATACTGATGTTAGATGTTTCACATAAATGTTTCTCACCCTTTTTGCACTGTTTTGTTTTTTGTTGTCTAAAAGACTATTGCCCAGTTTCACAGACAAGGCTTAAGCTAGTCTCAGACTAAAATGCAAGTTTGAGCTGTTTTAACTGAAATCAACTTGTACTGACGTATCTTAAATTATGTCAGTGCCGTTGTTTTGTCTCAAGATGCACATCAGTAATGTTTTTTTTTTTCTAAGGGCCCGTTTATAAAAGCACTTAAATGTCCTAATTGAACTAAGGCCTAATCCTGGTTTAATCTAAGCCCTGTCTGTGAAACCAGGCCTACGAGTTTATGGTACTAATTAATCTGCCAATTGTCAAAGTACAGATTGTCTCAATTACATTAATTAGATATGCCCTGTAAGCATAATTCTGTCATGACAACTCTCTGGACATTGGTATGGTAATAGAGATTGGCATGGTAATGGATTTGGCAATGTTAATATATTTGGTCTTGGTGGAATAGCTCTGCTACGCTGCTGCTGCTGCTGCAGAGCAAGTACCGAGACTTGCTACTGCCAATACATTCACAGACATTGCTGTGAGCATATAAGACATACCGCTGCTGCTGCACGTTAAATTAATTAACCCCCATTACAGATCTATACAGGTGGTGCTGGGAGAGGTGGAGGGTTTCTGAAAGTGCACTGCAGACTGCTAACAGCAACACTACCGGTATTTGTTTGAATGTTGAGCCGAAGATCATTGGCCACTGACGCAATAACAACCAATCAGCAGTGCTATGTGGATAATGACGTGATCGCTACCAAAGAGTTAGACCTATCAGTCTGTGCCATCTAGAGTTCCATGCCAGCATTTTTCCCAGCCACCTAAAGCCAAACTGAAGATAGCTAATGTTATACTTTCGTGTTTTACACTTAGGAGTTGGTGCTGACGACACATCGTCGCCACAACTCCTTTTGGGATGTGTGATGAATATATCCATGTTTTACCAATATGGAATCCGTTTGGCATGAGCTGAATGTTCTGAAGACATGTTCTGAAACATGTCTGCAGTGTGAGTTAGTAATATTTGCGCATGACAAGAATAAATGGTCAATTTAAATAGTTTAATTTAAAACAAAGTAGAAGCTGATAAGTGATTGGTCCATAGCAAAACAGCGTGCACATGCTCAGCTCATTCAAGTCTATGGCCCTGTCCCAAATGGCGCACTTCATGCGGACTTTCGGTCTCGTGGACTTGAATTGCGCGTGCTCGCTGAGTCTACGAGTCCGTAGGCCGTCCCATTCAGCATTTTACCGCTCTGAAGTGTGCTCAGCAGCGCCCCCTTTGTACCCTTGAAGCGGTCTTCCGCGAAGCCCGTATAGAAGCAGGCTCCACACACTTTAACTACCCAGGAATCCTTGCGAAAGGCCAATCAGACAACAGATGGAAGGAGATTTCACTCACGGATAATTGTTGACATGGCTGATAAGAAAATACTACGGTTTTTATTACCTAAATGTACATTTTACCAGTTGTTACCTACAGTTTATACAAACATTATGGTCATCGACCAGTGGTTGATGTCTCAAACATAATAATAGCGCGTTTAATAATACGATCGCATTATGATTCATTAAATAAATAGAACCGAATGTCAGGGCTTTACTGAGTCATATGTAAACATAGTATGAATATTGTAACCTGTAAATTGAAAAAATTATGTTTAAATTATGTTTTAAAATTGTAATCTTAGTTCAAATGGAACATTATGTAGCCTATTATTATGTACAACTGTATACATCATTTAAATAAGCATGATATATCTATTGTTTAATGCCCAGGTGATATGCACAATATCAAAATATAGAACTGTAAAATTAGGATGTGTAGTTGACATGCAGATAAGACGTCGGAGCGCAAAAATGTGATTTCTCCTGTCCAACAACAACCAGGCCGTTATTTCCGGCGTGCCGATCGAGTCTGTCCCAAAAATACCTCTCAATGCGCCCTCGTGGACTCGCGCCAAGGGCCCTATAGGTCTGCACTACATGACGTCACCAAAGTGTGGACTCTGAGGAAGTCCACAAGTCCGGAGTGTGCCATTTGGGACAGGGCCTATGTCAGCTGTGCGGTCAACAGAATGTGCTGCTCCTCTAAGCCAGACAGCTCACTGAACAGAGGAGATGCAGAGAGAGGTGGGTGTGACTGCAGCTGGAAAGCAAGACCTCGCGCTCGCAGAACAGTACTGGTGACATTTGGAAAGTTGCTATGGTTTGTTGTTCATTTTGAACGAATCTTTAATATGACTCATGAACAACGAGCTGTCTCAGAGAGTGATTTGTTCATTGTGTGTTGACAGAAATTCACAGAAATGAATAGTTCACATCTCAATCATTTCGGATGCCAGTCTTCGGGTTCGGTTCCGAGTCGTTCGTTCATCCCGTGACAGCCCCATAGAGGCTATGCTGTCTGTACTGGAAAGAGAAATGATTTGTTCACCTCCCGAGTCTTCGGGTCTGACTCTGAATCGTTTGTTCGTTTGTTCTGTTACTGCTGTATTGGATACAGAAAATAGTTAATAATTCCCAAATGTCCTTACAAACAAGCGCATAGTCCGTTTTGTAACAAATTGTAACTTTTTTGTTTCTCACAATTTATAATTTTTTTAAATTTCTGTCATGTTGGTTATTTTCCATAACATTGAATGTGGTAATAAAGAGTTGGTAATGCTTTAAAATTCATCCATCTGATAAAAGGAAATGCCTACATACAATAACAACATACATGTTACGTAACGTGGTATAATACAGTCCCTCCAGGATTTCACGATTTTTTTGTGTGATTTTTGCGATCAAAATGACTGATTTTGTGGTAATTTCCAGAAATTTGTGAAAAAAATTGCGATTTTAAGATTAGGACATCACATTTACCATAATAGTATTATGTCAGATGCACAATAGTCATACATGACACAAATCACAAACAAAATTCATAAAGCTTGTTTATTTTGGTCTAATCAAATTACTATGGGCAATTTGTCTACCTTACCTATGTAAATATTAACAGCAGGTGTAGTAATTTATACTGTAGAACTGTGTGTAAATCCTGAGTTGAGGCTTCTCCTGAGCTGCAGTAGGCAACCAGTTACTTATATTGCGGCGTTTTGCATGGCGTCCCCACTGCGTATAGCAACGCAATACAAAGTGACCGTTCGAAAGGGAAATACTCGGTTACTATCGTAACCTCAGTTCCGTGAGACTAGGGAACGAGTATTGCGTAGCCGGCCGCACTATAGTAACCTGGCAAGCTGTCGCTTCAGTCGTTAAACCTGCTAAAATGGCATTTTTCGGGGACTAATATCATAGTATGGAGCTCATAATATGACAAAACGATTTGAATTTGAATTGTGTAAATTTGAATTATTTGCAAGTGTAATCTAACAAAATTGAATTTTAGGTGGTAGTTTAAATAGTTCTGAATTTGATTTTTTTTAAACGAATATTGAACATTTGAAATTTAACAAATTGAAATGTTTTTATGGCTGAATTTTATAGACATGTATTTTCAAACAGCTAGTTTTTTTGTTCTGAATTCGTATACTGCAAATATTCAGTTAAAAAAATACAGATTCAAGTTTTCAAGATGAAGAAATTCGGAACTCAAATTCAGTTTTCTAAAATTCAAGTTAAAAAATTCAAGTTAAAAAATTCAAGTTCCAAAATTCAAGTTAAAAAATTCAGATCTTACAGAAAGTAGGTCACAGGTCATCCACAGGGAAGAGTAAAGGATCTCAGATAAGTCGAACAGAGCATTTGCCCTGCAGTGGTTTTCTGCCGCAAACGCGGTGGTGGTTCAAGAGAATCCGTGTATCTTTCGTTCAGTCGTTTTTTATTTAATATTAAGAGTAGAAAAATGAGAAAACAGCTTGAGTATTAGATTTCTAATATTCTAGTAATAATAGACCGCTGCAGCAGTTGCACGGAGCTTACCGCGTGTATTGCAACTATAGGCTACATTTAATTTTCTCATCAAACATCTAGACTAACGAATGGCTCGGTACAACAGAAGAGCTTAGAAAGGGCTTTTTCTCTGTGTAGACCAGCAGTTGGTCTGAATTTGCTATAACCTATAGCCTATTTTCCGGACTGTATATAGGCTAAGTCACGTTTTATCATGAAACACGCTGTGATTTATTCCAAAGTGACTCAGGCATATATAATGCAACGTTATAACGTTAAATAATCTAAATGTTGACTTTCAAAAGTAGGCACGCCAAGAAGGCTATTCTCTGTATTTTGGTTCATTTTTGGTGAGCGCCAGAAAGATCTAAAGAGACCGAGACGCGCTAAAGCAGCTCATCATGTTGTTTTATTTATTTTTCAATGACATGATATTTTGTAGTCATTTTGAATGTACACAAATAAAAATATACATTTTACTGTTTCGAATGATGTCATATTATCTGTATGACTATAAATAACAGCAGTGGAACAAATCCAAGAGATGGCGCTCGCGCATCGCGCTCTCACACAACATAGTATCAGTTCTGGCGTTGCTTCATATCGCAGACTGCTCATTATCAAAATGAAACACAGTCAACCAAACATATAAAAAGTTATTCTGCCTAATTTAATTGGTCTGTTGTACAATATAAAGGGCAAGCTGTGCCGCACACAGTCTTACTTGTTATTCCAAACATTTACCTTGCTGTGAAGACGCTGATTTAGCCTATATGCCTACGTGTATTTTGGGACTCGACTGAAGTATGACGCCTTTTTATTTGTATTATAATATAATATATTAAAATACAAAATCTTCTGAGTTTTATGATGTAGGCCTTGTGTGTTAAAATGTATTATAATTTACATCTCAAAAGGATGCGCTTTGTGCATTCTCTGACATTATATTTATGTATTTAATTAATATTGAGTATCAATTGATGTTAAACAAAACGGTGTGTTATTTTCTCTGGCAACTAAACTTCCAAAAAAAAAAAATTTATTTTGTTTTGCCCATATGGTCTCCACTCTATGCATTTTGTAATAATAGGCTACAGCAACATTTTTTAACTGACCGTATTTGCCAGAATATAAGTCGCATGCACATGAGTGCAAGTCACACCGAATCATGTTGAGAGAGAAACGCGTCATAAAAAAAAAAATAAAAAAAATTATATTAGCCTATTCAGCAAAAGTGTAAAAGACCTGTAAATAAAATACAACATTTACATGATAAACACTGTTAACATGTAGGCTATGTGTTGCCTATTTTACTTTCCCTGTATGACAAATGAATGCAGAAAACAACAAGAATGAAAAATAAGTAGCCATGTATAATAAAATAATATAGGCTATAGACTATAAAAATAGCCTATACTGTGCCCTTTATTACAAACAACATTTAGCCTATTTTAAACGCCAAGCCTAAACAAATTTATTTAAATCGAAACGGTCACGCATCTCTCATTCAGTCAAAAGTTTTCATATTTGCAATGTAACATGTGGATGCTAACTATTAATATAAAGAAGGCGTCATACTTCAGTCGAGTCCAGGCTAAATCAGCGTCTTCACAGCAAGGTAAATGTTTGGAATAACAAGTAGGACTGTGTGCGGCACAGCTTGCCCTTTATATTGTACAACAGACCAATTAAATTAGGCAGAATAACTTTTTATATTTTTGGTTGATTGTGTTTCATTTTGATAATGAACAGTCTGCGATATGAAGCAACGCCAGAACTGATGTTGTGTGAGAGCGCGATGCGCGAGCGCCATCTCTTGGATTTGTTCCACTGCTGTTATTTATAGTCATACAGATAATTATGACAAAATTCGTATCATCAATATCATGTCATTGAAAAATAAATAAAACAACATGATGAGCTGCTTTAGCGCGTCTCGGTCTCTTTAGATCTTTCTGGCGCTCACCAAAAATGAACCAAAATACAGAGAATAGCCTTCTTGGCGCGCCTACTTTTGAAAGTCAACATTTAGATTATTTAACGTGTTTCATGATAAAACGTGACTTAGCCTATACAGTCCGGAAAATAGGCTATAGGTTATAGCAAATTCAGACCAACTGCTGGTCTACACAGAGAAAAAGCCCTTTCTAAGCTCTTCTGTTGTACCGAGCCATTCGTTAGTCTAGATGTTTGATGAGAAAATTAAATGTAGCCTATAGTTGCAATACACGCGGTAAGCTCCGTGCAACTGCTGCAGCGGTCTATTATTACTAGAATATTAGAAATCTAATACTCAAGCTGTTTTCTCATTTTTCTACTCTTAATATTAAATAAAAAAACGACTGAACGAAAGATACACGGATTCTCTTGAACCACCACCGCGTTTGCGGCAGAAAACCACTGCAGTGCAAATGCTCTGTTCGACTTATCTGAGATCCTTTACTCTTCCCTGTGGATGACCTGTGACCTACTTTCTGTAAGATCTGAATTTTGGAACTTGAATTTTGGAACTTGAATTTTGGAACTTGAATTTTGGAACTTGAATTTTAGAAAACTGAATTTGAAGTTCCGAATTTCTTCATCTTGAAAACTTGAATCTGTATTTTTTTAACTGAATATTTGCAGTATACGAATTCAGAACAAAAAAAACTAGCTGTTTGAAAATACATGTCTATAAAATTCAGCCATAAAAACATTTCAATTTGTTAAATTTCAAATGTTCAATATTCGTTTTAAAAAAATCTAATTCAGAACTATTTAAACTACCACCTAAAAATCAATTTTGTTAGATTACACTTGCAAATAATTCAAATTTACACAATTCAAATTCAAATTGTTTTGTCATATTATGAGCTCCATATCATAGACGGTAAAAGAATAATATAGGCTAAGGCCGCGCCCCCTTGGCGGGCTCTGATGTGTAATGCCGTGATGCTAGCTCATTGGCGCACACGTCAGAGGCGCCCGCGCCATTGGATGTGCAGTTGCCGCAGCACAGCCAATGAGTGAGCCAGACACTCACTGTGCAGCTGAAGCCTGCAAAATGCATTTACATTAGAGGCTTCAGTAAATCGAGGAAAAGGAGTTTCCCCTTTTCCTGCAACATCTGTATCCACGTAAAAATGCATTGAAATTTTAATTAAACTAGAGATATTTCAATTGGGTGATTATAATTTAATGTTTTGTGAGGTCTTTTTCATTTTTGTGATTATTTTGCGGTTAAATTAGGAATTATGCAGGATCGCAAAAAAATGCGACATTTTGTTGATTTTGCGTTGTATTCAGCGATCGCGGAATCGCGAAAAACTGGAGGGACTGATAATAGTAAATCACACAACGAGGAATAATTCTAGGAAACAGACTTTAATCATAAACACTCAGGAACCAGGAGAAAACCATATTAACAAGAACGGACATAGACTAAGTAGAACACAGGGACTAAATACATGTAGCAAACAAGGGAGCTTAATCAGATAATTAACAGGACACAGGAGAATGAAATGACTAATCAAACTGATTGGGAAAACTAGGTCACAGGGAAACACGACACAGAGCATGCATGTAACAATACAGTTATATGACAAAAGGATGAACGACTTGAACCCGTAGACTCAAGAGGTGAACTAATTATTTCTGTATCCAGTACCGACTGCATAGCCTTATAGCCTATGGGGCTGTCACGGAATGAATGAACGACTCAAATTCTGTATCTGTACCGACTGCATAGCCGACTGCATAGCATAGCTATAAGCCTATGAGGATGTCACTGCATAAACGAACAACTCAGATAGGGAGGTGAGGTAAAGACTACAAAGCCTGAAGACCCAGATAAGCAATGAATTAATCGTTTCTGTTTCTCATAATTTGGCCTTGGTCTTGCATTGCAAATATTTTCAATGTAATGTAATGTAAATCAACAAGTTGATGTGTTGGGGAATTTGGCTATTAACATGTAACATTTTAATTATATTCTGATGAAATGAATGACATGATATTTAATATATTGTCATCATGTTGAAAAAGTTTGGTGTGAATCATATAAATTCCCTAGGAATAGTAGATAAAAATTCAGAGCCTGATTATTCCAAAAATCCACATTTAAACCGAAATATCTGACTTCAGACTGGTCAGAGCTAATGACTGTAAATTAGAAAGTTGTCCAGCTTGATTAGAACAATATATATGTACCAAATTTGCTGACTGTAGGTAAAATTAAGCCCTCCACTTGTCAAAAGGTGGCGCTTCTGAGCCCCCTCCACCATGCCTGTTTCTAAGGCGTTGCCCATGTCTACTGGCTGACAACTTTGAAGTGTGTTTCAAGTTTAATGCAATTTGAAGCACTCTAAGAGCCTCAAAAACACCCAAGAATATTATTAAAGTTTGACGTGTTGTCATGGCAACAGTATTTAAGATATCAATAATCCTTTCTCAGGTATACATCTGCCGTGTTTTGACATTATACTGATGAAGTTTGAGGCAAATCGTGTAAAAATAACATTTTTGAAAGTGACACACTTCCTGCTACCAGTTGGTGGCGCTAAGACTTTGACTCACAATAGTCACATTTATGTGATCGGCCTCCTACAGTGAACATACAGCTGAAGTTTCATCAAAATCAGTCAATGTATGCAGAAGTTATAACACTTCCTGTTTCCCTTTTTTGACATTACTTTAATCCCTCGCCATGGCAACACCATTCGAGATATCCAATATTCTTTTCACAATTTAGCATATTTAATATTGTTACAGTTTTGTGTTTCTGAGTTTTGTTTTTGTATCTGTTTCAGTGTTTTCAGTTTCTGTGATCCGTTTTCCCGTCTTCTGTTGATTTTGGTCTAGTCCTGTTTTCCCCGGTCTGTTTAATTATTTCATCCGTGTCACCTGTTGTTTCCTCGTTAGTCTTGTCAGCTGTGTCTTGTTTCCCTGATCAGTTCTCCCATGTATATAAGTCCAGTGTTTTCAGTCTGTTAGTTGTCTGTCGTTGTTGCTAAATGCGTGGTTGTTCTGTTCTAGTTTCTGTTCCTGTTCCCTGAGAAACCTGTCCATGTAATATCTTGTTTGTTTAAATAAACACTGCTGCAATTGAGATCCCGCTTCTGATCCTGCTTCAACCTGCCCGTGACAAATATATTTTCATCATGTTGAAAAAGTTTGATGTGAATAAAATAAACCACTTAGGAGGAGTAGTTAAAAATTCAAAGCCTGAATTAAAAAAAAAAACAACACACACACATTCAAACCAAAATAGCCAACTTCCTGGTGGTCAGAGCTAATGCTCTTTAGGATTCATTGTAGAGTGTATAAATACAAGCTCCTTATTCCCTCATTAACAAGCTGCTCATTTAAGATGCAATAGATATTTACACTGTACATTAAACAAATACTTGTGGTGTGTGTTTTGTGCATTAATATTTAACAAAGGAAACACTCTTATAAACTTATAAATTCAGACTTATAAACTAGTATTGGACTATTAATCAATTTATAGCAATGTTATTCACATGAATACGGTGTTGGAAAGTGATATTCAATTAAATATTTCCTTCTCCAATCCAATTTGAATGGCTTCTAATTCATCCTCTCATGTTCCATTCTCTTTCTCTCTCTCATCACAGTATTAATTGAATTTTAGCCTAGGCACTGAATTTAGGACTTCTTGTATAATGTGCTGAAAGTCTGTGACACCACTGACCTTTTCAGCTCGTACCATTTCCTGTAGGCCAGACTCCTCATAAATATAAACCGATGTCAGTCGTACAATGCAAATATATATTTGAAGATGGAATAATGCACTTCATTATGAAATACTATTTATAATGGATGAAGTGGCATTACATTTGTGTTTAGCTTTTGATTAATGACCTTCTAATTGAATAAAACAATAACTTTTCTCTGTGGCCATCAAAATGTAATTAGCCAACCTCTGCCTGCTGTGTGAATTATGTTTCTAGTTTTAAGCCTGCCAGCTTTTCTCATGCTCACTTGCTTTGAGTCGTGCAAGTGCAGGTGTCGGTCTGCATGTGTGTGTTGTTTGCCTCTGCGTACGGACCCCAAAATAAAAATAAAAATCCAAGCTCTTTTGCAAAGTTTTTCCCGAGTATTCAAAGACAATAAGTATATTGATATGTTTCCGCATTATATACATTAGATTCATATATATATATATATATATATATATATATATATATATATATATATATATATATATATATATATATATATATTGTAACAATATTAGATCAAAGGGGAAATATGAATAATAATCCATAATTACCAATTATGATTAATTATTAATATTTGGGTCAGTTAATTAGATTAACTTTGAGGTAAGCTAAATTAGTATTACAATCAATTAATCAGTTCCAACGAACTCTTTGATTATTAATTTATTCTAAGAAAAGTGTATCTTTCATGGCCACCGAAAAATAATTATTTCTTAGCATGTACAGCACTTAGAGCATGTAACAAGATCAAGATCGTAAAAGGGACTTTGCTGCAAGCAGAGGCTCAGAAATCAAATACACAATTGTGCACAAGTTTTATTAACTAAATCACAAACATAACTAAACTAAACAAACATACATACATTCATACAGACATACATGCATAGGTAAAATGGCGAGTGTTATGGAACCGGAAGCAGGAAATAGAACTATGGAAGAGATCTATTTAACTATGAAAAGAACCATCAGCTTATCATTTTCAGAGCACCTCATTAAATTGATACTTGCATGGTTGGTGCAGTGGATACAATTCTTGAAGTGGTTGAAAATTGAGTTCTTTGATGGGTCCGTGAGTGTCAAAAGTCACTGTACAAGTTGAAGTCGTTTTCTTCTCTGCTGGGTGGCTTGCATGGTGGTTTCGAGCACATGGTTGTTGTGAGTCGAAGCCTGCTGCCCTGGCCTGTTGAGGGCACGCTGGACAGCACGGCATCCTGAAGTGCCGAGCAGGCCAGGAGTTAATTGGATTGAAGACCAGGCAGTCTGATTCCCTTTGGAAGTATGAAAGCATGGCAGACGGGGCTCAGGTCAACTTTTTGAGCAATATTGCTGGGCAATCTTGCCGAGCGATTGTTGCTTGGGCACTTTCCCATTGAAAATGGGCAATCAATTTCTATCTGGATAATTTAGATCGGTCGTGGGCCCTGTGTCTCATCTGGTTGCCCGTTGACGGCAACATTGCCCCCCAACATTGCTCAAAAAGTTGCCCTGTGTATCATCACCTTTAGTGGTATTATAACAAAGTGGAAGCAATTGGGAACAACAGCAACTCAGCCACGAAGTGGTAGGCCACGTAAAATCACAGAGCGGGGTCAGCGCATGCTGAGGCGCTCAGTGCGCATAAGTCGCCAACTTTCTGCAGAGTCAATAGCTACAGGCCTCCAAACTTCGTGTGGCCTTCAGATTAGCTCAAGAACAGTGCGTAGAGAGCTTCATGGAATGGGTTTCCATGGCCGAGCAACTGCATCCAAGCCTTAAATAACCAAGTGCAATGCAAAGCGTCGGATGCAGTGCAAAGCACGCCGACACTGGACTCTAGAGCAGTGGAGATGTGTTCTCTCGAGTGATGAATCACGCTTCTCTGTCTGGCAATCCGATGAATGAGTCTGGGTTTGGTGATTGTCAGGAGAAAGGTACTTTCCTGACTGCATTGTGCCAAGTGTAAAGTTTGGTGCTAAGCTAATTATGGTGTGCGGTTGTCTTTCAGGGGTTGGGCTTGGCCCCTTAGTTCCAGTGAAAGGAACGCTTAATACTTCAGCATTCATAATCATAAACTTACACTTATGCTTCCGCATACCAAGACATTTTGGACAATTTCATGCTCCCAACATTGTGGGAACAGTTTGGGGATGGCCCCTTCCTGTTCCAAAATGACTGTGCACCAGTGCACAAAGCAAGGTCCATAAAGACATGGATGAGCAAGTTTGGTATGGAGGAACTTGACTGGCCTGCACAGAGTCCTGACCTCAACCAGAAAGAACACCTTTGGGATGAATAAGAGCGGAGACTGTGAGCCAGGCCTTCTTGTCCAACATCAGTGCCTGACCTCACAAATGCGCTTCTAGAAGAGTGGTCAAAAATTCCCATAAACACACTCCTAAACCTTGGGGAATGCCCTCCCAGAAGAGTTGAAGCTGCTATAGCTGCAAAGGGTGGGCCAACTCCATATTAAACCCTACGGGATTAAGAATGGGATGTCATTAAAACTCAAGATGCACAATAAGTGCAAATAGCTGCCTTGTTGGTACATGCTACAGTATTTACACAAACTCCCCCCACCAATGTCTGGTTGGGTCAGACAAAAGCACAAAAAATGCCTGTTACCTGTCAGCAGAAGTAGCATAGGGAGTGTCTAGTGAGAGTGAGATAGAATAGCATCTATTGCTATTTGCACTTAGACAAAATAGCTGCTGCCATTTAGAAAATCAACCTAAATGTCCTAATTGAGTTATGGCCTAATCATGGCTTAATCTAAGCCATGTCTGTGAAACTGGGCCATAGCCTTTTATTGTACAAAAATCAAAGTCCTTAAAAAAAGGATTATGCACAATAATAGGTGCAATTCACAAAGCAGGTGATTTGTCAGACAGTAATTTTGCTTATAAAATAAAAAGTTTATTGTTGAAGACAATGAATTTATTAAAAGGGCACTGCTTTGATGGCTATGGTGGAGTGCTTTAACCCTCTGGGGACCAAGCTGTTTTTGGGGTCCTTGAGATGTTCTGACATGCCTTGACATTTGTGCTTTTTTCAGTTATTTATAAACATGTTAATGGCAAAGGTGTAAATTCACTCTATATAGCACAAACAGGGCTACCATAATATGCGAGCAACGTGTATGTAGATGTTTGTATTTTTAAGAGAATAATGTTTATGCGTGGTTATTGGAAAAAATTAAAATGAAAGTTGCTGAATTAAGACCACAAAACACATATTAAATATGTGTCCACAAGACCTTTGAGTTCTAGCTTCAAAATGATGTAAAAATAGTCTTGCTTTATCGTTCACAAAAAAAAAATACATTGATTTAAATGGTGTAAAACAGGTTTTGCTTGGAAAGCCAATATGCGAGGGGGAGGAGTAGTTTACACCTTAGATTATGAATGTCCCACCCACTCTGCATAATGAGCCATTCACTCAGGTGTGAAACTGACTGAGCCACAATGCAAGGACAAAAGATGTATTTAGAAGAAGACTTATATTGACCATTTAAGATTTCCTACATCTCTCTTGTAAATATGTTTTGCTATTTTATTAAAAATGTTACAATTACAACAATAATTACAATTTCAACAATATTTCAAGTGTACTCTTTCTTTGTAAAAAAAAAAAAAAAAAGATTATAGGCCTACATTTTATCATATGTATTCATTAGTTTGAATATAGCCAACATTGGAACATCTAACATCTTAGTCTATGAATTTATTTTTGACAAAAATAGTATTTTGTTTGCAGTTTAATACGTTGCTTATACAAATACATTTTATTTCAACATATTCAAGTCGATTTTTACTCATCTCAGTAGGCTATAGCAAAGCAGTTTATTCTTTCACACACAGACGCGCGATTCATATTTAGGCTAAACAGTCTTTACAAATATGTCCCCTTCATTCATCTCATAGAAAGGCGAGTCATATTATAGAAATGCGATTCATCTTTTTGCGGTTTACATAGGCCTACACTAACGTTATTCCATAACGTTATTCCACACGTGAGAAAAGAAAACAGCCTACCTCACTCCTCAGCGGAATCTGCTCCTCATTTCAGGAGATATTGCTCCTCATCAGCACTGTTCTGAGGAATCTTTTCTCCATAAGGTAGGCTATAATGTCTCACTTGCGAGGAGTCGCGACGCGCTTTGTTTACAGCTGATGTGGGCGTTTCACAGCTCTGAAATAGTTCTCAGAATTTGCGTTTGAATAGCACGCGCTCTCCGGGGAGTGGTCACATTACTGTGAATGAGCTCGTAATGAGCTCGACAGGAGTCGCTCTCTTTTTACACAGATTACAGAAGCTGTGAATATTTGTTTTTTATATAAATGACTTCATTTAAAAGATGCGATCTCAAGCTTTATGCCCGTGGGTCTGTTTGCCTGTTTGACTGAATTTTCGCGGAGTTATAGATCATTTTTGAACGCGTTTCAAATGGGAGTTTACTGACAGAGAGAAGGCAGAAATCGCATCATGTTAATTTTTCTTTATTTGTCAAAAAGCAAAACACTTTATTTTTATTGTGAGTATACAGAAAAAAAATAGAAACTGAACAGGATCGATTGATGTATTACACGAAAATGAAAGATCAAAATTAACAGAGCATTTAGTGTTTATTTTCATTGCTAAAAAAAAAAAACGAGCAAAACGCGCGGGCGCGTTTGTGGTCCCCAGAGGGTTAAAGGTGAAGTATGTAAGACTTTTTTATGTTAAAATACATTCTCTTAACCCAGTTTATTGTTCATTGATTTACAACTATTAGTATGCAATTCATGGGTCTATCTTCCGCAAAAGTGTAAAAATTGAGCCTCCTGGGAACCATTAAAACATTGAAAATGGTCTGCTCAGATCTGTCAGTCTCTTTCCAGCGCAACCTAGCGAGAGTTTGGGGCATGGCTACTGTAGCAGACTGAGCCAGAGGTGTTCAGCTGATGTGGGACCATGGATGACACATTACATCTTCGGTTACAAAAGTGCAAGCCAAAATTCACTGCATTTACACCCTCAGAGATTAAACAGGTCATGAACATGTCAAAGTGAATGGGCCATTGCGATGATACGTGCTACAATGGACGCATCAATAACATACAGCATCATCATGCACCCATTCAGAAAGACAAATATACCCATTTATAATGTTTACTTTGATGTGTCCATTGTAGACAACCTCAAACAGTTGTTGTGCGTCATGTTAAAAGTGTGCCCAGTGCAGATACGTTGGATAAACTGTTTTAAGCAAAAAAGTGTCAGCCTACTCTATCGCTTATATAGCATAGCAACACAGCTAAAAGTATTCCTAATATGTTGAACATTTTATTGAAAGTAGTCTACTTTTACCTGTTGAGACATGCCTTCAAAAGCACCTGTAAGTGCTGTGTTTGTCATGTTTGATTTGGGGGAGGTGCAACACGCGAAAGGGACATTTTCAAGGTTGTTTGATAATAGGCTTTATTTTTGTAATCCCACTAGGTGCCATTGGTGTCACAGAAACTACATACTTCACCTTTAAAGTCCCCATGAAATCAAAATTTAAGTTTTGTGGCTTTTAGTATGAATATGTTAGTGTTACTGTTATCTATAAGGCTAGTGTGCTCCAAAACAATGACAAAATTTGCATTTAGAAAAATATAAGCATTCAAAACTTACAGTCTCTCACTTCCACCAATATGGATCAATGATTTTGATGACATCACTCTGCACTTCAGCATCTCATCAGATCTTCTGTCCAATCAATCAAATGCTCTCTAGAATCTACAGAGTCCTGCCCCCAAATAAATGCTGAACTCAAGTCAAGTTACCTTCATTTATATCAAGCATAGTGTTAGTTCTGGCAGGTCACGTTAGTCAAGCTTGCATCAGCTGACTCTCAGCTGATCCACGTCAACCTATAGCAATATGACGCCTATCACTGTATACAATCACTGTATACATATATAAGCTCCTTCAGTATTATCAGCAGCTATCGCGTTTCTCAGGAGCTAATTACCCTCCTCCATCCCCAGCTCCTCCTCTCGTCAGTCAGTATTTAGCATTCTGATTCCCCTCGAATCAGAATAAATTCTCGAATTATGTTGTATTTCAAAATCTCGAATGAATGATATCTGCATACATTCATGTTGGTTCTGTTCTGTTTACCCTAAGGGGGGTTATTGCTGGGTTATCCATGGAGACTTCCTTGAGACTTCCTGCTCAGCTACTGTTCGAAAACTCTTGCTTACTGCTTTGCGCTTAGCTCTATCTCTTTTATATTTTTGTATTTTATCTCCTTTTATCACCTAATTTTAACTTCTTGCTTACTGCTCCGCGCTTTGCTCTATCACTTTTATATTTTTATCTTTTATCTTCTTTTATCACCTAATTTTAACTTCAGCAAATCAGCTCAGTGCTCAAACGACAAAGCTTGGATTACTACAAAAAAGCTGAATTCTTTTTTCCGACCAGCTTCCCACTGAAAGCCATCAGCTTACATTCCGGGAAAGCAAAACACAACTGCCTACATTCAAGAAGATAAGAGAGAAAATGCCTCTTCTGGTTCAAGAATCTACTTGCTGCACAAACTGCCACAGACTTTCACAAAGGATTGCAGTTCTTGAAACAAAGTTACTTGTGGGACCACCAAACCAGACGGAACACACAACAGAGCTTTGTCATGGATGCCTTCAGCATACAGCCGGCCGGTGAGTCCCATGAATCTAGTGCTCCTCGACAGGCCATGCTGAGTGTAGAGAAACAAGCCGTAACTGATCGACATACAAATCGATGGCACAAACAGGGAGCGAGACCCAAAGGCACTCGAGACATCAGATTGTCACGAGCATCACTTATTGCCGCAGTAGCATCCTCTACCCCAGATATGGCTCTGACAAAGATTGCAAACACTAGTTTCCTACCACTGCCTATACATCTTAAGAACAGATTTGAAGTATTAATGAATGTAGGAAATGGGGGAAAATGATATTCATAAAGAGCAGTCAGAGCTCCTTAAGAAGGATTTCAATTAACTTTTTGAAACACTTAAAAAACTGAAAGTTCAGACATTCATCAGTGGACCACTCCCAGCAAGAGGAACAAACAGGTTTTCACAGTTGCTTGGGCTTAATACATGGCTGCAAAAAACCTGCAATGTAAAAGGAGTGAACTTCATTGACAACTTCAATCTTTTCTGGAGTCAGAGACAACTGTTTCAACAGGATGGCCACCACCCAAACAAACTTGGTTCAAGAGTGCTAAATGACAATATCTACTTCTTCCTCCATCATCCTTCTGCAGTGTGTGCCAATCCACTCAATCTGAATGGCACACACACACACCTGGACACAGTATGAATGACCACAGGACTTCACTTTAGCACCTGAATGGACATGCGGTTGACATAATACACAAGGACAATGATAACACCACTCAGCCACAACAACCTCTGCTCACGGACACAATCTCAGCTGAGCCCTGCCCACAGAGCTCACCACAGACAGACATATTAGAACTGCTCCAAGATTCAGCACCCAAGGACGACTTCCTGGAAAACAGCCAGGAAAACCAGGACAACATATCACAGCCTCTGGAAACA
Organism: Abramis brama; assembly: GCF_963993115.1. Lineage (NCBI taxonomy): Eukaryota > Metazoa > Chordata > Actinopteri > Cypriniformes > Leuciscidae > Abramis > Abramis brama. The sequence goes on from NC_139977.1 coordinate 8,193,523, forward strand.
CCAGAGCAACAGCACCTCTTACCAGACACATTATCCCTCTCTCCAGCATCTCCACTTCTGTGCTTCTCACAGAAAATGGAAGAACTGGTGTATGCTGGAACCAAACTATCCCACTCTTTTGCTGCGAGAATCAACTAAAAAAACGTTTTTTTTTTTTTTTTATCAACCAAAAAACGTCAGGCCTCACAAACACCAAAGCCTGCCGGCCCAGCTCGCGCTCCCTCTCCTCCTGTGAGAGCTCTTTGGCCTCTGCCACAACGCTGGGGCCCACACCCTCCTTCATCTGCTTGAGGTGAACCAAAAACAACTGATACCAGCTCTCAGTGATATGTGTCGGGTCCCCGCTATGATAACAGTAACTTTCTCAAATGTTTACAGAACAAGCGGGAACCCAGTGTGCCTGTATCTTTCTCTATTGATGTTCTATTACATGATAGAAAGTCTAAGGCCTTCAAAAGCTGTACAGCAAACTCAACTAATCTAGTGCCTATTACACGTCAAACTAAGATTGTGGGGACAAAAAGTAAGACTGTTAAGTTAGCACTTTTAAACATCCACTCACTTAAAAATAAATCACTTCTAGTCAACGACTTAACCACAAACAACCTGGATTTTATGTTTCTAAATGAAACATGGCTAGAAGACAGCTGTTAGTGCAACAGTCCTCAATGAAACAGCCCCTCCTAACTTTTATAAATGTGTATAGAATAGAATAGAATTCAACTTTATTGTCATTGCACATTTCATAAGTACAAAGCAACGAAATGCAGTTTGCATCCATCCAGAAGTGCTTTAGCAAGAATATAGATATATTACAAAAAATAGATATATTATAGATATGTTACAAATGTACACGGTATGAAGGTATGTTATGAATATACTATAACTATAAATTTACAGGCTATAATTGTAGTGAATGTACAAGCTATGTACAGGCTATGAACAAGTTATACGTATGGTTGTAAATATGAAGGGCTATAACAGACTATAAATGTACAATATGCAAATATTAATAAACAGCTGTAGAACTATAATTATTGTATTGTATTGTACAGTATGATTATCTATACAGTATTTACAATAGTGCAGTTAAGATCAGTGGTATATGTATGGATAAATTATACAGTAATGATATAAATTGCAAGTGGCTGTAAGTGGCGGTTCAGTACATGGTATTTTTGTGTGTATGAGGATACTATCGGCCGTTTGTTTGTTTTTTGTCCATTGTGTGTATGTTCAGTTATGAGTGGTTGTGAGTGGTTGTGAGTACATGTATGTTCAGTTTTAATGTGGTGAGATGTCAGGAGGCAGAATTCAGGAGTGGGGGTGGGGGTGTATCTGCTCTTTATAAAGATGTCTATCAATGTAAGCAAATATCCTTTGGGAATTACCCATCTTTCGAATATCTGGATATTGTGCTAAAAGGTGCTCCACTTTACTTATCATTATTTGCAGGCCTCCAAAATACTCTCCAGCCTTTGCTGATGACTTTACTGAACTGTTATCAACAATTACCTCAGAGCTTGACTGTTTTGCCATTGCTGGAGATTTTAACATCCACATAGATCAGGGATGGTCAACTTCGGTTCTTGAGGGCCACTGTCCTACAGAGTTTAGCTTCAACCCTAATCAAACACACCTGAACAAGCTAATCGAGATCCTCAGGATTACTAGAAAGTTGCAGGCAGGTGATTTTTTCAGGGTTGGAGCTAAACTCTGTGGCACAGTGGCCCTCCAGGACCGAAGTTGCTCATTCCTGACATAGATAATGCAGAAACCAATATGGCAAAAGAAATCAAAACTGTTTTAAAAACTTTTGATCTGACTCAGCATGTACATGGACCCACACACAATCGTGGACACACTCTAGATTTACTTATCAGTAAGGGTCTAAACATTTCATTGATATATTGATCTCTCTTGCCATTGAAGCTAGATCTGTGTCTGTCAAGAAGAGATGCTTAAATGAGAACACTAGTGTACTATTTATGAAGGCTATATCTTTAACACCAAGCATATCTGTTGACTCTGTTGATTTTCTCCTTGATTCTGTAAACTCAAAAGTTAAAAGTGTAATTGATGATATTGCTCCTGTGAAAGTCAGGAAGAAGAGTGGCAGACTAAAAGCACCTTGGATAAACTCAACAGCAGTGCAAAATATGAAAAGACAATGCAGAAAAGCAGAGCGCATCTGGCGGAAGACAAAACTTGTAGTCCATTATAACATCTACAAAGACAGCATCCATGCTTTCAATATGGAACTAGGCAAAGCTAGACAGACTTTCTTCTATAATATTATAAACACCAACTTAAACAACACATGCACTTCTTTTTGCTACTGTAGAGAGACTGACAAACTCCCCAAGCCAGATTCCCAATGAATTGCTCTCAGACAGCAAATGCAGTGAGTTTGCTTCCTTCTTCTCTGAGAAAATCAATAATATCAGAAAGGTGATCAGCACATCCTTGAGTTGCGCTGGGGTCAGACAGATCAGACCACAACCTGAGAAAGTAGTAACTATGTCTGATTTCGAAGAAATTTATGGCAAAATTTTGGAAGAAACCGTACAGCACCTTAAAACATCAGCCTGCGCCCTTGACACACTTCCCACATCTTTTTTCAAAAGTGTGTTAAACTGTTTAGAAGCAGATCTCCTAGAAGTGGTAAACTCCTCACTTCTCTTTGGGAGTTTTCCAAACTCCCTGAAAACTGCAGTTGTCAAGCCCCTCCTGAAAAAGAGCAATCTGGATAAAACCATATTAAGCAACTATAGACCAATCTCAAATCTTCCTTTCATAGGCAAGATCATTGAAAAAGTTTTCTTCAATCAGCTGAACAAATTCTTAAGCTCGAATGGATACTTTGACAATTTTCAATCTGGTTTCTGACCGCACAGCACAGAGACAGCGCTCATAAAGATAATAAACGATATTCGCTTAAATACTGATACAGGCAAATTATCAGTGCTGGCACTACTCGACCTCAGTTCTGCATTTGACACTGTCGATCACAACATACTTCTTGACAGGCTGGAAAACTGGGTCGGACTTTCTGGGATAGTCCTAAAATGGTTCAGGTCATACTTAGAGGGGAGAGGTTATTATGTGAGTACAGGAGACCATAAGTCTGAGTGGACATCCATGACATGCGGAGTCCCTCAAGGCTCAATTCTTGTGCCACTCCTGTTCAACCTGTATATGCTCCCACTGAGCCAAATAATGAATAAGAACCAAATTGCTTACCACAGCTATACAGTCGATACACAGCTCTACTTAGCCCTATCGCCTAATGATTACAACCCCATTGACTCCCTGTGCCAATGCATTGATGAAGTCAACAGTTGGATGTGCCAAAACTTTCTTCAGTTAAACAAAGACAAAACTGAAGTCATTGCATTTGGAAACAAAGATGAAGTTCTCAGGGTGAATGCATACCTTGATGCTAGGGGTCTAACAACTAAAAATCAAGTCAGGAATCTCGGTGTGATTCTGGAGTCAGACCTTAGTTTCAGTAGTCATGTAAAAACAATAACTAAATCAGCATACTATCATCTCAAAAATATTTAAAAAAATTAGATGCTTTGTTTCTAGACAAGACTTAGAGAAACTTGTTCATGCTTTCATCACCAGCAGGGTGGATTATTGTAATGGACTCCTCACTGGCCTTCCCAAAAAGACCATAAGACAGTTGCAGCTCATACAGAACGCTGCTGCCAGGATTCTGAGCAGAACCAGACATGAACATATCACACAAATCCTCAGGTCTTTACACTGGCTCCCAGTTACATTTAGAATTGATTTTAAAATATTATTACTGGTATATAAATCACTAAATGGCCTAGGACCTAAATACATTGCAGATATGCTCACTGAATATAAACCCAACAGATCACTCAGATCATTAGGATCACATCAACTAAAATTACCAAGGGATCACTCTAAGCATGGCGAGTCTGCTTTTAGCTACTATGCCAGCCGTAGCTGGAACCAGCTTCCAGAAGAGATCAGATGTGCTCCTACAGTAGTCACATTCAAATCCAGACTCAAAGCACATCTGTTTAGCTGTGCATTTAAATGATTGAGCACTGTGCCACTGTGCGTCCGACTGATTACACTGTATTTTATGTCTGCATTCTCATTTTGATTCTAAACTACTCTATTCTTCCTTTTGATTCTAAACTGAACTCAAATGGCACTGATTGGTAACCGGTGTTTTGCACTAATTCTGTGGAGTTTGAGAGGGATTGACTCATGACGGTCAAAGGAACACTGTGGTGACTAGTACAGATTACTAGTCTAGTACGGATTATCAAGAGAACACTGTGGTGACTAGTACAGATTACTGGTCTGGACTGGTACAGATTACTAATCTGGTGGGCTCAGATAATCCATGGTACTGTAGTAGTGGGGGAAACCCCGATGGTCCTGATGACCAAATTTGTGAGCAAGTGCTCTAGTGCCTCTCTAGAGACGTCTATAGAGTTATATATGCCAACTGAAAATCCACAGAAGAATACTGACTGTCATGGGGAAATCTCAGAGTCAAAATAAGATACACCAGTGTTTTGCCAGATGAGAAGTTTATTATATGTATCATCTTTTTACTATTTTAATTCATTTTACTCTGATTAATTTTAAAACTGTATCATTTATCTCTTTTAATTCCTTTTATAACTGTTTTAATTACCCCTGCTTTTATTTTGTGTCTATTTTCTATGGAAAGCTCTATGAATTGCTATAGTGTGATTATTATAATTCCTTTCTATGTAAAGCTTTTGAATAACTGTTTGAATTTTCCTTGCTTTTATTTTGTGATTATTTTATTCCACTCTATGTAAAGCACTTTGAATTGCCATAGTGTATGAAATATGCTATATAAATAAACTTGCCTTGCCTTGCCTATCCATGCTAGGCTGCATGGATGCGCAGGGAGTTCTCCCCAGAACGGAACCATACCGCCAATCCAAACTATATGCTAATTGTCAATCGTATTTGACGATAGTGGTCCTGACAGAAATAGCGCTTTTAACAATATAGATTGGTTTAAAGCAGCTTTATAGTGATAATAGGAAATTATAGTAACAGAGATTGTTTTCGCTTTGCAGCAGCTCTAGAATAAAGTCATTGTCAAGCTAAAGTTAATCAAGTTGATTCACTTTTTGCAAGATTCACTTCCATTGCAAAGATCATTAGTTATTAACTTAGGGGCCGCTAACACGACACCGTTCTCAACTCAACGCACTCCGGCCTGCTCATCCGCACAAAACAGTGCCTGGTGGCTCGAGAACGCAAACCCTGAAATAGATTCCAAGATGCAAGCCTTGAAAAATTTTGAAAAAAAGGTTATCTCTGCGCAAACCTTAAAAACGCAAACCCGCAAAAACGCAGACGGCTTGCACATGCGCATTACGTGTTTAGTCTATAGGTATGCACGTTTGAATATATATGTACGTAGGCGTGTAGTCCTTCTTTACAAACCAACCCTCAGCAAACTACTTGTCTGGCCTTAAAAATGTATAATAAAGAATTGTTTATTGCTTCCGCGTAACCACGTGAACCGGAATTATCCCGACAACATTTTATCTGTACAGAGGTAAAGGGAAGGGAAGGAAGCCTTCACAGGAAGCTGCAGCTAAAATAAAAAGAGGGGGGAGAATCATGCCAGGGTACAGTACAAGATAACTGTGCCTAGTGTGAGTACACCATAAGGCCAACATATTCATACTAAAAGCCAAAAAACTTCCATTTTGACTTTAAAGCAGGGGTGCCCAAGTATCAAACACAGCTGAACCAGCTAATTAAGATCTTCAGGAAAACTTGATAATTACAGACAGGTGTGTTAAAATAGTTTGGAGCTGAACTCTAAATATACTCTCCAGGAACAGGACTGACTGTGTTCTAAGAGTAATTGAAGCAACACTAAAATGCTAAATTTAAAGCACTTTAAAAAGAAAGACAAAAAATGATTAAGGCTGCATTAAGAATACCAGAACAGCATTGCAATTGTTTGCAAGTTAAATGTTTGGTCAGAATAATCTAGTAGCCTACTGTGGTTTGTCTCTCTAAGATGCCTACACCAACAACGAGGTTGTCTACATCTGGACAGCGGATGATGAGAAATCTGTTTCTGTGGCTCCTGATGGCTCTAGACTCAACCAGTATGACCTGTTGGGCCATGTCATTGGCAAAGAGACGATCAGCTCCAGTACAGGTAATTACTGTTCTCTTTTGTGCCAGTCAGATATAATTTTTTTTTTTTTTTTTTTTTTTTTTATGGTTTAGAAAAAATATCCAATTGTGAACTCAAAACTTGGTAGAGATTGAGTGAAATGATCAACATCCTGACACACAAGTCAAACGTGTGTGTGTGTGTGTGTGTGTATTTATACAACACTTAGCCAAGAGGCCTTCTATTTCACCAGATCAGCAAACCTTATCATCATTTGTATGTATCACTCCACTTGTTTCTACAGATTTTAGACTAGCAGCATTTCGTCCAGTGAACGATAATGATGGAGGAGAAAACCCACAATAATTTTCAAAATACTACTGTTGCTGTGTCACGGAACGGTTGTTGTGTCACGGTTTTAAATCAAATCTGCTGTTTACTTATAAAATGATGTGGACTAAAATACACATAAAAAAGTCACTTTATTAAAATACAAAAAAGGTATGAATACATACAAACAATACCTAATGCCACAGAGTCTCACTAAACAATACCAAATAACATTCACTAAAGACACAAAGAAGAAGATGGCCAGCAGAGACACTTTGGATTTCCACCCCACACTCAATATCCAACACGCAAAGTGACACAAAGTATTAAACACACTACGTGCAAATACGCAAGTCAAATTATAACCACGGCCAACCCCTCCCGTTTAACGATCCAATGAAACAAAGGGAAGAAAATACACAAACAACTACTGACATACAAATGTACGTACAAAATAAGATTCTACACTTGTAATAAAAAAGGTACACATTCATAAACCAAAATAACAAATAAATTTACTCAGGAACAGAATTAACTCAATTTAGAGAAAACTCTTAACGGCAAGTTATGCCAACAAAAGCAGTTCAGTTGAGACCCAGGCAAAGCAGCAGAATGTAGCCTTTATTATACAACACACTTAAAACATGTCAGTCTCTCGTTAACAAAGATCACTTAAAATTCCTGGCAGCTATTACAAGAGCCAGTGCACACCAGAGAGAAAACCAGAGGATGCATCAAACTCTCCTGTCCGCCACAAATATAACAATGTTAACATCTCAATCAAGTTCAAAGTTTGAGATTCAAACCCAACGCTACTACACCTACCGTTACTCACAACGTGAAGTTTACAATTGGCAGGACCCATAGTGATGCATACCCGGCCAACAAACCACTCACATTTTAATACTCCCCAAACTGGGCATTGATAGGCTCACAGAGTTGGCATGACACCAACCAATAACAGCAAGGGTTATATATCATCCTGCTACATTCAGCATCCGCATGAAGAAAAGACATTGTCAAGCTGCTCTCACTTGCTGTGTCTTTATGGTGGGACCAGGAGAGATCATCAGAGTTGTGGACACCAAGTAACTTGTAGCTTTTGACCTTTTGAACCTCCACTCAGTTGATGTGTAATCCACAATCATCTCCTTTGTTTTGCTGACATTCAGGGAAAGGTTATTGCCACTACTCCATGCTGTGAGTCAATTGGAGATGAGGCCTAAGCTGGTTACAATCGTAACTTGCAGATAATATTTGATCTGTCTTTTGCCATACAGTCATATGTTAACAGGGAGTACAGAAGGGGGCTAAGAACGCATTCCTGTGGAGCACCAATACTGAGTGTGGAGGACATGCAGTTGCACTTGTGAGAAAGTCCAGAATCCAGTTACACAGTTTGCTGTTTAGGATTTGGGGATGATGATGTTGAATGCATAGCTAAAGTCAAACAGAATTATCAGAGGGCAGCTGTCATAGTCAGTAGTAATTTTCACCACTGGAGGTGTGTCGTCAGCCTCAAACTGAGCATAGAAGTTGTTAGGCTCATCTGGTAAGGAGGTTGAAGTACCTAATATATAATCTAACTCTCTCTTCCTGTAGGCTCTTTTAGCAGCCCTAATAGCTTTTTGAAGGCCATACCTGGACTGTTTTCTTGGCTAGGAAGTCACGAGAGTTAAAAGCAATGGCCAGGGCTTCTGGATGGGAAAAGCCCATACATAGACAGTTGTGAGAACATCCTCTGTGCGTTTGTTAATATAACTGATAACAGAGTCCGTATATTCATCAATGTCATTGCCTGCTGAATTCTGAAACATTTCTCAGTCTATGGATTCAAAGTAATCCTGGAGTCTGGAGATGACACTCCATTTGTGGATTGGTCTGACAGCTGCTTTTTCTAGTTTGAGGCATTGTCTGTATGCAGGTAACAGCAGTATGCTAATGTAGTCACCTTCACCAAAGGCAGGCCAGGGGGAGGGATTTGAAACTGTCTTTCAGTTTCAAAGTGTCTTTCTGAAAATGTTGAAGGGAATCGACTGGCAAGCTCTGCATCACAAACCGGAAAAACTTTAGCACCGGCCAGGTCATTTCCCAAGATTAGACTTATAGGCAGTCTTGAGCGTACCCCCACTTTTACAGGACCTGAAACCAGATCAGAGGTCAAAAACACAGTATGAAGAGGAACTTTAACACAGTTCAATTCGATTCCATGAACCAACACATCAGTTCCAGTGTACGTCACATCTGAGAATGGTAATGCACTTCCCAGTATAAACAATTGAGCTGACCCCGTATCCCTCAAAATCAAGATTGAATTCATAGTACCATCAAGAAAAACTGACACACTACCCTTAAATACAAATGGAGTAAATGCAGAACTGTCTGAAAAATTCTCAACACCAGACATTTGCTCAAGAACAATATTAGCTACACAGGTTTGAAGGCAGCATTCTTTTTCTTCCAAGCTTTACAATCAACAATAAGATGATTTGGGTCTAAGCAATAAAAACAAACTCTTATTCTCAACACTCTTGCTCTCTTCCTTACCCTGCACTGCATAGCGCATCATAGGTTTCATTGAGCGAGTGTACATCAAAGGTTTCTCCACACTTGAAGACATCAAAGTACTATGATTCGGGTTAGCAGTAGAAGAAAATAGTCTTATGTGTCAGAATATATTCATCCGCCAACACTGCAGCAGCTGAGAGGGACAACAGAATCACTTCTTGAAATTGCTCAAATGTAGTCGTTTTAGAAGCGGCGCACCACTTTTCTAATAGAGCTCTCTTATCATGTGCAAACTGCACAAAAGTTTGTTTAGCCGATTTAGTATGGTTACGAAACTTTTGCCCGTACGCCTGTAGGCACAAGTTCGTAAACTCGCAAAACAGCAGCTTTCACCAAATCATAATTAAGAGACTCCTCGATGGGCAAAGCAGAACATACTTCTTGAGCTTTACCAACTAAACTGCATTGTAGCATTAACCTCCACATATCTTTAGGCTAGTTAATCCTCTGGGGTCGGCTGTCGCGCCGGCACGACGAGCTCGTTTTTTTTCTTATTAGTGTTGATTTTGATCTTACATATAAGTGTTGTACATCATTCGATCCTGTTAAGTGTCTTATTTTTTTTGTGTATACTCACAATAAAAACAATGTGTTGTGCGTTGTTACTCGAGGTTAGATCTGTACTAACTGTTCATGATCCAGCTTACAGACTCCGGAGTGATTGGCCTAATGTTACTGATCACGGCAGTAATGGAAGAGAGAGTGTGCACTTAATTACAGTTCATCTGAGTCATTTTACGGATATAAAGTTTAACAGTTTATTAAGTAGCCCCTATATATTTGTTGACTGTTAGTTGTAACAAGTGTTTCTGTTTAATTCGCTGCGTATGTTGATGATAATGAAAGGGAGAGAGAGAGAGAGTTTATGAATTAGACTTTAATGCACTCTTCTTATACTGTGTTTATTCAGCTCGTACGGTGATTTTTTTGGAGTAAAACTGACACTTCATCTTTTGTGTGATGTACAATAACTTAATAAAACTCATCAGTAATTTTTTGCCCATCATTCTGATGCAGTCCACTACAACAGGCTTGTACTAATAGTGTATAAAAGCAAGATGAAAAATAAGTTATAACCGTAATTGAACTAAACTATACCTGTTCTATCTCCATACAGCATATATTCTCTGGCTCTGTGGGCATTATTGTCCAACTCTGGGTCGAAATGAACACCACTACTGAGAGTTTCTGTTTTGATATTATCATTTGTGAGATGAGATTGTCCTGACACTTAGTGCGAGCTTGTGAGGCTCCGCCCTCTGTGCCGGCAGCAGCAGCTGGGTCATTCCACGAAATCAGTGCCTTTTCAACTTTGAAAAATTAAAAAATAAAAATAAGTTTAAACAATTTTTTTTAAATATCCATTAAATGAAGACAGCATAAAATAACAAGAAATCGTATTGTGCCATCTCAGGCTATGTAATTTTTTATTTTATGACTATTTATGTACCTCATGTTTTGATATTTTTGTCATGCCTGTTACAGACACATGCGTTACTATATACTATAGTTTTAATTAGAAATATGTTATAGTTTTCACATATATGAGCAGTATTTTAGTCCCTCTTTTCACTGGAATTGTTTCAAAATTTAGATTTTTTTTTTCAATCTTATATTTGTCATTCAGATGACCAAGAACATACAAATTTTGGAGGGTGATCACATGTCAATTAAGAAAAATATATTTTTTTACAAGAGAGATATTAAAATAAGGGCTTTGTCAAAAATACAATATAGATAGGGTTACAATGGAAAAACTTGGAAGGCCATTTCAAATATAATTTTTATATTTTTTTATGAAATTAATGACAGTAACAGGATTGACCAGAGTAACAGGGATGACAGGACACACATTCTTCAGTGTACACTGCACATATTTGTTTACATAATTTTGTAAAGTTTTACCTTTTTAAATTGTATTACTTGACATAGTTGTATTAGTGAAGCACATTACATTTCTAAGAGATCTAAAGATTTAAGGGTATTGTAATTAGAGTAATTAGACCCATGCGTCCATCTGTTTGTCTGTGTGAGTATGTCCCCTCACAGAACTTAAAATATACTGATCTGGTTCAATTATTAGGCAAGGAAGATAATCAGATCTTGGTCTTTCTATGATCATCTGAAAACAGATGCTAACATTTGGTTTCACTTTCTTGAACATTACAAGATTGGGGCGAGGGTCTGCAGTCACCTTACTGCTATTGTTTGTAATCGCACTTACATGGATGAATTGACAAATTGACAATGAGTTATGGAAAAAATGTGTTTTATTGAGACTAATCATCTTTTCCTGGTCATTAACATGTTAAAACCAACTGGAAGTATTAAAACCAAACAACAACAACAACAACCAACACATAAAAGGAGCCAACATTTTACCAAAAGGCAATAAGGTTAAAAAAAAAATGGTCTGAATGATATAGGCATTAGCTCAATAAAACACCCAGGATGACCTTTAAAAATGTTAGCAATTTACACAGATAAACTTTAAAAACTTTTAAAAAAGTGTGGCTAAGGTGACACCTAATCTATGTCATCCCTGTTACCCCACATGTCAAAACCTGTTACTATACAAAAGTAACAGGCCTGACAGTAACAGGTTTGACAAATTCAAGCTAATTTGCTAATTGCTAGCTATTAGGGCAAGGCCACAAAAACACATGTTGTACACTTTGAAAGGATATTACTTGTAGATATTGATTACATTAAGTTAAATAAATATTTGTTTAAATTTATACTTTAAAAATCAGTAACAGTTTTGACATTGCATGATGTCCCCACCTCAGTTATACCTAATAAATCATCAAAATAGAGTATTATAGAAGAGAGAGAGAAACTTACTTGTGTTTTAACTGTTGGAATAATGATTGAGAGATGATGTAACTTCCTAGAAGTGATGTCACAGGAATGTACCATTATTTTACAAGGGGTTTTTGGTGAGGGTAACAGGCATGACATGAAATCAGGGGACACTGATAAAATGATTTCTATTTTATTAAAAATAATGCATATTTATGCCAAAACATTGCTTAACAGTGACACTATACTTAGAACAATATGAAAATGTGATTTTTGTATAATTTTGCCTTCAATTTGCTAATTAAAAGTCCTGCTGAAAAAGAACAATCACAGGGAGGGACAGGCCAAAAACCTTACCCTTATCAGCATAAATGCAATTTGAATTATTTAAAATAATATATAAATGACTTTAATTTAATGTAATATTGAGGAAATAATACATAGTACTATTATGTTTTTAAATCATAAATTTATTTGTTGTTATAGTAATTCTACGTCTGATTATTTCTCAGGGACACAAAAGGCACCAATTTCGTGGAATGACCCAGCTAATTTGCATTTAAAGGGATATACACTAAAATGACGCGTTTTTTCTCAGCCCCAGAAAGTGACAATTTAAAAATGCTGTAAAAAATGATCTGTTGGGTATTTTGAGCTAAAACTTCACATACACACTCTGGGGACATCAGAGACTTATTTTACATCATGTGAAAAGGGGCATAATAGGTGCCCTTTAAAGTAAAGTGTAACCCGATCCAGTTATGATATTGTGATATATTGAAGTATGGATTGTGATATGAGTCACAAAATGTATATCAGAGTACATATTGTGTCATCATGAGATAACTGCCAATATTGTACCTGGCCCTACTTATTTTCAGTTTTGTACACTGCCAAATCTCTTGCATTTACACTGAATGCTGCAATCAGCCTTTTAAAATTTATCCCTGAAGGATATGGAAACATCTGCCTTCTTTGTTTTTCAGTATTTGAGGCAAAGAGATTTATGCTGGATAATGAAAAACCTCTATTGATCTTTAACACAGTTTATTTATATGCACAAGTCTGTAATGCTGTAGCCTTCCCTTTATGAAATCTCTCTTTTTGACAACCTGAATTAATTAATTTTGCTTGCTTCCCACACATTTTTTTCCCTCTTTCCTTTCCAGCCTTGTCATACGCTTACAAATTCATTTTTTGTCTGTTTTATCTAGCCTGATTTACAAGAACATAGTTTATCGATTGCTTTATGCCACATTTATTGGGGTCATTCAACCTCTGTAAAGAAAGAAGGACCCAAACCAGTTTGAGTCCACAAGAAGTGTACATGCTCAATACGACAATGTGCACATGTGAAAATGAAACAAAGATGAAATACACATTATTAATGGTGCACTTTTTCTAAAGCCAGTGAAATGCAAATAATTTCATATATCAATATGTTCTCATAAAAAGAAAACCTGAATGAATGGCATGCTTTGTACTGAGGTTGTATTTCAAGGGTCACAATCACAGGCACATTTTTAATACTTCTTAATAACTCAAGCGATAGCATATGTAAGTAGATTATGTAAATTGATGATGATGATGATGTTTATTTCAAACCTGCACACTCATTTTCTCACAAATCAACATAACAGGCAACATAACAGACAAATTATACAAGTGCATGAATTAAATTAATTAAATAAATTAACACAACACATAAATTAACACATAAATTAAATAAATTAACACAACCATCAACATTAAACAGCATTTAAATCAAAACTGCCTAATGTTACTAAATAAAATGTCGATCCAGGACAAGCTATTGGACTGTGCAACCTTAGTTGATGAACTCGATCTACTCCATCTATGTTGTGCTCATCATTCTGAATTCGATCTGGATGTAGTCTTTGTTAAAAACACGATTCCCTTTCAAGGGAACTCGAGCTGCGTTTGAGATGCTGTGGGAATGCCCTGCGTGATTGTGTCGCGAAGCACGTGTATAATCAGTCCAATGGAAAGATGAGACATCATAGGTGGGTGACGTAATCGACCAGGAAACTATAAAGCACCCCTGAAACCAGACCGTGTTAGCTTCTGTGCCTTCAGCAAGCGCTCTCTGTATATCTGTCCTTGTCATATTTATTGTTGTCTGTCAAGTTCAATATATATATATCATTATAATGGCAAGCAAGCAAGACTTCAAGCGTTGTGTTGTTCCCTGCCCCCGTTACATCATGGGTGGGGACACACATCAGCTTTGTGTTACTTGTTTGGGAGTGGAGCATGCCCAGTCAGTCCTCGAGGGGGCTTACTGTGAGCATTGCGAGAAGCTGTTCGTGAGGACACTCCGCTCCCGCTAGGCGTTCTTCGAGGAGGACGGTTCGGTTCGCGTTCCCCGAGGTTCTGCCTCGGCAGCAGCGGCGGCTTTCATATTGGGGTTCGCAGATGGATCTAGTAGCAGGGTTTGAGACGGGCCCCGCCCTTTTCCCGCCCTGCTGGATCCAGTGCTTCTGCCCAGGAAGGAACCCGCTCTGCGGCTTCTCCTCCCCAGGTTGAGGCACCAATGCTGCGGCGATCCAGTTCTGAGGAACTGGATGTCCCATGAGTGTTGATACATGGGATTATGAGTCTTCGCCAGATCATACCTCTGTTGATGAGGAGCTAATGGAGGTCTTGACTCGTGCTGTAGCTAAATTAAATATTGACTGGCCAGCCGATGATGTTGAAACTGAATCTAGAAAGAGTCTATAAACTGGCATCTTTCAGAGTTCATAACCCACAAACATCTAACTATAGTAATGTCAAGGGTATATCACACTATGGTTATATGACAATGCCTCAGGCGGAAGAGACACTTGCGAGCCCGATCTCTCCCCCGAGTCAGCGTCATCACTGAAAGCCCCAACGTTACCCACCAAGCCTTTAAAATCTACATCTTCGCTGGTGGGTAAAGCGTATTCGGCAGCAGGTCAAGCTGCGGCATGCTTACACACCATGTCTTTTCTCCAAGCATACCAGGCTGACCTGCTGAGGGACATGGACGATTGTGTGAAGTTAGCGCTGATGCAATTCGAGAATTGCGTCGCGCAACAGATCTATCTCTCCGGGCCACCAAGGAGACGGTCAAATCTGTGGGCCGTTCTATGGCAGCCCTGGTGGCCACGGAACGTCATCTTTGGTTGAATCTGTCAGATATTAAAGATGGAGATAGGTCTGTTCTTCTGGACGCGCCACTTTCGCCTACAAGTCTGTTCGGCGACACTATAAATTGTGTCGTCGATAGGTTTCAAGAAACGAAAAAACAATCTGCGGTGTTCCAGAGGTTTCTTCCTCGCCAGTTCAATGTCCCCGAGACTGCTGGGCGGAATATAAAAACTGAGCAGTCTTGACCGTCTACGAGCTCCTCACAGCAGCACAGAGTGCAACAGAAACAGAGCGTTGCTGCTCAGGCTCCTCCACAATCTGGGGAACCTGGGTGGCGGTCACAGTCCAAGCCTGTTAGGGGTAGACAAGATCTGAGGACTGTCATCACCAAGAGAGCTTGGACTAAGAAGAAGTCCTGACGCCAAGGTTGTCAGGCTTCTGAGGGTGGTCCCCTCCGGGGAGGGACGGTTTCGAGAAATCATTCCTCCTCGGCGCCCTCTGGGGGGCGATTCTCTGAGGAGAGTCACAGTGCTGCCACTTCGGTTGTTCCCTGCCAGTTCACCGTTTCAGGGCACAGAGGTGTCAGCGTACCCATACGATCCTCCGAGGAGGGCCGAAGAACGATCAGTTCGGTTGTTCCCTGCCGGTTCGCCGCTTCAGGGCACCGAAATGACTGTTCAACCAAATCCAGAGGCCAGTCTCGAGAGACTGGTTCCCTTAGCAGAATTTCTGGCACAAGGAAACTACTACCAAATATTTCTCAGTGGGTCCTGCATATAATAGAAAAGGGTTACAGAATTCAGTTCGGTTCTCGTCTGCCCAGATTTCAAGGGGTCCTTCCCACAGTGGTGGACTCCGAGCAGGCTCTGGTTATGGAGCAGGAAGTACTGACGCTTCTACAAAAAGGGGCTATAGAAAGGGTTTCTCCTCCCAGCAGAGTGTCAGGGTTTACAGCCGTTACTTCATTGTTCCAAAGAAGGATGGGGGGTTGTGTCCTGTTCTAGATCTGTGCCATTTAAACAGCAGAGTTCAGAAACTCAAGTTCAGAATGCTTACACTCAAACAGATTGTATCACAGATTCAGTCCAAGGACTGGTTTGTCACAATAGACTTTAAGGACGCGTACTTCCATGTATCTATCCATCCTCACCACAGGAAGTTCCTGAGGTTCGCTTTCAGGGGCGAAGCATACCAGTATCGGGTTCTTCCCTTCGGCCTAGGTTTATCACCCCGCACCTTTACAAAATGCGTGGATGCAGCTCTGGCTCCTCTAAGACTCCAGGGCATTTGCGTATTAAATTATATCGACGATTGGTTGATTCTAGCTCAGTCCGAGCAGATGGCAGTTCGACATCGAGATGTCGTTCTGTCTCACATAAAGATGTTGGGGTTGCGGCTCAACACCAAAGAGTGTGCTCCTCCCAGCACAGAGGACCACTTTTCTAGGTGTAATATGGGATATGACAACAATGCAAGCACATCTGTCTCCTGCACGTATTTCTGTGATTCTCACAGCCGTAAATGGGGTAAAACTAGGCCAGTCACTCACTGTGAAACAGTTTCAGAGACTGTTGGGGCTCATGGCAGCTGCGTCCAACTTCTGTACATGAGACCTCTGCAGTGGTGGCTCAGGACCAAGGGGTTTTCTCCGAGGGGAAATCCGTTTTGCACGATCAAGGTCACGCGGTGATGCCTACGTGCCTTGGTAATGTGGAAGAAACCTTGGTTCCTCGCCCAGGGCCCAGTGCTGGGGTCTTCTTGTCGACGCATAACACTATTGACGGATACTTCCCTCACAGGATGGGGGGCGGTCATGAGTGGCCGCTCGGCGAAAGGTCTTTGGCAGGACCATCAATGTTCTTGGTACATAAATCGTCTAGAAATTATGGCGGTATTTCGAGCACTCAAATATTTCCTGCCAGACCTGAGAGGTCACCATGTGCTTGTCTGCACGGACAACACATCGTCCTATATCAACCATCAGGGGTGTCTGAGGTCAAGTCACCTATGCAAGCAGGCCCATCAGATCCTCCTATGGGCCCAGGGGAAATTGATATCCTGTCAAGGCAGGGGCTGAGGCCCGGGGAGTAGAGACTTCACCCCGAGGTGGTGGAGCTCCTTTGGGAGAAATTTGGTCAAGCTCAAGTCAACCTTTTCGCTTCATCAGATACAACCCATTGTCCCATGTGGTTCCCCCTTACGCACCCAGCTCCTCTCGGACTGGATGCGATGGTGCAGGTGTGGCCGAGGCTGCACCTGTACGCATTTCCCCCAATATCCATGCTTCCGGGTGTTCTGGAGAGGGTTCGCCGGTAAGGGGCCCGTCTGTTATTAGTAGCCCCTTACTGGCCGGCCCGAGTGTGGTTCTCGGACCTAGTGTCCCTTCTAGACGGCTCTCCCATGGAGATTCCGGTCAGGAGGGACCTGCTGTCCCAAGCAGGGGGCACAATATTTCACCCTCATCCGGAGTTGTGGAAACTGTGGGCCTGGCCTCTGAGGGGGCCCGGCTCATAGAATCCGGTCTCTCGACTGAGGTCGTTGAGACCATTCTCCAATCCAGAGGGCCTTCTACGAGAAAACTATATGCATTGAAATAGAAATTATTCTCTGCCTGGTGTGGTGAACGTCACCTAGATCCTGTTAACTGCCCTGTTGGTACAGTTCTTGATTTCTTGCAAGACCGTTTCTCTGCTGGATTATCTCCCTCTACCTTAAAGGCTTATGTGGCGGCTATATCGGCCTACTACACCCCTCTGGGGGGCACTTCTCTTAGAAGATATCCTCTGATTATTCGTTTTCTCCGTGGTACATTGAGGTTGAGACCTGCACTGCACTCTAGAGCACCGGCTTGGGATTTGGCCATTGTACTTGAGGGTCTGGCTTTGGCTCCCTTCGAACCCATTGAAGAGGTTTCAGAAAAGTTCCTCACTCTAAAAACTTTATTTCTTCTCGCTATTTCTTCTATCAAGAGAATTGGAGATTTGCAAGCCTTGTCGGTTGCTCCTTCATGTTTGGAATTTGCACCTGGTATGGTGAAGGCATTTCTTCACCCTAGACCGGCTTACATCCCTAAGGTCCCTACTAATTTTGCGGGCCCAATAGTGCTGCAGGCCTTTTATCCTCCACCATTTAATACCCCAGATCAGGAAAAACTTAATCTGTTATGTCCCGTTCGGGCTTTGGATGTATACGTTCACAGAGCTGCCCTGTGGTGTAAATCAGAGCAATTATTTGTCTGCTTCGGGTCACCTAAGAAAGGTTGCCCTGCATCTAAACAGGTAATGAGCAAGTGGGTAGTTGAGGCTGTCTCACTTGCTTATGAAGCAGCCGGACAGCCTTCACCCTTGGCTGTTCGGGCACATTCTACGAGGAGTATGGCTGCCTCGAAGGCTTTAATTTCGGGAGTTTCTCTTCAGGATATCTGTAATGCGCCGGGTTGGTCCTCACCACATACATTTGTCAGATTTTATGAATTAGACCTCTCCACTCCTGGGGCTAGGTTGCTTGCTTCTTAGTGTGCGCAAGGACTTCACATAGAACGAGCATTTGGTATTATGACGTAGTGGGTATGGGGTTCCCACAGCATCTCAAACGCAGCTCGAGTTCCCTTGAAAGGGAACGTCTCAGGTTACGTATGTAACCCTGGTTCCTTGATAGGGAACGAGACGCTGCGTTCGCCTGCCATACTTCCTGCATGCCCTGATCGACTTGCTTCAGGCTTACCAGAAGCTAACGCGGTCTGGTTTCAGGGGTGCTTTATAGTTTCCTGGTCGATGACGTCACCCGCCTATGACGTCTTGTCTTTCCATTGGATTGATTATACACGTGCTTCACGACGCAATCACGCAGGGCGTTCCCACAGCGTCTCAAACGCAGCATCTTGTGAGGGAACCAGGGTTACATACGTAACCTGAGATGTTTTATCAGATTTTTGCTCAAAATGTATGAGCAAATTATATTTTTTTAATTAAACTTACCCATATTCAAGTGTTGATAAAGCATACATTAAGCTAGAATAAAACGAGTTGTTGTTTTTTTAAGCAGAGGCTCTGTTCTTTCTTTTGATATATTGCAAGTTCAGACATTCATACAACAAAATATTCTGGAGGACATAAACATTTTGTGAAAATTATTAAAAATGCTGCCAGCTTTTTTTTTAAAGCACGGCGAGGAAAGAGTTAACACTGGTCCACTGGTGCCTGTATATTTTATAACATATAACCATTTATTTTCAAGCAATGTAATGTTAATGTTCCAATCTACTTGAATGCTATGTAATCTTAAGACTAACATTTGTTACTTCCCCTCCTCAGTGTAGGGTTGGAAGAGGGAGTAACAGGTTAAATAAAATGGAGAATGGTAACATAAATGGAAAACATGGTGAAATCCCTTAAGTTATCAGTGAAACAACTACTTGATATAGCAAACATAAACAGTTTATTTAATTTAGCAAAGAAATGAATGCAATAAATGTCTTCAGGAGTGCATCCCAGAAAGCAAGGTTAACTTACCGTCACATGCAGTATACCCTGAACTCTCGGTTAATTACCCCAAACCTTGCTTGTATGCTGTTCCAAAAACGTGGCCAGGAGTTCAGTCAATCAAGCATGTTCTCAGTGAAAACCTAAAGACATTCTCAACAGAGGGACAAATCCAGGAGTCACCATGGAAACATGCGCTTCCAAGGCTGCGTCCGAAATCGAATACTCTCTTGCGTAGGTACTTATTTTGAATATAAATTACTTCACAACTGCTACAAAGTATGTTCTATATAGTATAAACGTGTAGTGTGAATGTAACCGGAAATACTACATTTGCCATGTTGTCATTATCATGAGACCTACCAGCGTCAGTTGTGTCGATTTACTGCCATTCACAAATCCCCTCCCATAGCCTCATGGGATAGTAAAGTGTCCATCGTATGCACACTTCAGAGTCTTGCCGGAAGTAGGAGGTCATAGTAATATTATAATATTGTGCTTGATTTGTCATGCTCCCATGGCACGCATGTGCTGAATACCTCTGAAGTAAACTAACCCTGGAACATAACCTGCTATGGCAAGTTGCATACATACCCTGAAACAGTGGTTATTCCAGAAAGGAGGTTATGCAACTTACTGACCTGGGTAAGTTTACTGTGAGTAAGCGAATATCATCTCAGGTTACGTATGAAACCTGGTTCCCTGAGAGGTAATTAGAGCTGCGTCATGACGTTGATGCTATGGGAACGCCCCTGTCAATCGTAATGGCCAAAAGTGTGGTCAGGTGACATAGCATCAGCGCATCACAAAGACCATAAATGGATGCCTGAAATGCATGTCCCCAGATTCTAATTGTCTGAAGTAAGACATTTACAGCTATTGCGTGAAGTATGGCAAAGCGACGCACAGTCTCATTTCCTCTCAGGGAACAGGGTTACATACATAACTTGAGATGGTCCCTTTTGAGTGGAACTCAATCATGGCGTTGATGCTATGTTAATACCCACATCACTATACTGAAGGCTTACCTAACCTAATGGTTGAAGAATGGTTATCCAAAGGAGACGAGCCTGGGGAAAACCCATTCAAAAATAAGTATAGGCGAATGTGTGTGAAAAGGGCACATTCATAGAAACAAACAGAGAGAGACACAAAATATAAACCTTCTCCAAGAAGGTAGTTTCCAAGTACCAGAAGGTGGAGTATGTCATGCACCTCACAGGCCTGAAGGAACAAGACCTGGCAAATTCCATAATGATATACTTAGAGCCCAAAGGCGAAGCATGCTGCGTGCTACATAAGCAAAGAATAGACCACTGTAAAATAAGGCTGTTGAATGTCCTAAGATCAATGGAATCGAGACCATAGATGCTGAAACACTTTAAGAATGTGTGCGGACCCTGCTGCAACAAACATTCAGAAATAATGGGTATATCCATATCCCAACATCTCTTTTAGAATTGAAATCCAAGAATGTTTTTTGTTTTTCTTGGAACAATAAGAAACAATAAGAACTGATATAGAGGAATCCAATTCCTGAATATCCATAATGTAAAACCTTATGAATGGGTGCAGGGAGGAACAGTCTGCCACAGCACAAACATGATGCAAAATGATCTTAACCAGTCCAGGGGCTATGTCTAGGCAGGATGGGGCAACTGATAAGGCCTGCAAATATCCTACCCTTAATGCTAATAAAAGAGCCACCTTGATAGTCAGGAACTCAACTGATGCTGACTCCACAGGCCCAAAGCCTCAAAAGGCTCTGACAGGCCTTCCAGGACTATAGAAAGATCCCAGGAAGGAACTCATAGTCTGCAGATAGGCCTCAACCATCTGACATCAAGAAGAAAGTGAGATATCAGGGGATGCCTCCCCATAGGAACTCTGTCTATTTGGTCATGGCAAGCAGTTATAGCAGCCATGTACACTTTAACCCCCTGGGGTCGGCGGTATCGTCATCTATGGTCATGAACTGCATGAATGTCACCTGCATGAATTGCTTCTTGGCCACCTGGAACCTGTCGATGACAGTTTTGACTGTGTTCCTAAACAGGTCCGACGGCAAAACCGAGGCATCAAGAAGTAATGGACCCAGGATCTCTATCTCAGCATGGAGGTCTGGGAAGAATGGCTGATTCCTATGAGGCTGCTGACTTCGCCCACTAGACAGGAAGCAAATGTCCAGCGTGCTTCTCCTAACATCCCTTTTTTCATCTGGCCATTCTATTTTGAGCTTGTCTACTGGATGAGTGACTACTTCCAAAAGCTCTTCAAACGCACAATTTAACTGTGCTGATGACGCACGAGTGGCACTCATGGCATCTGAGTCGCCACCCAGCTCTTCAGAACAAGAGGCGGCGGAAAGTAGGTCCTCGTCTGGACCAATAGAAATTCCGGATCCAGAACGCAGTCCACGGATTCTGGCGAATGAGCAAGAGAAAGGGCAGAGCCCGTTTCAAACTCATTAACCAGATCCATCTGCGAACACCATGATTTTCATGGATTTAAGTCTGGGGCATCTCAGCAGATGTAGGACCCGAACCGGCGCAGACGCCTGACTCCCATTGCTCGCGAAGAGATCCAGATGTGAACGGAGCTTCCTCAAAGTGAGCTTCTCACAATGAGGGCAATCGGCTCCCTCGAGAGCTGATCAAGCATGCTCCACTGCCAAGCAGATGACTCAAAGATTGTCATTCATCATCCCTAGTGATGTAGCGAGGGCATGGTGGAACACCCTGCTTGTAATTCTTTGCCATTTCAAACACAAAGACAGTAGGCAAAATTATTTTCAATTTCTTTATTTTCAACTCCTAGCAAATTTCGGTTTCCAATGCATGATATTCAAGAACTGACTGTTCGCTCGTTGCCTGATATATCCCACCCTTGACAGGTGCTATTGTAAGGATATAATCAATGTATAATCGATACACTTCACTTGTCAGTGGTTTTAATGTTGTGGCTAAAAAAGAAGATATTTAGGTGAAACTGTGATCCTCTGTGATTCATATAATGGAAGTCAATGGGTGCCGGCACTTTAAGATTTAAAAAAAAAAAACATATGCAGACAAAACTTAATTAATACCTGCACCTCCTGACAATACATTGTGGTCTTAAGAAGTGAAACTATCAGTCTATGCAAGAAACTGAACATTATTAACAAAATTTTACCTCTAATCCACAGCCTTAGCCTCTGTCCCATAATGACGTGTGGGGGCAACCTCACACATGAGCTAACGCTGCTTGTCTACAGAGAAGGAGGACGTGTGTTGTATATTGTTCATCAAAATGGTACTTACCTGTGTTTATCCTGATTGTTGCAAAAAATAAAAAAAATTATCAAGGTTAGGGTAAGATACGTGCCCCTGCAGCTGCTTCCTCCACCTCTCTCAGTTCTTGATCTGAGTATTCTGGTTCAAACATATACAGTATGGTTGTGCAAAAAAAATCCTTGTTGTCTAGTGCTACATCGAAATCATCAGCCATTGTGATGACTGGTACTTTTAAACCGCTTTAGACGTCTATACTGCTGGTGAACATGCGCCCTCCATCTCTGTAGTAAACAAACAGCATTAGCTCACGTGTGAGGCCGCTCCAGAGACTGAGACAAAGAAACATATAATGTAGGCCTATCATATCAAATTACGCTCATTTCATTCATAGAGTGTACACTCATTTGTGTATCATATCGTATAAGGTTTTAATAATTTAAATAGATATATTGAATAGTAGAAAATGTGCATGATGTACTATTTTAGTTGATGTTACACTTGACAAAGCACTGATTTCTGATTTGGTGACCCCTGCTTTAAATTAAATGTTACCCTGTATTTGAAAACCCATATATTATTAGCACTGCTATTTCCTGGTATTGTTTTTTGCTGTGGAAGTGCCACTCTGCTCTTCTGTACACAAACGATGAAAATCTGTCTCCCTTTTGATTCTGAGTGTGCTCAGAGTTCCTTTTTGTTTTTTTAATCAACAGTTTGCAGCCCAATGTTATCCAACTCTGTATACTTCTGTATGTATAATTCTGATTGTAGTAGTGGCCATTAATCCTTTTTTATCGCTGATACCCACAACTTTATTTTCTACTCCTCCATAGTTTCCAGTATAACAAGATTGGCAATCAGATTCTAACCAGCAATTTCTGTGAAATTAAGTGGCACACTGGAGAATGGTTTGGTGTATAAATTGTATATATGGTAGGGTGTATAAATTTGAATAATTTTACATTTTGTGCTGTGAGCATGCTAAACTAATATCTAAATATGTAAAAATGTTAAAGCAAATGGGCCTTGTTCTTAAGGTAGGCATCTTCCCCCATCTTCCCCTTCCATGCAAACCTTTTTGCACCTTATTGGTATTATAGGAAGCAGCTTTTTTTACTCATTCTGTAATGAAGACATTAGTCAGTCACATGTCAAGGCCACGTTCTGAGACAGTGATTATTTAGAGACAGACAAAGTATCGGTGTATGTCAGCGCTGGTGAAACGCTTTCGTATTGTCTTGCCCCCCTCAGATGAAATGGAAAAGACAACATGTTTTTTAAAGCAACAGAAGCATCCATTTATTCTTCATTTTGACATTTTAATTGTTCTATGCTCTGCCTCCCAGTGCAGGGAGAGAACACTAACTTAGTTGAAAATTGCTTTTCCCACAGAGATTAGAATTTCAACCTCAGGTCTAGTCAAAAATAATATATATAAAAAATAAAAATAAAAATGAAAATGATGTCATCAGAAGAAGATATTTCACAGAATGCAAAGGGATTTATTTTACATGATGAGGTCTGTTGCACTCTAAAAAATGATAAATAAGCACCATGAAATGTGGTCCATACGACTTATGTCACTTAAGTCATACGATGTGATGATTTGTGTGTGAGGTATAGATTAAAATTAATTATTAAAAGACATTATTCACTTTTGCGCATGTGCACTATTAAATTTGGTCTGCACCAGATTTTATGTCAATGAAACTAGATGGCATTTGTTCTCAAGTGTCTTGTAACGAAACACATCAACTTTTAATATGTTTACAGATGTTGTTGTTTCGCTATTTTCACAAGTAATAGTTCTTAGTACTTTAAAATTCTTAGTTCAAAAATTTTCTCCTTGAACCATATGACTGAATATATATTTTAGATAACCTTTAGAGATGAAGGCTACAAAAAATCGCCTACATTAAAGATTCCTATGAACACAGGGGCCTCCATAATTCAATAAATGGAAGAGGTATGGAATGACCAAGACTCTTCCTAGTGCTGACTGCCCGGTGAAACTGAACAATCAGGGGAGACAGACACTAGAAAGAAAGGTGGCAAGGAACCTGATGGTCACTCTGGTTGAGTTCCAGAGATCATGTGCGGCGATGAGAGAAATTTGCAGATGGACAACCATCACTGATTGACTTCCTGGGTTTTATGTGGCCAGATGGAAGCTCAGTGCTGAACACATGAAAGCCTGCTTGGAATTTACAAAAATGCATCTAAATTAATCTCAGACTGAAAATTCATGTCTGGAGGAAACCAGGCATTGCTCATTACCTGCACAACACCATCCCAACAGTGAAGCATGGTGGTGATAGTATCATGCTTTGGGCTTATTTTTCAGAGACAAGACAAATCCAATAAAAACCTGGTTCCGAGAACAACCTTAGATGGGCCAAAGGCTGGCCTTCCAACAGGACAGTGACTATAAGCACACAGCCAAGATAACACAAAAGTGGCATAGGGAAAATTCTGCAAATTTATGGGTTCAAGTCTAGGCTCTGGCTGGGCCACTCACAGACATTTACAGTCAATACAATTTTCTTTAGATTAATGAGGAAAAAAATTATAAATGTAAAGAATTTTAGTATGAAGCTGCAAAAAAAAAAAAAAAATATTGCAAGGCATATTTTTTTTCTCAGAATAAAGTGATATCTTGAATATCTCTAGACGGCAATGAGATTAAATGAGAAAAAACGTAGACTTTAAGTCTCCTACTACTCCTGATATACCATAGACCAGCCTTAAGGAATAATATTTACTTTATTTTGGATTTTTTTAACATATGTTATGTGACTTAAACATAGCAAATTGCCATCCTACTTCTGACTTTAATGGCATAATCGCAGGTCTCCATGCTCCATCAGACCTTTAAAAAGAACTATATGGTAGGTCTTCCATATTGGTCAATTGTCTGTCTTAATATGACTCCAATTTCAAATGATTATCAAATTTAGATCATGTTTCTTATTAGAAAATATTCATAAATACTGATTATGACTTAATTTCGATCTTTGATTATTCTGAGTATCCATACTTTCAATTATTAATTCATTATGGACCTAATACCGCATAGAGATCATGTCGGCCGGATCGTGTTTCTCACGGACACAAACTTGTCAGTTTTTTAACTTGTCAAACTTTAGTCAGTGGATGCAGGGTTTGCTAATACCTCTTAAGTCGGTTGCCTACTGCTCACTCGTAAAAAAAAAAGTGTAGTTTATTTTAGCCACTTCCATACAACTTGCTAAATAAGTGATAGACAGAAATCAAAAGGTATTCAGATGACATGCCTACTGCTCCGTTCATATGCGCCTTTAGTTTGACCTACCCTAACTAAGATTTGCGGTAGCATCAGCCTCCTTATAATCTACTAAAATAATGATTTCAGAATAATTCAAAATAAATCAAATAACATTTTATTTGTCAGGTAAAAATTGTATCATGCCAATTACACAAGTAAATGATTAAAAGCCAATTCAGAAATAATAAATACATGACATCACTTGCTCAAATATTACTCCAAGTGTAAGAAATGCATTCCTGACAGAGACACGCAATGGTGTGTGAGTGTGGAAGACACTGGCACAGCACTGCATGGGGGTTTTCCTGGTTACAGATTCCCAAAGACTGCTCTGCCACTTGCCCTTAAATACCCAGACCAGAACAACAAAAGAGTTGTTTTGGGTTAATTCATGTACCCCAGGGGGTAACACCTGGTTTCGGGGGAGAGGAGAGAATTATCAGATATCTTGAAGAGACACCACTCAAAGAGGAGAACAGAGTTCTGCTAAGTTTTCAATCTTTCTCATAATACCAATGACTGCTATGAAATTAAGACCATTTTACCAATCTCACTGAGACATTTAAAATGATACCAAACATGAAAGGAAAAACAATAGATTGACAAGATACATCATATGTGATCTATAGGCATTTTCAGTGAACTTTTAGTGACTTGAGTCAGGGGGAAAGAAAGGGAGGAGGAAGAGGGGGATGCATATATAAACAAGGAGATAAGTTTGGACAAGACAAGTTTGGCTCTTTCTTTGCGATCTTCTGTCCAGGGTGCATTTTATTGCTTTATTGCAGGGTGAGTTTTATCTCAGCTTTTGTCTTAGCAGGAAAATCAGTTCTTACAGTAACATTCTTCCTGCTGTTAAGGTTAGAACATCCAATCTGCCCTAACCATGCTGGTAAAACACTTGAGTCCTTCACCATCTTTGGCACTTTGACATAAAGGAAGCAGTTAACTTTCCTCTCTAACACAAGACCGCATCTCTCTTTATCTCATTTATGTTGCTCGTATGATCTTCGGTAAATAAATAATAATGATTTTTCGTAAATAAATAAGGAATATTTTAGTCTATGTATGTATGATCAATAATTCATCTCTATTATGGTCTCTCTCTTCTTTTTTTCTCATTTCTTATATAGGAGAATATGTAGTGATGACAACATATTTCCATTTGAAAAGGAAAATTGGCTATTTCGTGATCCAGACGTATCTCCCCTGCATAATGACCGTCATTCTCTCTCAGGTCTCCTTCTGGCTGAACCGGGAGTCTGTGCCAGCACGCACTGTCTTTGGTAAGCTTTTCTTCCCTATTGTTTCTTAATATGCACAAATGTGCTCTGGAAGTTATCCGGCAAATACAATATGTATCTGTATGGTGGTTGTCATGTTGTGCTTTTTTTTTTTTTTAAACGTGCTGTTACGAATAGATTAAACCTCTACTCAAAGAGAAAGAGAATACCTGCAACAATTAACAGGAATCCTATCAATAAGATCCCTGTCTTATTCCCAGTCACTCCCAAGGCTTTAAAAACAAAAACTTTTTAAAGTGTAAAAATTAGATTTATTAAACGCAGTGAAGCGACCTCAGCTCCCTATAGAAAGGGAATAAGGGGATGTTTGCTCATCAAATCAGAAAAATATGAAAGGGGCAAAATTGAGCTGGGGCCCTGGAGCTTCCATTTTTTAGGGAAGGTTATTGTGACACCCTTACTATTTGCCTCTCAACTAACAGTCATTTATGAGGTTTTTTATATGGTGGATAGCATTGGAACAAAACACATCACCTGTGAGTAACTTGGCTTCCTCTCAATTAGAGGGTCATTTTACTAAGGCCGTCGCTCATCTAAGCTCCAGATAATTTATATGGTAAGCGTTTGGCCCTCTAAAGAGGGCTGCCTTGATAATCATTCTGTTTGAGTGAGTTGGCTTTCTCTCTTTTAGAGAGTTATTCTGGAAAATAAGCCACTGCTCTACTGAGCTCCAGGCAAGATCACAATTTCAAGCATATGGCCCTCAGAGAGGCCTACTTGTTAAACCACGCTAGGTTGAATGAAGTGGTTTCCTCTCATTAAGAGAGTAAAGGGCACTATGCTCAAACCTCCGCTCCCCCGAGCTCCAGATAGATTATGACGGTCCTCTGTGGGCTGCCTTGATAATCACCCTGTGGTGAGTGTGTTGCAGTGTTAATTTTGACAAGAAATTTTAATTTAGTTTTAGTCTTCTTTTTAGCTTTAGTCAAGTTTTTTGTTCAGTCATCTGATTTGTTTTAATTTTAGTCTTATTTTAGTCGACTAAAATTGCTTGGTATTTTAGTCGACTAAAATAAGACTAAAATCAATAACAGATTTACTAGACAATTTTTTACCGCTGGTATAAGAAAACAAACTTAACCAAAATATATAAAACACAAATTTAACTTTATTTCAACACAACTGTGTCTTTATTTCAATTCAAAAGCTTTTATGCAGCAACAAACACTGTCATGGTAATGTAAACAATAACTAGCTGCCAATTCACCATCAATAAAAGAAAAATAAAGTTAGGTCCAGGACCTTAAAGCTTACAGCTGAGCTGAACAATAAGTGCAAACATCTTTAATTTGAATCTAAAGTGCACTGAACGACATTTTCTTCTTGCTACCACAACGCTGGCAATTCAACCACAGAATACTAACACTTATTTACCTCTATTCATTTTCAAGAAAGCACTTCGTGCTAAAGTGACTTTTGCTCTGTTACGCTTTCCCCTGGTTAGGTCACCTGTGACACTAAAAACTCTCTCCGCAAAAGCTTGCGAAGCCGGCATTGCTAACAGATCTAATGCTAATGGTTTCAAGCTGTGATAAAATGTGTCACATTTCCCAAGCCAAAACTGGATTCCTGAATCACAAGTAATGGGCTGTGAGAGCTCCTCCTTGTATTTGCTTAGTTGCTGCCTGATGCTACATGTGGAGGACTTTGGTTTAGGCTTTGCACGGCATTTGGACAGAAATCTGAAGACTGGCTGCCTTGAGGAGGAGGATGGTGGTCCAGGGTCAGGCTCTGGTCCATTCAGTTCCTCCACATCATCATCAGGGTGAGTCTCTTGACTCTGAGTGCACTAGACCACATACCCCTCTGCCTGCTTAAAAAGTTCCTGAACACTGTCATCAGCCACATCAAGGAGAGTATCACACACAGTAGGGTTAAGAAAGAAAGCAGCTGCAACAAGTGGAGAGAACTTTTCATCTGATGGATCCAATACCCAGGCAAAGCGCTGGTTCAAATTGACTTTCATTTTTCGTGCTAGAGTGGCAAAATCCCGATGATTCGTGTTTTCTTCAAAATCAGTAAGGTGGCTATGCAAATCTAAGAGGGCAGGGACGATCAGTGACATAGACATCGTGTCACTCTGAAGAGTCTGTGTGTGTTCGGCAAAAGGCAACATGAGTTCATGCAATGAGCTGAGCTTCTGCCACTCACTAGAGAGTAAGTTGTCTTACCCCA
Organism: Abramis brama; assembly: GCF_963993115.1. Taxonomy (NCBI): domain Eukaryota; kingdom Metazoa; phylum Chordata; class Actinopteri; order Cypriniformes; family Leuciscidae; genus Abramis; species Abramis brama. Next base: position 8,223,063 of record NC_139977.1, read on the forward strand.
TCTCATTCGCTATTTCACAAAGAGGATCTTTAACTTTGAGGAGTCGTGCAATCATGTAATATGTTCTTGACCAGCGCGTGGGACAATCATTCACAACAATTAGGCCACACTTATCCAAAATCTTCTGTGTCGCAACAGATGACTTGCGAAAGAGCTTCACAATTGATCGTGCTTTGTCAAGGATTCGCTTCACACTTGCCTCCTTGTTTATCATGTGGACCACAAGCTGCAGCGTGTGAACCACACATGGCATCCGTTCCATATCCATCTCCATGTTTTGATAGCTACCAAAAAGAAAGTAAATACATATCAGGTAAATGAGGTAATACATTAACTTATTGTCAAATGAAATTATGAATAAAAGTGGCTTACCGATGGTCTTCAATCTCCTCCTCTGAATCACTTTCACCTCGGGGGGACTCCTCTTGATCATCTGAGCTAGTCTCTTCTTCTTCTTGAGTACTGTGTTTAAATGCTGCTACCATATTGCTACCATTGTCCGTTATTACAGTCACAATTTTGTCATTTGAAATGCCCCATTCCTGCATGCACTTATCCACGCAGGCCTTAATGGACTGGGCAGTGTGTGGATGGGCAACTTGTTCAAGAGTGAAAAAAGTAAATAGTTGTTGGCAGCTAGGTGGATAAAAAAAATGTAACAAGATTTTATAAGGTATTCCTTTGTCTAGCAATATTGTATGTTTTAAATACCACAATATTGCTAGATAAGTATGTATAATGATAGGATGTGAATAGTCACGTTTCACATGACTAATCTAGAAATATTTGTGATATTGTCAACAAGTAGAACATTATGAAATATACTAAACATTAGTATTAATCAAATGTATGTAGCATAATTTTACGTATTCGTATGGTGCTCTCATCTAACTTGAGGAAGGGGCTATTTTACAGTACTTTTCAGTTCGTAATATTTAATTCTACAACATCTACGCACTGCAGTCTTCAAATTTTGTTTAGCTCAATAAACAAAAGAACATCGTTGTGAATTTACCTTTGAGAAAATGTCCGGGTGGCTCGTCTGTAAATGTCTTTTCAAATTGGTTGTGTTCTTGCCACGAATGACCGCTCCGCATGCTTTACACTTTGTTTTGTTTTGTTCGTCGTCAAACGTGAAGTGTGCCCACAAGTCTCCCCTTCTTTTTCTCCCGGCTGTGGATATTTTGTCGCTCTTTTAGACATCGTCTCTTCGAATGCTGTCTTCCCGGGAGCTCGGTCAAACTGAATACCTTCGCTTCACGTCTCAATAAGTCAGGCTCTGATTCTCTTATCATGCAGTCTCGCCTGTTCCGTTTTGCCGTCTCTCCCGTCTCTCCCGTCTGCTGATTGGATTTTCGTCACAGTATATTTTCGTCTCGTCCTTTATTCGTTGACGATAATGTCAATCAATTTAGTCATAACTGACTTTTTTTTTAGTTTTCGTTTCATTTTCGTCCGCAAAAATATCGCCCACGAAATTAACACTGGTGTGTTGGCCTCCAGATCCATTGAGCTCCAGATGTATGATATCTTAAGTGTTGACGTATCATAAGGCCACCCTGACTATCACCCTGTGGTGAATGTGTTGGCCTCCTCTCATTTAGAGAGTCAGTATGTTGAAGCAACCACTCCACTCAGCTCCAGGTAGATGATGTTCCCTTTCGAGGGAACTCAAATTCTGCCAATCCTGATTGGTGTTGCGTCATGACGTAATGTGTGACGGCATATGTGGAAGCTACAAAAGGACGCCGACACACAACAGAGATAGCTTTCTGTTCTTCAGCAAGCGCTCTCTGTCTCTTGTCTGTCTTATTTGGTGTTGTATTGTCACAATCACAGTATATAAAGCATTATGGGGAGTTCAAGCAGTTACAGGAGGTGTGTGAATCCCTGCCCACGTTATATCACGTTATATAAATGTGTGTACACTGTTTGGCAGCGCAGCACGCGCAGGCAGCTCTCGAGGGGGCTGCTTGCGAGGATTGCGAAGCATTAACAATCTGTGTGCTGCGCTCCCGCCTGGCCATTTTCATTGAGGATGGCCAGGCTCGCGAGCACCGTGGTGTGGGACCCACTTCCGCTGAGGCGGCGCGGCAACACTCTTCATGGGGCTCGCAGATGGATCTGGCGGAGGATCCAGAGACTGCCGAGGCACGTTCTCGTGATTCATCCGCCAGTTCTGATGCTCTCCCTCCTCGCGCAGAAGCACGCTCTGTGGCTTCTTCCGCATCAGTGGAGAGCCCGATGCTTGAGCTGTCTGCTTCTGAGGAAGTAGACGTGCTCAGCATCAAAGGCGGGGATTTTGGGGATGACTCGCCACCCCATGTCCCCGCATGTGAGGAGCTGGTGGAGGTTGTCTCTCATGCAGTGGCCCGTCTTAACATCAGTTGGCCACATGAGAGGCAGGAAACGCTTATAAAAAGCAAGTTGGATGAGCGTTTCCTGCAGCACAGAGAGCAACCTCATCATCGGGGTTTACCGTTCTTTCCCGATTTACACAACGAGTTGTGTAAATCGTGGAACAAGCCACACTCGTCTCGCGTGTCCAACCCCCCTGTGTTAAATTACAGTAATATCTTGGGGGTGCGAGAGAACGGTTATGGGATGATGCCTCGGGTGGAACAGCCGCTTGCCACCTATTTAGCCCCCGAGTCCGCATCATCTCTAAAAACCCCGGTGCTGGGCTTATATGGCTGTGGGTCGGGCTGGCGCTAGTCTGCACACTATGGCAGTACTTCAAGCGTACCAGGCCGACCTTCTTAAAGACATCGATGAGGGCGAGGGTCCAACTCCGGAGGACATTGCGGAGTTGAGGAAGGCTGCAGACCTGTCTCTCCGAATCACCAAGGAAACGGTCCGTGCAATCGGCCGTTCCATGGCAGCAATGGTGGTCTCGGAGAGACATTTAGGCAAGGCAAGGCAAGGCAGGTTTATTTATATAGCACATTTCATACACAATGACAATTCAAAGTGCTTTACATAGAAGAAATTAAAATAATAAAAAGAAATAAGAATAATTAAAACAGTTTAGAAAAAAAAAAAAAAATACAGTACAGTACAGACAGTCGGACGAACAGCGGCACAGTGCTCATTCAATAAATGCATAGCTAAACAGATGTGTTTTGAGTCTGGATTTGAAAGTGACTACTGTAGGAGCACGTCTGATCTCTTCTGGAAGCTGGTTCCAGCTGCGGCTGGCATAATAGCTAAAAGCGGATTCGCCATGCTTAGAGTGAACCCTCAGCAATGGCAAAACAGTCAGACTCTGAGGTAATTGTTGATAACAGATCTGTAAAGTCCTCAGCAAAGGATGGAGAGTATTTTGGAGGCCTTTAAATAATGATAAGTAAAATGCGTGGAGCACCTTTTAACACAGTACCCAGATATTCGAAAGATGGGTAATTCCCAAATGATATTTGCTTACATACAGTGAAGAAAATAAGTATTTGAACACCCTGCTATTTTGCAAGTTCTCCCACTTGGAAATCATGGAGGGGTCTGAAATTGTCATCGTAGGTGCATGTCCACTGTGAGAGACATAATCAACAAAAAAAAAATCCAGAAATCACAATGTATGATTTTTTAACTATTTATTTGTATGATACAGCTGCAAATAAGTATTTGAACACCTGTCTATCAGCTAGAATTCTGACCCTCAAAGACCTGTTAGTCTGCCTTTAAAATGTCCACCTCCACTCCATTTATTATCCTAAATTAGATGCACCTGTTTGAGGTCGTTAGCTGCATAAAGACACCTGTCCACCCTATACAATCAGTAAGAATCCAACTACTAACATGGCCAAGACCAAAGAGCTGTCCAAAGATACTAGAGACAAAATTGTACACCTCCACAAGGCTGGAAAGGGCTACGGGGAAATTGCCAAGCAGCTTGGTGAAAAAAGGTCCACTGTTGGAGCAATCATTAGAAAATGGAAGAAGCTAAACATGACTGTCAATCTCCCTCGGACTGGGGCTCCATGCAAGATCTCACCTCGTGGGGTCTCAATGATCCTAAGAAAGGTGAGAAATCAGCCCAGAACTACACGGGAGGAGCTGGTCAATGACCTGAAAAGAGCTGGGACCACCGTTTCCAAGGTTACTGTTGGTAATACACTAAGACATCATGGTTTGAAATCATGCATGGCACGGAAGGTTCCCCTGCTTAAACCAGCACATGTCAAGGCCCGTCTTAAGTTTGCCAATGACCATTTGGATGATCCAGAGGAGTCATGGGAGAAAGTCATGTGGTCAGATGAGACCAAAATATAACTTTTTGTGTTTGGAGGAAGAAGAATGATGAGTACCATCCCAAGAACACCATCCCTACTGTGAAGCATGGGGGTGGTAGCATCATGCTTTGGGGGTGTTTTTCTGCACATGGGACAGAGCGACTGCACTGTATTAAGGAGAGGATGACCGGGGCCATGTATTGCGAGATTTTGGGGAACAACCTCCTTCCCTCAGTTAGAGCACTGAAGATGGGTCGAGGCTGGGTCTTCCAACATGACAATGACCCGAAGCACACAGACAGGATAACCAAGGAGTGGCTCTGTAAGAAGCATATCAAGGTTCTGGCGTGGCCTAGCCAGTCTCCAGACCTAAACCCAATAGAGAATCTTTGGAGGGAGCTCAAACTCTGTGTTTCTCAGTGACAGCCCAGAAACCTGACTGATCTAGAGAAGATCTGTGTGGAGGAGTGGGCCAAAATCCCTCCTGCAGTGTGTGCAAACATGGTGAAAAACTACAGGAAACATTTGACCTCTGTAATTGCAAACAAAGGCTACTGTACCAAATATTAACATTGATTTTCTCAGGTGTTCAAATACTTATTTGCAGCTGTATCATACAAATAAATAGTTAAAAAATCATATATTGTGATTTCTGGATTTTTTTTAGATTATGTCTCTTACAGTGGACATGCACCTACGATGACAATTTCAGACCCTTCCATGATTTCCAAGTGGGAGAACTTGCAAAATAGCAGGGTGTTCAAATACTTATTTCCCTCACTGTAGATAGATATCTTTAAAAAGAGCAGCGAGACCCCCACCTCTCTTAACAGCTCTGCAGACACTCATAAATGTAAAGTTAGGAGGGGCTGTTTCATTGAGGACTGTTGCACTGCAGCTGTCTTCTAGCCAGGTTTCATTTAGAAACATAAAATCCAGGTTGTTTGTGGTTATTAAGTCGTTGACTAGAAGTGATTTATTTTTAAGTGAGTGGATGTTTAAAAGTGCTAACTTAACAGTCTTACTTTTTGTCCCCACAATCTTAGTTTGACGTGTAATAGGCACCAGATTAGTTGGGTTTGCTGTACGGCTATTGGAGGCCTTAGACTTTCCATCTTGTAACAGAACAGCAATAGAGAAAGATACAGGCACACTGGGTTCCCGCTTGTTCTGTAAACATTTGAGAAAGTTACTGTTATCATAGCGGGGACCCAACACATATCACTGAGAGCTGGTATCAGTTGTTTTTGGTTCACCTCGAGCAGATGGAGGAGGGTGTGGGCCCTGGCATTGTGGCAGAGGCCGAAGAGCTCTCACAGGTCTCACAGGAGGGGGACGGCGAGCTGGGCCTGCAGGCTTTGGTGGTTGTGGTGCCTGCCGTTTTTTGGTTGATATCTGGGGGCTTGCAGCAAAAGAGTGGGATAGTTTGGTTCCAGCATACACCAGTTCTTCCATTTTCTGTGAGAAGCACAGAAGTGGAGATGCTGGAGAGAGGGATAAAGTGTCTGGTGAGAGGGGCTGTTGCTCTGGTGTTATCGGAGGCTGTAATATGCTGTCCTGGCTTCCTTGGCTGTTTTCCAGGAAGTCGTCCTTGGGTGCTGAATCTTGGAGCAGTTCTAATATGTCTGTCTGTGGTGAGCTCTGTGGGTAGGGATCAGCTGAGATTGAGTCCGTGAGCAGAGGTTGTTGTGGCGGAGTGGTGTTATCATTGTCCTTGTGTGATATGTCAACCGCATGTCCATTTTGCTGCTGAGGTGAAGTCCTGTGGTCTTTCATACTGTGTCCAGGTGTGTGTGTGCCGTTCAGATTGGCACACACTGCAGAAGGATGACTGAGGGAGAAGTAGATATTGTCCTTTAACACTCTTGAACCAAGTTTGTTTGGGTGGTGGCCATCCTGATGAAACAGTTGTCTCTGACTCCAGAAAAGATTGAAGTTGTCAATGAAGTTCACTCCTTTTATATTGCAGGTTTTTTGCAGCCACGTATTAAGCCCAAGCAACCGTGAAAACCTGTTTGTTCCTCTTGCTGGGAGTGGTCCATTGATGAATGTTTGTTTCAAAAAGTTAATTGAAATCCTTCTTAAGGAGTTCTGACTGCTCTTTATGAATATCATTCTTCCCCACATGAATGATGAGTCGATTTGCAGTCTTATGTTTCATAAGAATGTTCTGAAGTTCCCTGTTTACATCAGAAGTTGTTGCTTGTGCAAGGCAGCACGTAGTTGTATCCCTGCTGCTAATGTTTCTGATTATGGAGTCCCCCACTATCAGAGTCCTGGGCTCGGCAGCGCTCTGAGCTGAGTGCCGCTGTCTGCTCGACCTTGAGCGCCAGTTAGCATCAGTGTTAGCTACTGGCTGATTCAGTCTGTGTTCAATCACATTCATCACGTTTGGGGATTCCTCATTTACATTCATTAGTACTTCAAATCTGTTCTCAAGATGTATAGGCGGTGGTAGGAGACCAGTGTTTGCAATCCTTGTCAGAGCTGTATCTGGGGTAGAGGATGCTACTGCGGCAATATATGATGCTTGTGACAATCTGATGTCTCGAGTGCCTTTGGGTCTCGCTCCGTTTGTGCCATCGATTTGTAAGTCGATCGGCTTGTTTCTCTACCTGTCGAGGAGCACTAGTTTCATGGGACTCACCAGCTATATGCTGAGGGTGTCCATGACGAAGCTCTGTCGTGTGTTCCGTCTGGTTTGGTGGTCCCGTAAGTAACTTTGTTTCAAGAACTGCAATCTTTTGTAAAAGTCTGTGGCAGTTAGTGCAGCAAGTAGATTCTTGAACCAGAAGAGTCATTTTCTCTCTTATCCTTATGAATGTAGGCAGTTGTGTTTTCCTTTCCCCGGAATGTAAGCTGGTCGGGTAAAAGAATTCTGCGTTTTTGTAGTAATCCAAACTTTGTCGTTTGAGCACAGTGCTGATTTGCTGAAGTTAAAATTAGGTGATAAAAGGATAAAATAAAATAAAATATAAAATATAAGATAAAATATAAAAGCGATAGAGCAAAGCACGGAGCAGTAAGCAAGAGCGTCTGATAGTAGCTGAGCAGGAAGTGCATTTATGGTTAAATCTGTCGGGCATCAAGGAGAAGGACGGCTTTCCTCCTTAATGCCCCGATTTCGCCTTATGGCCTGTTCAGCGACTCAGTTAACATCATCGTCGACAGGTTTCAGGAGGCGAAGAAACAGTCTGCAGCCTTCAGACAATACCTCCCTCGCCGCTCAAAGTCTAAGAAGCCTGCCCCCAGCGGGCAGCCGCAGCCATCCACCAGCTCCTCTGCCTACAGACAGGCGCAAAAGGAGAGCGTCGCTTCTAGAGCCCCCCCTCAAGCAGCCGAAGCCTCAGCCAGCGACCTGAGGGCCGTCCTGCAAGCAAAGAAGACTTCGAAAAGAGGTCCTAGCCAGCCTAGGTCCTCTGCAGGCGGCCCCACCTGTGGGGAAGCGATCGAGGTCGCCTCCTCCGCGGAGCCTGCAGGAAATCGATGTTGACTTCCCGCCGCCAAGTGCGCTTCGGGACGCATCGGTTTCCAGCGAACGCACCCTGCACTGTCCGCCCACAGGCTTGCGGCCAGGAAGCACTCGCGTCCGCACATTGAGAATTGTTTTCGGTCGAACCCTGCCGGAGATCCGCTTCAGGGGGCCAAGAACGAATCCTGATTAATACCCGAAGACAGCCCCAAGAGGCTGGTTCCCTTAGTAGAGTATTTCGATGCATGGAAAAATCTCACAAATATTTCTCCTTGGGCTCTGCACACCATTCAGAAGAGGTACAGACTACAGTTCAGTTCCTGCCCACCAAAGTTCAACGGGGTGGTCTGGACTGTAGTCGACCCAGAGCAGAGTCGGGTATTGGAACAAGAAGTAAACTCTCTGTTGGTAAAAGAGGCTATAGAACGTATTCCTCCTCCAGACAGGGAGTCCGGGTTTTACAGCCGCTACTTCATAGTTCCCAAGAAGGATGGGGGGTTGCGGCCGTAATAGATCTCAGGCACTTGAATCGGTCTCTGAGGAGATTCAGGTTCAAGATGCTCACTATTCCCATTATCGTGAACCTTCCACATTTTCATCCTTCCATCTCACAGGAAGTTCCTGAGGTTCGCTTTCGGGGGCGAAGCATACCAATATTGGGTTCTTCCGTTCGGCCTAACTCTCTCCCCTCGCACAAAATGTATGGACGCAGCTCTAGCACCGCTGAGGCTTCAGGGTATCAGGGTCCTCAATTATATCGACGACTGGCTGATTCTGGCCCAGTCACAAGAGCTGGCAGTTCGCCATCTAGATGTCATCCTTGCCCACATACAGAGCCTTGGGTTGAGACTCAACACAAAAAAGAGCGTGTTGGCACCAGCCCAGAGAACCACGTTCCTGGGAGTGGTGTGGGATTCGGTCACGATGCGGGCACAATTGTCTCCTGCACGGATCGAATCCATCCTGGCCACGGTGACCAGGATAAAGCTAGGCCAGGCCATCACTGTAAAACATTTTCAGAGAGTATTAGGGCTCATGGCAGCAGCATCCAACATCAATTCCATTCGGTCTCCTGCACATGAGGCCCCTGCAGTGGTGGTTGAAAACCAAGGGGTTCTCCCCGAGGGGAAACCCATTTCGCATGATCAGGGTTACGCGCAGATGCCTTCGTTCCCTATCTATGTGGAAGAAAGCTTGGTTTCTGTCCCGTGCTGTCCCGTAGAGTTCTGCACCCCCGGGACCCGACGCAAAACAGAGCGGCGCGGGACAAATTTTGAAAGGTCATTGCGGGAGCGGGCGGGATGATGAAGGTGCACTTGCGGGTGCGGGCGGGGGGGATGATACGCTGCACTCCCGCAAATTAAATATTAGTGTAAAGTAAAATATATAAATGATTAAAGTAGCGTACATAATTTGTAGTTGTGAGGGAGATTCTGTTTGGCAGCAATAAAAATGTTTTAAGCAGCCTAAACTTGGATGTTGTCGTTTGGGGTAGGGCGGGGCCTAATCTCACGCACACTTGTTTAGAGACAATTCCTTCCTGCTGCTCCGTGTTCGAATTTGAAAGCTTCAAGTTCAAAATAGACAGCATGGACGAGGAAAAGAGCACCTCTAGTGCTTCAGATATAGGCCTAAGCGCTTCAGATGTAAGCACTTCTCTAAAGAAAGGCACATTTAGCCTACTACAAAAAAAATATCACGAAACCTCAAATCAGACATTTGGCAGTCTTTTTCGGTTGTGTATGATGGAGAGGGGAATCAACTAGCCTACCTTTTGCCTGCTGCGATAAATGCCAAAAGGTGTTAACATACAATGGACACAAATCGCATTTTTTTTCCAAGACCTTTCGTGAGACAGAAAGTGAACATACATCCTGCCTGCCGTCTTGCGGGCATTTGCGGGCAGGAGCGGGACATAATATCACAGATGCGGGCGGGAGCGAGACTAAAAATGACAAATCTTTGCGGGAGCAGGCGGGAGCGGGACTGAACACTGCGGGAGCGGGCGGGAGCGGGACTGAAAATTGTGTCCCGCGCAGGTCTCTACTGTCCCGTGCTGGGAGCGTCATGTCGTTGGAAAGCTTTTTCGACTGGCGCCTCCCTCACGGGCTGGGGAGCGTTCATGGACGGCCGCTTTATGAGAGGCCTACGGCAGGACCATCATTCCTCCTGGCATATAAACTGCCTGGAAATGTTGGCGGTGTCCCGAGCTCTGAGGAGCTTCCTGCCGGACCTCAAGGGTCATCACGTCCTTGTGAGGACGGTCAATATGTTGGTGGTGGCCTATATAAACCATCAGGGGGGTCTGAGGTCTCGCCCTCTATGCAGACTGGCGCATCAGATCCTCCTGTGGTCCCAAGGGAAATTGTTGTCTCTCAGAGCAACATACATCCTGGGGAATCAGAATCAGGGAGCAGACATCCTGTCGAGGCAGGGGCTGAGGCCCGGGGAATGGAGACTCCATCCCGAGGTGGTGGAGTCAATATGTCAGAGGTTCGGCCCAGTGGAAGTGGATCTATTTGCGTCTCAAGAGACGACTCGCTGTCCACTGTGGTTCTCCCTCACACATCCAGCCCCGCTGGGGTTGGATGCCATGGTACAGACGTGGCCGACTGTGGCAGACGTATGCATTTCCCCCGATCGCTCTGCTCCCGGGAGTTCTAGAGAGGGTTCGTCACGACGGGATCAGTCTTTTATTGGTAGCCCCGTTGTGGCCGGCCCGAGTATAGTTCTCAGACATAATATTACTCCTGGATGGCCTTCCATGGGAGCTTCCCATCAGGAGGGACCTGCTGACACAGGCAGAGGGCTCAGTATTTCACCCTCGGCCCGAACTGTGGAAACTGTGGGTCTGGCCCCTGAGGTGGCACAGTACCGAGAGGCTGGCCTGTCAGCAGGAGTAGTAGAGACCATACTCAGCTCTAGAGCTCCCTCCACGAGGAAATTGTACGGCTTAAAATGGAATGTTTTCACCGTATGGTGCAGAGAGCGTGAGGTGGACCCAGTTAACTGCCCAGTGGCTTCAGTGCTGGAGTTCCTCCAAGATCACTTCTCGGCTGGTCTTACCCCGTCCACTCTCATGGTGTACGTGGCTGCCATTTCGGCTTTCCACGCTCCTCTGAGTGATGGGCCTCTGGGGAGACAGCAGTTGGTCGTACATTTCCTCCGTGGGGCTTGGAGGATGAGACCTGCGGCTCGTACCAGGGTTCCCACTTGGGACCTGGTGGTGGTTCTCGAAGGGTTGGTTGAGGCCCCTTTCGAACCGCTGGAGTTGGCTGAGGCCAAGAACCTTTCCTTAAAGGTGGCTTTCTTGTTGGCCATTACTTCTCTGAGGAGGGTAGGAGATCTCCAGGCACTCTCTATATCTAACGGGTGCCTGGAGTTTGCTCCAGGCAACATCAAAGCCATCCTACATCCTAGGTGTACACATCCTACATCCTAGCCTACGGTTCTGCAGGCTTTTCATCCTCCACCTCACGTGACCGCGGATGAGGAGAGACTTCACCTGCTCTTCCCTGTCAGAGCTCTCAAAACATATATCCAGAGGTCCTCCTCATGGCAGAAGTCAGACCAGTTGTTAGTGTGTTTCGGGTCGCCCAAGAAGGGGCTTCCCGCTTCCAAACAGACCATTAGCAAATGGATTGTCCAAGCTATATCTATGGCCTACCAGGTGCGCTATTTGCATTCACCTCTGGCCGTGAGGGCTCACTCTACCAGAGGCATGGCGTCCTCTAGAGCCCTCCTCTCAGGGGCCCCGATCCAGGAAGTCTGCGATGCAGCAGGATGGGCCACCCCTCACACTTTTATTAGATTTTACAGCCTGGATATTCCATCGACACCTGGCACCCTTGTGCTCTCGTCCTAAGTGTGCCTGTGCGAAGCTTCACAATAGGACAGGCAGGGCTCGTTGTGGCATAGTGGGTACTCGTTCCCCCAAAGTGTCATTCAACGCAGTTTGAGTTCCCTCGAAAGGGAACGTCTCGGGTTACGACTGTAACCCTTGTTCCCTGAGAAAGGGAACGAGGACGCCTCCCTTCGCCACACCTCCCCCTGCCTGGGAGCGCTTGCTTCATCACAGAAGCTATCTCTGTTGTGTGCCGGCGTCCTTTTGTAGCTTCCGCATATGCCGTCACACATTACGTCATGACGCAACACCAATCAGGATTGGCTTAGTTTCATTCATACTTCAGAGGCGCTACGCTGAGGGGCGTTCCCCCAAAGTGTCATTCGACGCAGTTCTCGTTCCCTTTCTCAGGGAACAAGGGTTACAGTCGTAACCTGAGGCATTTTCAAGTGGAGGCCTGTGGTATGGCCATCTTGATAATTTCCCTGTGGTGAGTGAAGTTGGCTTCCTCTCACTTAAGAGAGTCGTTATGCTGAAGCCACTGCTCCACTGAGCTCCAGGTGGTCAGTTCCCCTGTACTGAGTGAGTTGGCCTCCTCTCGCTTAGAGAGTCGTTATGTTGAGGCCACCGCTCCACTCAGCTCCAGGAAGGTCATGAATGCATGTGTGTTTGGCCCTCAGTGTTTGGGCTGCCCCGATATCCGGCCTAGGCTTAGTACTTTAGGAATACGTCTCTTAGACAGAGGTGGTTTTTACTGTAGCATCTCCGGCTCCTAGTCTGCAGTAGCTCAGAGTAGGTTACTCCTGAAGGAGAGCCTCTCCAGCCCAAGACTGGCAGCTAGTGATCCTGGTACACCTCCTCTCACTGTGAGAGTCGCCCAGCCGGGGCCTGCCCTCTGCATTGGGCTAATAATGCGAGTTGCAGGCCCTGTGGCCTCCTCAATCTGCCTAGGTTGAGCTGACTCCTCTTGATACTAGAGTAAAAGCGATATGTTGAGCTGCAGTTCCCTAGTGGTGTTTGGCACAGATAAATAGACAGGTGTTACAGGATATTTCTTCAAAAGCCTCCCCTGTGGTTGTCACCTGGGTGTTGTTAGTCTTCCTCTCGCTTAGAGAGTGACAAGCACTATGCTGAAGCCTATGCTCTCTAGGTCTCTAACCTAGTCCTGGTTAGGACTCTCCTGTGATATCTCTTTGATTTTGACCATCAAGTCAAGTGTTTTAGGCCTCTTCCATGTAATTTATCCTGTTGAGGCCTCCACTTCTACAGAGCTTAGTTCAGACAGCAACCTTTCTTGGAGATAGTCAAGTATTTGTTCAGGCCTCCACCCTTGAGTTGTATCTCGGGTCAAGCTGATATCCACTACCCTTGCAAAAAAAAAAAAAATAACAAGGCTTTTTTATACTTCGGAATACTTCGCTCCCAGAGCTCTGAAGACCCTTGTGCCCAGCACCAATGATGCTCAGGTTGAGCCAATTAAGTACTCCCTCCTATCCAGGATGGTGTTGAGTAGGCTTCCTTAGAGCTCAAACATTTGCCCCGAGCACATGCCTGTGTTATACTGGAGGAGTAGGGCCTCCTCGAACAGTCTGTGTGCATGAGATCTGTGCTCCTCTTGCTTAAAGGGTATAAGGCACTAAGCTGAGTACATTGCTTGTGTTGGCAATGTGAATGAGTATCCCAAGCCCTGCATACCTCTGGTGGTTATCTCTGCTAGAAATTGATTTGCTATCGAGCTTGACTCTTAGCATTCTAGCTAATGAGTGTCCTGGCTCCCTAGTTTGGCGCAGATTGATTTCATGTTGCAGGCCTCACAGGAGCCTCCCGGGTACTATCCCTAGAGTTCTCTACTCGGTTGAGCTTAGGTAGTACTTCCCTCATTTGAGAGGTTCTTTCTGTAGAGTACTCCGCTCCCTGAGTCTGGTCAGTAGGTCGAAGGACTCTTATGAGAACTCCCTGGTAGATCAGTGTTTATTTGGCTGTTAGGTACTCCCTCGTTCCTCTCTTTTAAAGAGTCTCTTTGCTGAAGCCACTGCTCTATTGAGCTCTAGGCAATCCTTCTGTGACTATATGAAGGTACTTCTTCATTGAGGCGTGATAGCTCAGGCATTGGCCATAGGGAGTACTGTCACTGACAGTCTAGTGTGTGAAAAGAAGGGGTGAGTAATTTTTTTTGGCATGCACTCCCCTCAGCATGGTGGCGCGAGTATTTCGTTCCCCATAAGCATCTCAGGATGCAGTGTGAGTTCCCTTTCGAAAGGGAACATCTTGGGTTACGACAGGGAACAAGATACTGCATCCTGAGACGCTTATGGGGAACAAAGTACTTGTGCCGCCATGCTGAGGGGAGTGAATGCCAAAAAATGCCTGAGATTATAACACAATAATGGCAGTTTCAACAGAAATGCCAAAACCACTCACCCCTTCTTTTCACACACTAGTCCTCCTGCACAGTCCCCTCAGATGATAAGTGTATGACATGTTCTCTAGGCACCCCTTATATACTTCCTGGACGCACTAGTATGATGTAATAGGCTGTCACTGGCCATTACGATTGCCGTGATTTGACAGTGATTTGAAAAGATTGTTTACTTGTATACTGAACTGATTCTGTTACAAACTCTATGGGTTCATAAGGTGCTAGGGATAACCCTTCTAGAACCAGGTCCCAGGCATGAACCCTGACATGAGCCGCAGGCCTCATCCTCAAGGCACCATGAAGGAAAGGTACAACCAAGTTCTAGTTCTTTTATTTATAAATCACATTTAAAAACAGTCTGAGGACTGACCAAAGTGCTGTACAAGTCAGATAAACACAATAGGAAACTAAGTAACTCATAAAAAATAAGACCATCAACATAATTTAAAAGCTAAAGAAAACAAATGGGTTTTCAAGAGAGATTTAAAAAGTGATAAGGAGGGAGCAGCCCTAAGTTGTGCTGGCAGGCTGTTCCACAAACTAGGTCCCACCACCGAAAAGGCTCTATCTTCTCTACATTTCAGCCTTGTACAAGGAACCATAAGTAAATTTAGGTTACCCGATCGTATGACTCTGGAAGGGCCATAAGGATGCGGCAGTTCAGATTTGTAGCTTGGTGCAAGGTTGTGTAAACATCAATCCTAATAGCCAATGAAGAGCTCTAAAATAGGAGTGGCGTGATCATACTTACGACCATTCTTAATAAATTTGGCTGCCACATTTTGAACCAATTGTAGCCGAGTAACCTGAGACTTTGAGATACCACAGTGCATAGAATTGCAATAGTCCAATCGACATGTAATTAAAGTGTGTATTGCTATCTCAAGGGACTTTCCAGGCAGAAAATGTTTAATTTTAGAAAGGAGACAGAGCTTTAAGAAGCTAGAGGCAACATCAGAGGATATATGTTTTAGTATAGAGTTAGCTGACTGTCAAGAAGGACACCAAGGTTCCGTACAGACCCTGAATTAAAAGGTAACAGACTTTCTAAAATAGAGTTATTAAACTTAAAATTGTCAGATGGGCCAAATACTATAACCTCAGTCTTTGAGTCATTTAGGGTTAAAAAGTTACTAGCCAGCCAAAGCTTTACCTCAACAAGACATGCAAATTAAGATTGAATTGCAGAAGGGTCATTTCTTTTTAGAGGCAGATAGACCTGGTTGTCATCCGCATAAAAATGGAAGGATACACCATTGCCTTTTTTAGTTGTCCCATCAAATTAATTATAGGTAGGACACTGGAAATCTGGCAAATACATGTTTTAGTAATGGAAATTATATACATAAAAAAATCTTGAGCTCAAACTTGACTTTTGACCACTATTTTAAAGTTACTGTACTCTGCCTTTGTATTGTCAGCAAAAAGTGAGAAGTCATGCCAAGACAAAAGGCAGTAACTTCCACATTATCAATATTTGGTTGCTGCTTATTGCTATCCTGTGCTTTGGTTGCATTCTGATGGCATTATTAATACATTTGACATGACAAAATACCTCCATAGATATATTAGTCCAGCGTTGGCTCGACCGCGTTTAGGGCGGGTCTGAAGGCGCCAGCGAAGTTTTGGAAGTCTCTGCCAGCTAGATGCGTGTTTCAACCAGGTCCAGTACCCGAACTGAGTGAGGCAGGGCTTTAAATCTTGATTGTATTCATCTGATACGGCAATGTGTAACGTTGTTCTGTCAACTCTGCATAATCCTTCGCGATCGATATTGCACGTTAGTCAACGGCGGGTTCAGACCATATACTAAATGTTCTGACCGCAGGACAAAGCTCTGAGGACATCAGAGGGACTGATGGCAGCTGTACAAAGTACACAGGCTACACCGTAATTTTAATTTTAACCCCCTGGGGTCGGCGGTATCGCCGGCGATACCAGCTCGCTTTTTTTTTTAATCAGTTCAAAAGAGATTAATTTTGCTCTGTTGACTTTGATATTACAAACAAGTTTCATACATCAATCGATTCTGTTAAGTGTGTATTATTTTTGTGTATACTCACAATAAAAACAAAGTGTTGTGCTTTTTGCCAAATAAAAAAAAATAAACATGATGTGAGTTCTGCTTTTTCTCTGTCAGTTAAGTCCATTCTGAAACACGTCCGAAAATGAACCATAACTCAGCGAATACTCAGCCAAACAGACATACAGACACACAGGCATGAAGCTTGAATTCTCTTCTTTTAAATGAAGTAATTTATATAAAAAAACAAATATTTTCAGTTCATGTAATCTGTAAGAAAAGAGCGAGATGTCAGTCGTTCTCATCTCATCTAATTATTTTTAATGTGACCCTGCCCACGGAGAGCGCGCGCTATTCAAACGCAAATGACTGAGGCAATCGATGCAAACTGTGAACGCCCCCATATCAGCTCGAGAAAACACAAGTTTAATCAGATCATGGTACTTGTTTACACCGTCTCGCAGCGCTGTGAGGAATAATACTATCGTAATAATAATAATGGAAAATGTACCTCAGAAGTGCGGGTATTTCGAGGAGCAACGGATCCGACTGAGCTGAGGAATACTGTAGTAAGTTTTTTTCCTTCTCAAGTGAATCGTGTTTCTGTGTGTGAATGAATGGCAGAGATGCGCGCTGTTTACCACAGCTCGCAAAAAGACAGTTTAAATTGAAATTGCGTTTCTGTGTGTGAATGAATGATGATGTTTTAGCAAACTGTATTGCTATACTGAGATGAGTAAAAATCGACTGAAATATGTTGAAATAAAATGTAGGCTATTTGTATGAGCAACATATTAAACTGCAAATTAACATTTATATGCCCTAATATTTCATAAAAACAACGTTACAGTCAGGCGAAATATGAAAGACAACATTTTGTTGACTAGATTTGGGTACAGTTTTTACTGTAGAATATACTGCCACATCAAATAAGCTTTTGTTTAGCAATTTCTGCTCATATGTTATATATATATATATATAAAATACTATTTTTGTCAAAAATAAAGTCATTAACTAAGATGTTAGCTGTTCCAATGTTGGCTATATTCAAACTAATGAATACATATGATAAAATGTAGGCCTATAATCATTTTTTTTACAAAGAAAGAGGACACTTGAAATATTGTTGAAATTGTAATTATTGTTGTAATTGTAACCTTTTTAATAAAATAGCAAAACATATTTACAAGACAGATGTAAGCAAAATCTTAAATGGTCAATATAAGTCTTCTTCTAAATATATCTTTTGTCCTTGCATTCATTCTTGTGGCTCAGTCAGTGTCACACCTGAATGAATGGCTCATTATGCAAGACATTACGCATAATGGGTGAGATATTGTATTCTCAGGTGTAAACCACTCCTCGTTCACGCCCCCCTCGCATATTGGCTTTCCAAGCAAAACCTGTCTTACACAATTTAAATCAATGTATTGTTTTATGTGAACAAAAAAGCAAGACTATTTTCACATAATTTTGAAGCCAGAACTCGAAGCGACAATATCCATTAGTCAAAAGTCTTGTGGACACATATTTAGTATGAGTTTTGTGGTCTTATTTCAGCAACTTTCATTTTTATTTTTTTCAATAACCACGCATAAATATTATTCTCTTAAAAATATAAACATCTACATACATGTTGCTCACATATTATGGTAGCCATGTTTGTGCTATATAGAGTGAATTTACACCTTTGCCATTATCATGTTTATAAATAACAGAAAAAAGCACAAATGTCAGGGCATGTCAAAACATCCCAAGGGCCCCAAAAACACCTTAGACCCCAGAGGGTTAATGGACATTAAAATAAAGGCAGAACCGTACAATCTGGTAGGTAGCATTATTTGATAGAACACCGGCACAGTAACTTCATATTGACGCTCGGCTAAACAAAGGCAGAGTACGGTAACTCAATTTTGAGCGTTCCAAAACAAAGCCAAAGAGCGGTAACTGATGTTACGGTGTTCTGCCTTTGTTTCTCATGGGCTTTTGGAAGTTACTGTTAAGACAACTCATTATTTTCTCGAAAAAACAACGGAATTGATTCAAGATACTTATCCACATGATAAAGGAGGTCTTGAATGTGCCAAAAATATAAATAACTCATTTTCGACCAAAAACGAAGTTACGGTCTTTTGCCTTTGCATGGCTATATATATATATATATATATATATATATATATATATATATATATATATATATATATATATATATATATATATATATATATATATATTTAACATATGAGCAGAAATTGGCAACATTATAAGATTATTTGATGTGGCAGTATTTTACAGTAAAAACTTTATAATCTATCCGATTTTTCTAGTCGATTTTTACTCATCTCAGTATAGCAATAGAGTTTGGTAAAAGCTGTTCATTCATTCACACACAGAAACGCGATTCATATTTAAACAGTCTTTTTGCGTACAGACACTACTGCGATTAGAACAAAGCAAATATAGAACTGACCTATTCCTCAGCTGGATCTGTTGCTCCTCGAAATGAAACTTCCAGCACTTCTGAGGTAAATTTTCCAGGATTATTATTAAGATAGTATTATTCCTCACAGCGCCGTAAAGTACATGACTCTGATTACTCGCGGTGTGTGTTATCCAGCTGATTGTGGGCGTTCACAGGTTTGCATGGATGCCTCAGATCATTTGCGTTTGAATAGCATGCACTCTCCGTGGGCGGGGTCACATTAAAACTTAATGAGCTGAGATGAGAACGACTGACATCTCTCTCTTTTCATACATATTACATAAACTGAGAATATTTGTTTTTTATATAAATTACTTCATTTAAAAGAAGAGAATTCAAGCTTCATGCCTGTGTGCCTGTGTGACTGTTTGACAAAGTATTCGCTTGAGTTATAGTTAATTTTCGGACGCGTTTCAGAATGGACTTCATGGACTTCCATAACACTTTGTTTTTATTGTGAGTATACACAAAAAAATAGACACTTAACAGGATCGATTGATGTATGACACTTGTATGTAAGATCAAAGAGTATTTTGACCCCAGGGGGTTAAAACAGACATGTCTAGGGAAGGCTTCTTGAGCAAAGGAGTAACAGAGGCCAATTTCAGGGATACTGGAGCACAGCCAGTTAACCCTCTGAGGTCGGCAAACGCACCTGCGCGTTTTGCTCGATTTTTTTCACATAGCAGCAAAATAGACTTAAAATACTCCGTCATTTATGGTCATACAGACTTAAGAAATATGAAAAAATAAACTGTTAAATGTCTACTTGTTTATGTGTCCACTTATAAGCGAAAAAAAAAAACACTGTGTTTTTGTAAAATAAAGAAAATAAACAGGGTGTGCTTTCTGCCTGTCCGTCTCGGTGAACTTTTTTTTTGGAGCACGTCTCTAAACTTAAACAAAACTCAGCGAATACTATTCACCCAGGCATGAGCAATATATCTTTATAATCATTCAAGTGTGTACTTTTAAATGATCTAATTCAAAACTAAATAAAAAATTCTCTGTTTATGTAATCTGTATGAAAAGAGAGAGATGCCAGTCGCTCTCATTTCAGCTTATTAAGTTTAAAGGTGCCCTAGAATTTGAAATTGAATTTATCTTGGCATAGTTAAATAACAAGAGTTCAGTACATGGACATGACATACAGTGAGTCTCAAACACCATTGCTTTCTCCTTCTTATTTAAATCTTGTTTTTGAAAAACACCCCTGAAAAATAGACGAATCTCCACATAACACCGACTGTGACAGTCGGGATCATTAATATGTACGCCTCCAAAAATTTGCATATGCCAGCCCATGTTCAAGGCCAGGCGGAACTGCGCAGCCGAATCATCGTCCGAATCATTTTTCTTCGAGAGACATCATGGCTTGCAAATGAGCGAAGCATGGCAGTTGCTCAGTGTTTGGATATACAAATGAACACAAAGGTATTTTTTTAGTTCCTTCATCCGAGCCTTTGAAGAACCAGTGGGTTATGTGAATTTCTGATGTGTAATTGTTCAAGTTCAGACAGATAATCTTTCTCTCAAAGTCGTTCAATACTGTTTATGCATCAGTAAATCAAGCCAGTGACTAAACGATCAACTTCACGTCATTTCTCTTAGTAGGATGAAAATAATCTTACTTAAACTGTGATTAATATACAGATAGCGATCAAAGAACAATCCCTTTCCAGTCGCCCAAGCTGTCAATCACACAGCGCGAGTTTATCTGGATACTTGCCAAAACTCGTTATGAAATCAATGATGCTGTTACACTGCACAACGAAGCTCTTACTGTACGTACATCATGTTTGCATTGGTGAAAGCATTAGTAAGAGTGCAGAAACTGCGTTGCAATGATAAGATCTTCATTCACGTGATCAACAGGCTTACACTGAAGTCTCACAGCAGCCAATCACAGCAGTGGGCGTTTACACTGAAGTCTCACAGCAGACACACCCCTTCAAACAGAGTGTTCAAATCAAAGGCTAAAATCAGGCTAGGAAAAATGCCTTTTATTTCTAAATTATAACAAATTTTGATCTAAAAAACATGCTAACATTATAAGGGCACCCCAGGAAACATTCTAGAATAATAAAATAATCCATGCAAGGGTACCTTTAATGTGATCCCGCCCATGGAGAGCGCGCGCTATTCAAACGCAAATGATCTGAGGCAATCCATGCAAACTGTGAACGCCCCCATATCAGCTCGAGAAAACACATCAAGTTTAATCAGATCATTGTACTTGTTTACACCATCTCGCAGCGCTGTGAGGAAGTATTTCGAGGGGCAACGGATCAGTGTTGTAATGTAACGGAGTACAAATACTTCGTTACTGTACTTAAGTAGAAATTTCACGTATCTGTACTTTACTTCGCTATTTAAATTAATTTCAACTTTCACTTTTACTCCACTACATTTCCTAGATAAAATGTATACTTTTACTCCGATATATTTCCACTAAGCATCTTCGTTACTCGTTACTACAAAATAAAATCAGAAGAAATGTGTGCGACTGCAATAAGGGAGGTTTGGCGAATCACTGCTCCTAGATTTTTACAAAGAAAGATTACACTTGAATTGTTATTATAATTGTAACCTTTTTAATACAATAGCAAAAAATATATTTACAAGGTAGATGTAAACAAAATAGGTAAATATAAGCCTTTTCTTTAAATAATTTTTATTGTGTTTTATTAGTGACAAATTTGGGGAGAGAATACATATTCCAAAACTTTCTGAAAATACAGTATGAGAATTAACTTCAAAATTACTAGACATGTTTACCTTGCATATTATACAATTTGCAAGCACAATTTGTGAAAAAAAAAAAATTGAGATGCTTCCAACTGTGAACCAATTTTGTAGAATATATACACTCACCTAAAGGATTATTAGGAACACCATACTAATACTGTGTTTGACCCCCTTTCGCCTTCAGAACTGCCTTAATTCTATGTGGCATTGATTCAACAAGGTGCTGAAAGCATTCTTTAGAAATGTTGGCCCATATTGATAGGATAGCATCTTGCAGTTGATGGAGATTTGTGGGATGCACATCCAGGGCACGAAGCTCCCGTTCCACCACATCCCAAAGACGCTCTATTGGGTTGAGATCTGGTGACTGTGGGGGCCATTTTAGTACAGTGAACTCATTGTCATGTTCAAGAAACCAATTTGAAATGATTCGAGCTTTGTGACATGGTGCATTATCCTGCTGGAAGTAGCCATCAGAGGATGGGTACATGGTGGTCATAAAGGGATGGACATGGTCAGAAACAATGCTCAGGTAGGCCGTGGCATTTAAACGATGCCCATTTGGCACTAAGGGGCCTAAAGCGTGCCAAGAAAACATCCCCCACACCATTACACCACCACCACCAGCCTGCACAGTGGTAACAAGGCATGATGGATCCATGTTCTCATTCTGTTTACGCCAAATTCTGACTCTACCATCTGAATGTCTCAACAGAAATCGAGACTCATCAGACCAGGCAACATTTTTCCAGTCTTTAACTGTCCAATTTTGGTGAGCTCGTGCAAATTGTAGCCTCTTTTTCCTATTTATAGTGGAGATGAGTGGTACCCGGTGGGGTCTTCTGCTGTTGTAGCCCATCCGCCTCAAGGTTGTGCGTGTTGTGGCTTCACAAATGCTTTGCTGCGTACCTCGGTTGTAGCGAGTGGTTATTTCAGTCAAAGATGCTCTTCTATCAGCTTGAATCAGTCGGCCCATTCTCCTCTGACCTCTAGCATCAACAAGGCATTTTCGCCCACAGGACTGCCGCATACTGGATATTTTTCCCTTTTCACACCATTCTTTGTAAACCCTAGAAATGGTTGTGCGTGAAAATCCCAGTAACTGAGCAGATTGTGAAATACTCAGACCGGCCCGTCTGGCACCAACAACCATGCCACGCTCAAAATTGCTTAAATCACCTTTCTTTCCCATTCTGACATTCAGTTTGGAGTTCAGGAGATTGTCTTGACCAGGACCACACCCCTAAATGCACTGAAGCAACTGCCATGTGATTGGTTGATTAGATAATTGCATTAATGAGAAATTGAACAGGTGTTCCTAATAATCCTTTAGGTGAGTGTATATATATATACAGTGAGGAAAATAAGTATTTGAACACCCTGCTATTTTGCAAGTTCTCCCACTTGGAAATCATGGAGGGGTCTGAAATTGTCATCGTAGGTGCATGTCCACTGTGAGAGACATAATCTAAAAAAAAAAAATCCAGAAATCACAATGTATGATTTTTTAACTACTTATTTGTATGATACAGCTGCAAATAAGTATTTGAACACCTGAGAAAATCAGTGTTAATATTTGGTACAGTAGCCTTTGTTTGCAATTACAGAGGTCAAACGTTTCCTGTAGTTTTTCACCAGGTTTGCACACACTGCAGGAGGGATTTTGGCCCACTCCTCCACACAGATCTTCTCTAGATCAGTCAGGTTTCTGGGCTGTTGCTGAGAAACACAGAGTTTGAGCTCCCTCCAAAGATTCTCTATTGGGTTTAGGTCTGGAGACTGGCTAGGCCACGCCAGAACCTTGATATGCTTCTTACAGAGCCACTCCTTGGTTATCCTGGCTGTGTGCTTCGGGTCATTGTCATGTTGGAAGACCCAGCCTCGACCCATCTTCAATGCTCTAACTGAGGGAAGGAGGTTGTTCCCCAAAATCTCGCAATACATGGCCCCGGTCATCCTCTCCTTAATACAGTGCAGTCGCCCTGTCCCATGTGCAGAAAAACACCCCCAAAGCATGATGCTACCACCCCCATGCTTCACAGTAGGGATGGTGTTCTTGGCATGGTACTCATCATTCTTCTTCCTCCAAACACGTTTAGTGGAATTATGACCAAAAAGTTCTATTTTGGTCTCATCTGACCACATGACTTTCTCCCATGACTCCTCTGGATCATCCAAATGGTCATTGGCAAACTTAAGACGGGCCTTGACATGTGCTGGTTTAAGCAGGGGAACCTTCCGTGCCATGCATGATTTCAAACCATGACGTCTTAGTGTATTACCAACAGTAACCTTGGAAACGGTGGTCCCAGCTCTTTTCAGGTCATTGACCAGCTCCTCCCGTGTAGTTCTGGGCTGATTTCTCACCTTTCTTAGGATCATTGAGACCCCACGAGGTGAGATCTTGCATGGAGCCCCAGATTGACAGTCATGTTTAGCTTCTTCCATTTTCTAATCATTGCTCTAACAGTGGACCTTTTTTCACCAAGCTGCTTGCCAATTTCCCCGTAGCCCTTTCCAGCCTTGTGGAGGTGTACAATTTTGTCTCTAGTGTCTTTGGACAGCTCTTTGGTCTTGGCCATGTTAGTAGTTGGATTCTTACTGATTGTATGGGGTGGACAGGTGTCTTTATGCAGCTAACGACCTCAAACAGGTGCATCTAATTTAGGATAATAAATGGAGTGGAGGTGGACATTTTAAAGGCAGACTAACAGGTCTTTGAGGGTCAGAATTCTAGCTGATATAAAGGTGTTCAAATACTTATTTGCAGCTATATCATACAAATAAATAGTTAAAAAATCATATATTGTGATTTCTGGATTTTTTTTTTTAGATTATGTCTCTCACAGTGGACATGCACCTACGATGACAATTTCAGACCCCTCCATGATTTCCAAGTGGGAGAACTTGCAAAATAGCAGGGTGTTCAAATACTTATTTTCCTCACTGTATATATATATATATATATATATATATATATATATATATATATATATATATATATATATATATATATATATATATATATATTGCTCTTGCATTCTTTCTCACTTTCTCAGTGACACACCTGAATGAATGGCCCATTATGCGGGCCATTGTCTTCTCAGGTGCGAACCACTCGTTATTCATGATGGTGTTGGATCGTTCACGCCCCTGCGCATATTGCCTTTTCAAACAAAAAGTGTCTTACAAAATTGAAATCAATGTATTGTTTTATGTGAAATGATTAGGCAGGATGATTTTCAGATCATTTTGAAGAAAAAACTCTAGGCGACGACATCCATTAGTCAAAAGTCTTGTGGACACATATTTAGTATGTGTTTTGTGGCCTTATTTCAGAAACTTTCATTTTTAGTTTTTTCAATAACCATGCATAAACATTATTCTTTCAAAAATGAAAACATGTTACATACATGTTGCTCACATATTATGGTAGCCCTGTTTGTGCTAAATAGAGTGTAATTACACCTTTGCCATTAATATGTTTATAAGCAACTGAAAAAAGCACAAATGTCAGGGCATGTCAGAACATCTCAAGGACCCCAAAAACACCTTAGACCCCAGAGGGTTAATATTTTTGTTAATAGATTTCTTCAGTAGAGGTAGCAGAGCAGGGCCTACAGAATCAATTACCAATTTGAAATGCCGAGGATGTATTGCATCATAAAAACAGAAAGAAGGTTTTGAGAGAGACAATAATTTCAGCTAAAGATAATAAAGAAATAGGATTGAAGGCCTCCCAAGAGGCTGACGAATAGATAACAGTGGAAGGGTCATTATAAGTGGTTATCACCTGGGGCCTAAGATTAGAGATTGTATCAATAAAATAGCTCAAGAAGCTTTCATATTGTGCAATTGAAGGATTAAGACGGCATTAATAACTGAAAACAAGGCCTTAGGTTTATGTTGGTTACCTAAAATTAGTCCAGAAAAACGAGACTCAGATGAAGTTTGAAGTCTGTCCTTTTTCCATTTTTGCTCTGCTTTCCTGCAAGCTTGTCTTAGTGAGCGGATATCAGCAGTTAGCCACCGGTCAGTTCTAGGTTTCGGTTTAAAACTTTCAAAGGAGCAGTCACATTTAGGATGTTCAACCAAGCATTATTTAGAAGCTCAAAATGTTGGTCGACATTCAGGTCAGAAAGCGACGAGTCCAGTGACAGCTGTGAGCTCAGTTCATTAAAAAGCAAATTAAAATCCATTTGGAACTGAGAAGAATAAGCCAGAGAAAGCCTATCAGCATCGACAGATAAAGAAAGTATATTTGGAAGTGACAATGAGAATAAAACTGGGTTTTTGGTCAGAGATCATTGTATCAGACATTTCAAGATCAGAAATTAAAAACCCATGTATAAGCACTAGGTCCAGGGGGTGTATATGTATATGAGTAGATGATATGAGTATACTCATTTATCCATTGCACTAAGTTAAAAGACTCAATGATACTTAGAAACTCCTTCGAAATGGAGTTAGATGCACAGCAGACATGGATATTAAAATCCCCAACTAATAAAAAGCGATCATAATTTGTAGTGATGTACCCCATTAGTTCAATAAATTCAGTAATTAAATCTGTAACCATGAGTGGAGGGCGATACAACACAGCTAACAAAATGGGGCCATTCCACTAAAGTTTTAGTAACTGGACTTCAAAGCTAGTGAAAGCCATTCCAGAAACCATCTGACAGCGAGTGAATAAAGTCTGTTTTAAGACTGTCACCAAACCGCCTTCTCGACCATTTTGCCGGGGAGAGTTAAAGAATGATCATTTGGGGCCAGTTCAGAAAAAGGACTTAAATCTCCTACCTGTGTCCAGGATTCAGTAATAAACATAAAATCCAACTTGTGAGAGGAGAAAAAAATCATTCAGCAGAAAAGTCTAATTTGCCAGGGAATGAGCATTTATTAGAGCCATTTTCGGTGGACTGATGACGCTGGAAGTGGCCAGGACTTTGCACAGGGAGCGAAGATTGGCAGGATTCACCCGAGCTTGCCACGTGCAAAAGCCAATGTGAGCAGAGCCGTACCAGGGGTCGGGAGATGAGCAGGCAGGGCAGATAGGGAGAAGCCATCGGGAGGAAAAATCCAGCGGGTGCCATACGATAGCAACATCACAGTCCGACTTCCAGGCCGGGAGCAACAGGCTAGATGCATAACTCGCCCGCAGATGTTCCTTCCTTCCTTCCTTCCTTCCTTCCTTCCTTCAGAGGCAACCAAGTGGTGCCTCCCCAAAGGTCCATCACTTAATGCTGCGGGGGAAGCTACTATGGCCACCACGTAGACCTTAAGTGTAAAAGGGGAAAGACCAGTTTGGAAGGAACTCCAGCACTCAAGCCACTGGGCAGTTAACTGTTTCCAACTGATGTTCTTTGCACCATAAAGTGAACACATTACACTAGAACGCATATAGTTTCCTCGTGGAGGGAGCTCTAGAGTTTAGGATGGTCTCAACAACCTCAGTGTAGATACCAACACCTAAGAGCTGGTCCCCCTCAGGGGCCAGACCCATAGCTTCAACTGCTCTGGTTGAGGCTGATAGATTGTGCCCTTAGTCTGCGAGAGAAGGTCCCTCCTGAATGGAATCTCCCAAGGCTAACCTTTGAGGAGCACTATGAGATCTGAAAACCACTCGGGCTGGTCAGAACAGGGCTACCAGTAGTAGATTGATGCTGTCTTGCTTGACCCTCTCTAGAAATGCGTAAAGGTGCCGCCTCGGCCACGTCTCTACCATGGCATCCAACCTCAGCAGGGCTGGATACATGAGGGAGAACCATAGAGGACAGTGGGTTGTGTCTCGAGATGCAAACAGATCCACTTCCACTTGGCTGTACACCCTCCAGATTAACTTCACCATCTCTGGGAGGAGTCTCCATTCCCTGGGCCTCAGCCCCTGCCTCGACAGGATGTCTGCCCCCACAATCTGGTCCCCAAGGATATACATCGCCTTGAGCGACAGAAAATTTCTCTGGGACCACAGGAGGATATGATGCACCAGTCTGTACAGAGGGTGCAATCTATGATTTATATAGGAGACCACTGACATATTATCTGTTCATACTAGAGCACGATGGCCCCTGAGGTCTGGGAGGAAGTACCTCAGTGCTAGAAATATAGCCATTATCTCCAGACAATTCTTGTGCCATGAGAGATGATGATCTCTCTCCACAGACCCCTTGTGAAGAGGCCGTCCATGACCTCCATAATAAAGCGTACTTTAGATCTATCGTGAAAAACCAGTCCTTGGACTTGATCTGACTCACGATGAGTGGGAAAGTTAACATCTTGAATCTTAATCTCCTCAGAGACCGATTCAAGTGCCGAACTAGGGGGCTCTCAAGACTGATTTCAGGTACTTTGCTGGTTATGGCTGCAACTAACAATTATTTCGAATAATCAGATTTAAAAAAAGCCAAATTTTCTCATAAAAAGTTTATTTCATAATGTTTTTTTTTTTTTTTTTTTTTTTTTTTTACTTCAATGCAAGATTAGATTTTTAGCATTTTTTTTATTGAAAGATCAAAAGGATAAACAATGCAGATTTATTTTTACAGCCATCTTTGATCATATTTACCAAGGGTGCCAATAATTCTGGCCGTGACTGTATATGCAAAAGAGCTATAAAGCAAAAGGACAGTTTAAATCCCTACATCAAAAATGAAGATAATAATAAAGATAATAAAGAAAAATAAAAACACAAACTCAGATAAAAGGAACGTTCTGCAGGAACACACACATTCACTCTGGGCACAGTAACCTGTTACTGTCATTTCTTTATCCAGAACATGTAGGAAATGTCTTACATTTTTATTTAATTATATGCTGTTATCCCTGTACATTTACCACTCTCATAAAATACTTGAAATATATGTTGACTTTTAAACCTAAATTTAATGTCCAACAACAGATATTTCAGCAAAATGTATATGTTTGCACTGAATATTAATTGTCTCCCTCTCTAATGCGTCCTGTCTATTTCACCCAAATGCACACGCCAGCGCTCATTCAGTAAAGTCTGAAGAACACAGACTGTCAGGAAGAGACTTCATGCAAAATAGAAATACTCTTAGAATTTGTAACATTTATAGATATAATAAAGTTTTGCGCTGAGGAAACATATCACACATTAAACAGCACATGTATCTCAGCATCTTGTCAAAGCGCCTTACACACTGTGGACTATAGGTACTCTGTGACATTGCTACGTTAAGGACATTTAAGTATATGCTATGAATAGTATCTGTTGTGCCATATAAAAAGACAATATGAGCAATGCATTTTCCATTTGGATTTTTCACTCTGGACTCAACAAGGACATTTATCTTTCATTTTGGACTATACACTGGATATCATTAGTTTCATTCATGGTGGTAACATGAAAAATGAGCCATAATCTAGTCACTAGTGGAAGATTGCTGCAATCTCCGGGACAAACTAACACTTAATAACATGAAATTTTAACAAAAGCCACTAGATTTCAAACATAGCCTACAATCAGACATCATTTCTATTTATTTATTTATTTTGTTTAGCTATAGTAAGTGTGAGCTTAGTCATCAAGTGCCATGCCATTTAAATGAATGGAACTTTTTTTTTTTATGTAAGCAAACGTCAAGAATAATTTGTAACCTTTGTCCAATTTCGATCTTGTCACAGCTCCATGAAAACTATCAACAAAACGGACAACATCTGCTATTCTTACTTTTGTCAGATATATTAATGACAGAGAAAACAAGCTGTTCACAGTCCATTTTGAGAATGAATGGCGATCGTAGCGGGCAGCGGCGCGACCGGAAGTATCGTTACCCTACTTCCGGTCTCGGTCGCCATTTTGTGAAATAGGCCTATTGTCTAATTCCAGAGGTGGACAGTAACAAAGTACATTTACTTGAGTACTGTACTTAAGTATACTTTTTGAGTATCTGTATCTTTACTTGAGTATTATTTTTTCTGAAAACTTTTTACTTTAACTTCACTACATTTGAAAGACAAATATCGTACTTTTTACTCCACTACATTTCTGTAAAGGTCCTTAAGTAGAAAGTACCATCAATCAGGGGATGATTTTGGTTGCAGGGGTTGCATTTTGGTTGGAAATGAAAGTCAGGTTGGCGTCAGAACCCGACGTCCAACTGATGTTGGTTTCTGACGTCAACCCGATTTTCATTTTCAACCAGAATACAACGTCTGTCCAACGTTGGAGATTAACATTAATCTGACATTGGATTCTGACATCAACCTGATTTTCTTTTTCAATGTTGAGTTTGGTCTTCTAAATGCGAATTTTGTCATTGTTTTGGAGCACACTAGCTTATAGATAACAGTAAGGCTAACATATTCATACTAAAAGCCAAAAAAACTTTAAATGGTGCACTATTTGAGGGAACAGCCATTTGAGTGTCCGTCTCCATCATTGAGTGCACTTATTCAATCTCACATTTAATCCCACTACTGGAACTGTGTTCTAGAAATAAATTTGATATTGATATGTGGGTAGGCAGGCAGGCAGACAAAGATTCAGAGGCATAAGGTACTGTAAGTATTACATACAACAATGCAACAATAATAAAACAATGCATTGACATTTACTTTTTACTTCTGATACTTAAGTACTAAATACTTAAGTAAAACGAGTACTTCTGCACTTTTACTTAAGTAAAAATCGGTCTTTACAACGTTTACTTGTAACAGAGTAATATTTGACCAGTAGTATCTGCACTTTCACTCAAGTAAAGAAGTTGTGTACTTTGTCCACCTCTGTCTAATTCAATACCCTGTTCTGAATTTTGTTGATTTGACGTTTGCACTTTCTTATGGGAATAATTTGTTTGCTTTAATTTAAGTTGTGGTAACTTTTGGTTTTATAAACAATCATCTTCAACCAGTAAGTTACACCATAGGATCAGCTACTGATGAAGTGTCTAGTTCCATGGTTACATAAATAATTGAAACTTCTTTTCGAACGATAAACGATCTTCTTTTCTTTTCTTTTTTTTTCACTGGTCATTTTCAGAATCCCCAATATTTCTACACCTATACTAAAGTTGTTATTACCCAATTGAATAATGCTGCTGATGTTCTTGTACTGTCACTGGTACCATTGTATGTGTTTTATATTTTCCTTTTCATCCCTTTGTTCTTCATAATTCTTTCTTTTCATTATTCTTTGTTGTCTTTTAGGTTGTGTACACACTTGTAGTTCGGTTCGCTTGGTTCATTTGGTCCTGACTAAAAAATAAAAATTAAAATGTAGTCCTGGTCCGCTTAGCGTTCACATTGACATTTTAACACTGAACCTAAAGGCACAGGGATATGTTCACAACCTGATTGGACGGCTTTTATTACATATATTTTGTCATGTTTCTGTGTCTTGTCATGTGATTCCCTGTTTGTCATGTGATCCTGCCATGTGTCTTGTCATTGGTTAATCGTCTGATCATTGTTTACAGATGTCCCTTGTCTTGTAATTAGTCTATGTATTTAAGCCCTCATGTTTGCCCTGTGTCCTTGTTGAGTATTGTTTGTTCTATGTCCCAGATCCGGTTTCTTGTTTTCTAGTCTTGGTTTTGTGTTCCTGTTTTAGTTTAGAGTTTTCCATGCCTGGTCCATGCCTGTTCATGCTTTTGTTTTGTGTTTGTTTTATGTTTGATAATTAAATTTGCGTTTGGGTCCTCATCTCAATTTGCCTCCAGTGAATTCGTTACAGGCAGGAATCCCTTCGGTTCTGACACCTGTAACGAAGCGCTACACTGCGACTATGACGAGAAAAAACAGCTATGCTTGAGCATTCTGTCTTTTTTAGGGTTGCATCTTATGACATCATGTCCTGGTCTTTATATAGTCTGTGTTGCATTCATATTTCATTCGAACCGCACCAGAGTTCGTTTGGTCTCACTTGTTTGGTGCACACCAGGGTTTGGATAGCAGCGTTCACACTTATTCAAATAAACTGCACTAACAGAGCAATCGCACCAAGGTTTGTTTTAATGGAACTAAAAATGCCAAGTGTGAACACCCTTAACTTGCTTACTCCATAATTTTCACACTAAAACTAATGCATGCAGTACAACTTGTTCAGATGTACTGTATGGTCATATTTCATCTTCACATTGAATACTTTACACATTGAATAGATGTATGCACGTCTTAAAATATATCTATATCTATAGATGGATGTGATTCAAAATCCTGCTGTGTGAAATGTGTTCTGACTGAAAATTACAATGACGATGACCTACAGCCAATGAGCGAGCAAGATGCAGGGCAGCGTGCAGTTCGGGGAGAAGTTATAGACTAGAATATCAGCAAGCATTGCTTTGGTTCTGAAAAAGGCTCCTTCTTTGGACCCAAGAAATAGAGAAAAATTTTGTCGAACTTTGGCAGGAGCACCCATGTCTATTTGATGTTTCAATAATAACAATTCCAGTCATATATTGTGTTATGTCCTTATCACTTCTCGCGTATGTTTGGTTGTGAAATGTAGTTTGCGGACCAAACAGAGTTGCCTGTGATTCTTCCTATTGTAAAATCAAGCAATGTGTAACCCCCTGTTGCCAATCAATCGAGCAATGTGCACACAGCAGCAACTGAATGCTACCCCAGATAGTCATACAATGTGAAAAGAACAATGATCTGACGACTTTGAAAATCGTGCAATGTGAACTCACTATAAGTTGATGAAGACTCTAGCGTCATTCATCTGCAGCCTCTCCAGCCCACTACAGTCATCCTGTTGCCATCACTCATCATCGCAGCAACTCCTCCATAATACTTCCTCACTCATCCTTACGTCAGCCACGTACAGTACCCTCAGTCTATCCAGTCCCTAACCACACCTGCCATGGACACAGAGCCAGACCCAGAGCCCATTGCAGATGTACTGAGCCTGCATCTGCCATGAGAACCGAGCCAGAGCCAACACCCACCAAGAACCTCCACTGGTGGGAAAGGTCACCCCGGAGCTAGATCCTGCAGCCACACTTGTCCCCGAGCCAGTCGCTGATTCTGACCAGGTGCGAGAACTGGCACCAACATCAGTCCCAGTGGGAAATTTGGTGGATTTGGGTCCTACCCTAGCAGTACTGCTTGGAGTTGGGTCCTACCCATGCCCTCACTCCTGGCATAGATTTGCTCCCTATGAGCTCATTTAATTTTGGACTATCTGGTTCTTCTGCCTAGTCTCCTGTCTCCTTTGTCACTGCTGGTTCCGCCCAGTCTCATGCCTCCTTCCTTGCCGCTGGTGCCGCCCCGCCTTCCTCTCCCTTCTCATCTGCCAACTCCCTCCAGCTTCTCACCTTCGTCTCAACTGGCTCCTTTCAGCTCCTTAGCTCCACTTTGGGCTTCCCAGTCTCCAGCCCTGCCTTGGTTTAATTATCCCCTTGCTCCACCTCAGGCCTCCAAACACATGATTCCACCTTGGCCAGTGGATCCATCGGCTCCACCTTGGCTCCATGCTCTCTCATCTCCACTTGGACCGTCATCCCACTGTCTCCACTAGGCTCCCTCCTTTCTCCCTCTCCACCTTGGTCAGATATCATTCTGTAGTTTACACAGCCCAGTTGAAGGTGAAGAGAAATTTGTAAAACATTATTTAAATCCTTTATGTATAACGCATTATAAAGGTATTTATAATGCAGTGGTGTGCTGTGGTGTTTTAAAATGAGGAGGCAAAGTTCTCACATTTTTTTATATATCAAATGTAAATTTATGTTCCTGTTACACTTAATTTTCCTGGTTTAATAAACATTGCATAAAAACGAGAGACCAAATACAATTCTATTTTGTATTTTCAACTAAATGCAATGTTCTATTTATAAAAACCAAGTGTAAATCATCAAGTTAGTGTTTTTAAAAAAAATGTGTTTGTTTTTTTACATTTATTCCAAAATAATAACTAAAGGCAGCAACAATTTAAACAATATACAGTATATTATTTGTGAACTAATGTTCAGCTTTTCTTTTTTAATTGTCAACTTATTTTCAGCAGTCATCAAGCTTGTACACACTGGTCACAGACACGAAGATGTACCTTTAATTTCCCCAAGCTGATTGCTCACACCCCCACCCCCCACCGCCTAAAGTATTGCAGCCATGGATCAAAAAATAATAAGCGTGAATCAAAAATTTAAAAACACATGTAAAAATATATTGCACAAACTGAAAAAAATAATGCAAAATGATCAGAATAGCAAACAACGTGGTCACGGATCAAAATATAATAAGCGTGAATCAAGAAATAACAAGCATGAATAAAAACTTTAAACGCATTAAATGTTATTTTACACAAAACTTAAACTTATGGTCATGCTTTCTTAAAAAGTATGTTTTCCTTGGTTTTATTACTCTGTACTTTGAGCTCTCTTGCATTTTCTGCTCATATTTGACTCTTTTGTACGCTTGTGTTGTTTTTCTCTTCGCTCTTCTTTCTATGTTCTGCGCTTGCTTTCCCAAATGTTGCAGTTCCAGTTTCATGTAAATTAGGGCGGGCTTAAGTGTCACCATTGGTCCACTAGTTCTAGATTGACAGCTACTCCTCTAGCCAATCAATCGAAGAGGGGAGTTGACGTCACACCAATGCGACTCGTGGCTACTGATGCTTACTTATACTGGGGAAGACGACAGTTTAATTTAACTTTACCCCGGTGCAACTTTACATACGGGTGTCACTTTTGGGCAGTGTTACTTTATAAACACTAGTGACTTTTACACTTTTTATGTCATATTTTGTAATATTTGTATTAAAATAATATCAATTATTTTCTCATCGAGTTTTTTTTTTAAGAGACCCTGCCTCTCTTGCCTCCTCGGAGGAAACACCCCTGTCATAATGTACTGTATGTTATACTGCAATATTCCTTTTCATAAACAATTATTAAAGGTCCACTGAATTACATTGAAACGTGCAGCATTGTTCAATGTGTTAACAAAATTTCAGCTGAAACAGGAAGACAGGGCAGGATATATCCAACAGCTCCTCCCCTTTTTTAAAATAGCCAATAGCGATATTGATATATTTTGTTTATATCTCAGCTCGCTAGAGCTGTTGAGCTCAATAAAGCTGCAGTTTCCTCCTAACATTTAACCGTTTCTCCTCCTAATCTCCTCAATATGGTTTTAAAATATAGCATTCTATGCAGAATTCAAATGGGTCCGATATGTTTTCTGGTATTTGCTGACTCGCACATATGATCCGTTCTGTGCTGCCATGTAAATGTGTGGAAAAGTGAGAGTATCAGTATAGTTTCATTCAGCATCAATGGCTATCTTAATGGTGAAAACTGAATTACAAAAATTGTTACATATAAAAATAAAAACCAAGCAAACAGAAAAAATACAGCAATAAATATTATCCAAGATTTTTAACATTAACATATGATAAAAATTCTAAAACCTTTTCTGGTAAAATCTTACTAAACAAGTCCTGTGAACAAGTGACCAATTTTAGCTGCAGCTTGAAAGTCTATTTATAATGTAGGGGGCGGGACGCATTAGATTCTTGAGTGCACTTGATTGGACAGAAAATCTGAAGTGAAGCTCATGTGCAGAGTGATGTCATAAAAATCACTGATCCATATTGGCAGATTGAAGTAAAGTGAGAGACTGTAAGTTTTGAATGCTTATATGTATCTTCTAAATGCGAATTTTGTCATTTGCTGAGTCCCAATTCGCATACTATCCGTCCTAAATAGTATGCGAAACTAGAATTAGTACGTCCCAAATCGTAGTATGTTGAAATGAGTGTTCCAAAGATACCCGGATGGTCTACTATTTCCGGTTAGAATTCGAAGTGCAGATCAATGCACACTCTAACGGCTAATATTGCCCACAACCCATTGCGTGCGGGAGGGAGGAGCTTTGCGGTGATGGTGATGATGTAAACCTGGCAGTCGGATGCAGCAGCTGAGATGCGCTCTCAGTTTTTAAGTGTAAGAATTCAAATGTTTAACCCTAATAAAAGTTATATTTTATTGTCTCGTAATATTAATGGGTTTATGTTGTGCCAAAAAAGTACCGTGTTTATCTTGTAGGGTCCGATGAAAATACTGAGCGCCTCATTGCAGGCTACAAAACAATAAATAAAAAGGCTCTAGTACAGTGTCATGCAAGTGTCTTTTTTATGTATTTACCGGTATTTTGATGTTTCTGTCTGACTTATTTGTAGTAATACTGTGGCTGTACAAATGTTAACTTTATCAGTCCAACTAAAGAAACATGGTTACTACACTTTTACTATAGTAAAAGCATGGTTAATTTTCATCGGGGTATTTTTAAGTATTATACATAAGTATAAGATTAAGTATAAAATACGTTAAACAATAGTTACACTATAAACTTTAAATATTTAAACTCCGAAAATAAGTAGCTTTCGTTACACACATTTGCACATGAACGTCAGATCCAGGTCAGAACCAGCCGCCTCACAAACGACTCTGGTTGATCTACGACGACGCCCTGCTTCACTCCTCAATTTGGTAAAACACAATGTAAATGTATTGTGGAAAAAAAGATGGGAATAGTAAATAAAATTATATTGGACATATAAGAATGAATGAAATGTAAAATGTTTTGTTAACAGTTGAGGTGTGCGTAACTAGGCAACCACGTTCAAGTTCACGTTGCATGACGTCATCGAAGTATGTCCCAGAACGTGCATACTCTTTTGCTACACACTCAAAAGTATGTACTTTTTCCTCACAAAAAAAGTACATACTTTTAGGTCGTAGTATAAGTAGGCGAATTGGGACTCAGCAATTATTTTGGAGCACACTAGCTTATAGATAACAGTAACCTATGCATACTAAAAGCCAAAAAACTTCCATTTTGATTTCATGAGGACTTTAACAAAAGTTAAAATGCATTATAATATTTGCAGATTCTTTGTTACATATGAAATTGTTTGTTTGTCATATGTTTTAATGCATTATACTTTCTAAAGGTGTGTTCAATTAAAAGCTAAGTTTTCAAATGTATTATAACTGTGGTTACAATTATTCATAAGACCATACAATGCATTATAAGGTGCATTACCAGGCATAATTCATGCATTAAAATACTTATTAGAATGTTATTATACTTAGTATAAATGTATTATAAAACGGCTTTTAATTAAATTGTTACAGAAAAATCTTCAACTACTTCAAACAGTAGTTGGCACATATTCAGCATGTTAAGTTTATTCAGTTTTTCTCTCCTTTCTCTCCTATATTAGATTTTGAGTATTCTATATTCTGATATATGGTTCTAGGCTTATTCATTAGCTTTAGATAATCTAGATAATTCATAACTACGCCAAACAGACTGGTTTAAGTCAGAATAAAACTTAATTGACTTGAGTTGTATTGAAGCAGTTGGCTGTTTAGGTAATCAAGGAGAGACCGCAAAGATACAAGCAGCAAAAAAAAATAAAAAAAAAAAATAAAAATAATAATAATAATTAAAGAATAAAAGCTGCAAGTGCTGTGAATGCTTCAGTAATTAGTATCATATCATACATCATTACATAAAGACAAGTGGGAGGTTGTATCCGACTGATTTCACATTACCCACATTATTTCACATTATTAAGTTAAGTCTCATGAGTCTATAAATGTGACTAATCAGTAATCAGACTGTGGGTAAGAATCGCATCATTAACTAGTCACCACTCTTGAATGGAGAACCCCCACCAGGCATGCTCTCCACCTCAATCAGAAACACCACTCCATCTTGTGTGACTTTTTTCTTCTAGTCCACATCTGCTACTATCACTCACTCCTGCTCATCTTGTCCAGAGGTGAGGAGTGTGCCATAGCTCGCCCAAGTGTCTCCCACCAGGCGACTGTGTAAACCAGTCAGCGATCTTAAGCCTGCTGTTGTTTAGAGTGCAAACACATGCCCGGGGGGAGCATTTCAACTAATAAAAAAATATGCCAGAAAGATGTGGGAAGCCCACAGAGACAATGATATGCCTTGTGAATGTTTTGTCTTGAATATAGTAGACAACTTTTGTAGATAACACCCAGTCTTGACCATTGATATTCACTCTGGTGAAGAGGAGCACTACATAAAAACGAAACATTAAAACAAAAAATCCATTAAAACGAAAAGAAAAGCTATTTACACCACATCCCTTATTTAAATGTTGTATTGTGCAGTCAAAATTACATTTAAAAATATTTTTGAAATAAAATTTATATTTTTTTTCACAATTTTTATATAATTTGAGTTTGATTGGAAATGACACACAATAATTATGATCCGTTCACAAGGGACATTTACCTCCAGAGGTGGAAGTAACGAATTACAACTACTCACGTTACTGTAATTAAGTCGTTTTTTTGGGTACTTGTACTTTTTTGAGTATATTTTTAAATCTGTAATTTTACTTGTACTCAAGTACATATTAAGCTAAGTAATCTACTTCGTTACTTGTAAAATCACATTTCGTTACTGAGTACAATTTGAATTGATATTCAAATCTTTGACCGCCATTTAGGTAGCCAATAAAAATATTCTATTGTAAACGGACCAATAAAACCCCTGATATTTGGACTGAA
Source organism: Abramis brama (assembly GCF_963993115.1). NCBI lineage: Eukaryota > Metazoa > Chordata > Actinopteri > Cypriniformes > Leuciscidae > Abramis > Abramis brama. The sequence goes on from NC_139977.1 coordinate 8,260,809, forward strand.
TTAAAGCCACCACAGTCGCAGCAGGTTTTGAAGAGCTGAAGGAGGCGAGGAGCTCAGAGTGATTAATGGCTGGACTGAACGTTTGGAGAAACAACAAACTACATAGTAGTATTGTCAAAATATCTATATTTTGATACATATCAATACTTAAATATCTGTCAGTCAATACTCATTTTCTGCAGTATAGGCCTATACACCGATACGATACCAGCTGCGCGTTCGCATTCTCTCATCTCAACGACAGCGAGTTTGACACCCGCCTCCTCTCAGCGCGGGATTGCAGGTAGGCCTATTACGCATAATTTGATTAATACCTGCAAGTTTCTATGGCATTTTTTAATGGCAAATGTCACAAGTGCAATATTGTAACGCGAGGGCACATTCATGTAATCGCAGAAAACTGGACGCGAGCTCTCAAATATACGAATGAACTGGACTCGGACATTGAGTGTGTGCTCTCGGACTGTGTCATATCATGTGCAATCGCGAATCTCTCCAAGTGGTTCTCACTGCAGACTCAAATGACGTCCAGCTCCAATCTCTCCATGCTCTTGAATTAAACGCTGTCAAAAGTTATGAAAAATCTTTTTTGCAAATTAAATTCAGTTTGAAATCAAGCTTCCTTGTGCTGTGTGTGAGCTATTGCAACAGTTAAAGGGGTCATATAATGGTACATGCACTTTTACAAGTTGATTGTACTGAAATGTGTGTTGGCAGTGCCTGTACACAACCATCATAAAATGATAAAAATCCATCCAGTGTTTTTTTTTTAATCTTCTTATATGTTTCCTCCTGTCTCAAATCAAGCTGTTCGATATTGTGACGTCACAATATCGACGCCCCTCCCACGATGTCTGATTGACAGCAGCGTTTCAAACACAGACCCGCCCTCGTGAGCGAGCTGTCAATCATAGCACGCGCCGACGCGCGTTCATTGTTGATAGCTGGAGTGCAGAGTAGAATGGCGCCTAACGATTGTGGTGTTCTGTTCTTGGGTGTAATAACGAACACAGCAGTCATATTGATGATGTTTCTAAATCCGTACAGCTGAAGACGCAGTGGCTGAGTTTGTTTTATATATTCCCCACGATCAACGTCAATGCTTTCATGTTTGCGCAAATCATTTCACCAGACTGCTTTACAAACGAGGGTCAGTATAAAGCTGGATTTGCTAAGAAGCTGCTCTTGAAAAAAGGATCAGTACCAACTATTCGTGTTCCTGCTGAACCTCCAGAAGAACAAGTGAGTGTAACGTTTTATTGACCTTTATATTAATCTTTATATTAATCTTTGCAAATAGCTTGCACGCTTCACGATGAATGTGGCTATTTGTACACTCAGGGTACATTATGGCATGTTTTCTATGTACGACGTTATCAATATAATTCATAATCCCACGTTTATAATGAACAAGGCGTTAGGTTATTGTGTTATTATAACAAACAGTGTACGCACAGAACAGAGGGGCGGGGTGAGAAAAGCTCATTATCATTTAAAGACACATGCACTGAAACGGCGTGCTGAAAACAGAGCTGTTTTTGACCAGGTAAAATTAGTGTTTTCTTACAATACTAATGAGAATTTTTAATTAAAGTATATTACAAACTTTTAATTTAGACCCTAAAGAATCATATTAGCTTGTACAAAAATGACATTATATGACCCCTTTAACATTACCCTATTGTAAAGACAAATACACTGAGTGAGTAAATATTTAAGTTAGATTATTGTAATGGTTATTGATCAATGTTTAAATATGTAAACAAAACCCTAAATTAAAATCTCACGGTATAAAGTGGACGTGTCTCTTCAGAAGACTTGAATTAAACTTTTCCATTCAAATAGATTACTGTTACAATGAGTGTTGTGTTTTTCGATGCTTGAAAATAATGATTGCCTTGACAAAATGGATGGACAAAAATGTATATATTAAAATATTTAGTATGTGGTAGTTTTCCCAATGGTATTAAAAATTATAGGCTAGGCCTACTGAATATTGACATATTTCAAGGTGTCATATTGAAGTTAGAAATTCCAGTATCATGACCACTAATGTCCTTCGACAATAAGGTAAAACGTGTTAAAAGTAGCTATTTTCTACATAAATCTATGATTTGGTTGAATATTTATTGGTAATACATTAACTATCGCCAGCTAAAAAGTAACTAGTAACTAGTACTCTGAGTAGTTTTTGAGAAGAGTAATTTGTACTTTTACTTAAGTACTTTTTTGACACCAGTACTTTTACTTCTAATTGAGTATTGTTTCAGCAATGTAACGGTACTTGTACTTGAGTACAAATTTTCAGTACTCTTTCCACCTCCGTTTACCTCCTTATTTGTTATTGTTTTCATCACACATTTAATATCTAATATACTCTTCACTGATGCTATTGTCTTGACATATATGTCACTGGTGATCGGAAGAAGACTGACAGAACAGACAGAACTGAAATACAACCACAGATTACACTGATTAACAGAACACAGGTGATACAGATGACGATGATGACTAAACAGATGATACAACTGAACTGATAATGACAGTAACCATGGAAACGAAGGAGTGGTGGGAAAAGAACAAAGGAAAACAGGAACAAATCAAAACACAAACTGAAAGTCAAAACATACACTGACACGTGACAAGTACCTCCCCCTCCCAGAAGGCGTGACCTCACACCGTAGATAGACCAACTGCGGAGGCTCAGGAGGAGGATGAAGAGCAGGTGAAGGGCAGACAGAAGGCAGGAGGGACCAGGGCGGAGCAGACGGTGCAGGCGGCCAGGGCGGAGCAGGCTGTGCAGGCGGCCAGGGCGGCGCAGGCAGCCAGGGTGGAGCAGGCGGCCAGGGCGGAGCAGACGGAGGGAGGAGCCATGGTGGAGGCAGGGCAGGCGACTGCAGGGGGCCGACTGATGGAGGTGGAGCAGATGGAAGAGGAGACCCGGATGAAGCCGGAGAGCCGACGAGCCAATGCGATGCTGAGGATCCTGAGGGACATGGCGATGCCGACGGCTCTGGCGACCGAGGCGCAGGCAAGGATCCAGAAGGCTGCGGTGGAGCCGGAACGACAGAGGACCAAGGTGGAGCTAGAGGGAGTGAGGAGCCCAACGGAGCCGAGGGCGAAGCCAGAGGAGTGTAGTCCCAAGGCGAGGGCAGGCCGACGAACGACCAAGGTGAAGCCGGAGGGACGAGGGAGCCCGGCGGAGCTGGTAGACTGATGGACTGATGAGGGAGGTGGGAGCCAAGGTAGAGCTAATGGACCGACGGGCCGAGGTGGAGTCCTGGTCGCGGAGGCGGAGACTGGGGATCCATCGACCACGATGGAGCTGGAGACTGGCAGACCCGTGGCGACCCCACATCCCTGATGGTGGAATAAGGGTGAGCTGAGGGGCTGACAGGAAGCAGCAGAGGTGTGGATGAGGAGATTATGATGGGAGGAGGTGGGAGAGGGAGGCTGGGTGGGAGTTCAGGAACAGGCTCAGGAACCATCTCAGGCTCAGGTTCTGGAACAGACTCAGGAACAGATACAGGCTCAGGAACAGATAGAGAAACAGATACAGGCTCAGGAACAGATACAGGCACAGGAACAGATACAGTTATTGGGCCAGGAACAGGTCTAGGAACATGAACAGTTCTTGGGGCAGGGACAGTTTTTGGGGCAGGAACAGGTCTAGGGACAGGAACAGGTCTAGGGACAGGAACAGCCTCTGACGCGGCGGCGGCCATCCTGGCTGAGGACTCAGGCGGCGGCCATCTTTGTTGAGGGCTCAGGCGGTGAGGCGACGGCCATCTTTGCTGAGGGCTCGACAGGCATGACGTCAAGAAGCTCAATAAGGGTGGTCTCGACGGGACGAGACTCTGGAAGGGCAGTCACGGCGGGACGAGACTCTGGAAGAGTGGTCTCGGCAGCTGCTGGTGATTGTGGTTGTTCTCTGGATCGGGACACAACGCTCACCAATCGATTCAGAAGAGCAGCTTGAGGGTTTCAACGTCGAGGGGGCTAGTGACAGCTCGACGAACAAAGTTCACCACGAAGGAGAAAAATTTTGTGCTCTCTTGAACAATTGCGACAAATATAGCCCTGTCGTCCATATGGGCTGGTCTGATCTTCTGTCACGGGTGGTTGCAGGAAGGCAGACGGAGACAAGGATATATTTCCAAGAATGAAGGTTTAATGTAATTAAACACAGGACAGCAGAACAGGTAGCAAAAGACACTAAATATAATGGAGATCAGAAGAAGACTGACAGAACAGACAGAACTTAAATACAAACACAGATTACACTGATTAACAGAACACATGTGATACAGATGACGATGATGACTAAACAGGTGATGGCCGCCGCCACATCAGAGGCTGTTCCTGTCCCTAGACCTGTTCCTGTCCCTAGACCTGTTCCTATATATATATATATATAGTTTTGTTAGTTTTGTTTTGTTTTTTATAGTTAGTTTTGTTTCGAGAACATTGTAAATGTAAATATAAATTATCAACTATATAGTATAGTACATGGGTGGGTCGACTGCATATATATATAGGCCTCCACTTATGCTGATTGGGGAGACATGTTGATTACTGATTGCTGACTGCTGGTTGGAATGACGTGATGATTGGATAGATCATTTGAACGTGTTCCTCCCGAACTTTAATAAAACATAATTTTCACAAATAATTCGATGTAGTAAAGTAATATGTGTATTTGGTGTGCTGTCCAAGGAGAGGGCTCTGAGCTCTGTATTTTGGCCCAAACAAAGAGTACTCCCCAAAAATTACAAACCAATATGGGACAGCAGCCAGGAACATTACTGACGACCCCCCACAAACTGCAGAGTGCAGGGCTGATAGTGTGCTGTTCGGAGGGGGTTAGTTTGGTGGACGGGGAGGGTTCTCGCATCATTGGACGAGGACATTGCTGCTGCAGCAGTGAAGGTAAGATTTATTCAGAAATGGGCTCCTGCAGGAGCAGAGGGGACATCACTGCTGCGGCAGTGGAGATAATTAGCCAGAGAAACTGAGCTCCAGCGGGAGTGGATGGGACATCACTGTTGTGGCAGTGGAAATAATTAGTGAGGGAAACATCACTGCTGCGGCTGTGAAAATAAATTTCCATAGAAACTGAGCTTCTGTATGAGCATGAAGGAACATCACTGCTTCGGCAGTGGAGACAATTAGCCAGAGAAACTGAGCTCCTGCGGGAGGACAGGTGTAACACTGCTTCGGCAGTGAAGGCAAGGTTAGACAGAAACTGAGCTCTTGCGGGAGCAGAGTTCACATTACTGTTGTGGCAGTGGAGAAAATTATCCAGAGATACTGAGCTCCTGCTGGAGTCAAGGTGACATCCCTGCTGTGGCAGTGGAGAAAATTTTCCAAAGAAACTGAGCTCCTGCGGGGAGCGGGGGTATAACACTGCTGCGGCAGTGAAGGCAAGGTTAGACAGAAACTAAATTCCTGCGGGAGCAGAGGTGACATCACTGCTGCGGCAGTGGAGAAAATTAGCTAGAGAACTGAGCTCCTGTGGGAGCAGGGATATAACACTGCTGCGGCAGTGAAGGCAAGGTTAGCCAGAGAAACTGGACTTCTGTGGGAGCAGAAGGGACTGCTGCGACAGTGGAGAAGGTTAGCCAGAGGAACTGAGCTCTTGCAGGAATGTGGAGATAACACTGCTGCGGCCGTGTTATCTTCCTGCTCAGCTACTGTTCGGACGCTCTTGTTTACTGCTCCGCGCTTTGCTCTATCGCTTTTACATTTTATCTCCTATTTTTATATTTTATTTCCTTTATTTTATTTCCTTTTATCACCTAATTTTAACTTTAGCAAATCAGCACAGTGCTCATACGACAAAGTTTGGATTACTACAAAACTGAGAATTCTTTTACCCGACCAGCTTACATTCCGGGAAAGGAAAACACAACTGCCTCAAGGATAAGAGAAAATGCCTCTTCTGGAATCTACTTGCTGCACCAACTGCCACAGACTTTTACAAAGGATTGCAGTTCTTGAAACAAAGTTACTTACGGGACCACCAAACCAGACGGAGCACACAACAGAGCTTCGTCATGGACACCCTCAGCATACAGCCGGTGAGTACCATGAAACTAGTGCTCCTCGACAGGTAGAGAAACAAGCCGATCGACTTACTAATCGATGGCACAAACAGGGAGCGAGACCCAAAGGCACTCGAGACATCAGATTGTCACGAGCATCACATATTGCCGCAGTAGCATCCTCTACCCCAGATACAGCTCTGACAAGGATTGCAAACACTGGTCTCCTACCACCGCCTATACATCTTGAGAACAGATTTGAAGTACTAAGGAATGTAAATGAGGAATCCCCAAACGTGATGAATGTGATCGAACACAGACTGAATGGGCCAGTAGCTAACACTGATGCTAACTGGCGCTCAAGGTCGAGCAGACAGCGGCACTCAGCTCAGAGCGCTACCGAGCCCAGGACTCTGATAGTGGGGGACTCCATAATCAGAAACATTAGCGGCAGGGATACAACTACGTGCTGCCTTCCACAAGCAACAACTTCTGATGTAAACAGGGAACTTCAGAACATTCTGATGAAACATAAGACTGCAAATCGACTCATCATTCATGTGGGGAAGAATGATATTCATAAAGAGCAGTCAGAACTCCTTAAGAAGGATTTCCATGAACTTTTTGAAACACTTAAAAGACTGAAAGTTCAAACATTCATCAGTGGACCACTCCCAGCAAGAGGAATAAACAGGTTTTCACGGTTACTTGGGCTTAATACGTGGCTGCAAAAAACCTGCAATATAAAAGGAGTGAACTTCATTGACAATTTCAATCTTTTCTGGAGCCAGAGACAACTGTTTCATCGGGATGGCCATCACCCAAACAAACTTGGTTCAAGAGTGTTAAAGGACAATATCTACTTCTCCCTCAATCATCCTTCTGCAGTTTGTGCCAATCCACTCAATCTGAACGGCACACACACACCTGGACACAGTATGAAGGACCACGGGACCACTCCGCCACAACAACCTCTGCTCACGGACACAATCTCAGCTGAGACCTGCCCACAGAGCTCACCACAGACAGACATATCAGAACTGCTTGAAGATTCAGCACCCAAGGATGACTTCCTGGAAAACAGCCAGGGAAGCCAGGACAGCATATTACAGCCTCCGATAACACCAGAGCAACAGCCCCTTTCACCAGACACTTTTTCCCTCTCTCCAGCATCGCCACTTCTGTGCTTCTCACAGAAAATGGAAGAACTGGTGTATGCTGGAACCAGACTATCCCACTCTTTTGCTGCAAGCCCCCAGATACCAACCAAAAAAAGACAGGCACCGCTACCACCCGCACCAAAGCCTGCGGGCCCAGCTCGCCCTCCCCCTCCTGTGAGAGCTCTTCGGCCTCTGCCACAACGCCAGGGCCCACACCCTCCTCCATCTGCTCGAGGTGAACCAAAAACAACTGATACCAGCTCTCAGTGATATGTGTCGGGTCCCCGTTTTGATAACAGTAACTTTCTCAAATGTTTACAGAACAAGCGGGAACCCAGTGTGCCTGTATCTTTCTCTATTGATGTTCTATTACAAGATAGAAAGTCTAAGGCCTTCAATAGCCGTACAGCAAACCTAACTAATCTGGTGCCTATTACACGTCAAACTAATATTGCTGTGGGGAAAAGTAAGTCTGTTAAGTTAGCACTCTTTAACATCCGCTCACTTAAAAATAAATCACTTCTAGTCAACGACTTAATAACCACAAACAATCTGGATTTTATGCTTCTGAATGAAACCTGGCTAGAAGACAGCTGCAGTGCAACAATCCTCAATGAATCAGCCCCCCCTAACTTTACTTTTATGAGTGTCTGCAGAGCTGTTAAGAGAGGTGGGGGTCTAGCTGCTCTTTTTAAAGATATCTATCAATGTAAGCAAATATCATTTGGGAATTACTTGTCTTTCGAATATCTGGGTATTGTGTTAAAAGGTGCTCCACACATTTTACTTATCATTATTTACAGGCCTCCAAAATACTCTCCAGCCTTTGCTGAGGACTTTACAGAACTGTTATCAACAATTACCTCAGAGTTTGACTGTTTTGCCATTGCTGGAGATTTTAACATCCACATAGATAGTGCAGAGAACAATATGGCAAAAGAAATCAAAAGTGTTTTAAAAACTTTTGATCTGACTCAGCATATACATGGACCCACACACAATCGTGGACACACTCTAGATTTACATTTCATCGATTGTTATTAAGGATGTAGCACTGTCTGATCATTTCTGTATTTTCTTTGATATATTGATCTCTCCTGCCACTGAAGCTAGATCTGTGTCTGTCAAGAAGAGATGCTTAAATGAGAACACTAGTGTACTATTTATGAAGGCTATATCCTTAACACCAAGCATATCTGCAGACTCTGTTGATTTTCTCCTTGATTCTTTAAACTCAAAAGTTAAAAGTGTAATTGATATTGCTCCTGTGAAAGTCAGGAAGAAGAGTGGCAGACAAAAAGCACCTTGGAGAAACTCAACAGCAGTGCAAAATATGAAAAGACAATGCAGAAAAGTAGAGCGCATGTGGCGGAAGACAAAACTTGTAGTCCATTATAACATCTACAAAGACAGCATCCATGCTTTCAATATGGAACTAGGCAAAGCTAGACAGACTTTCTTCTCAAATATTATAAACAGTAATTTAAACAACACACGCACTGTTTTTGCTACTGTAGAGAGACTGACAACCCCCCCCAAGCCAGATTCCCAGTGAAATGCTCTCAGACAACAAAATGCAGTGAGTTTGCTTCTTTCTTCTCTGAGAAAATCAATAATATCAGAAAGGTGATCAGCACATCCTTGAGTTGCCCTGGGGTTAGACAGATCAAACCACCTGAGAAAGTAGTTACTATGTCTGACTTCAAAGAAATTGATGGCAAAATTTTGGAAGAAACCGTACAGCACCTTAAAACATCAACCTGCGCTCTTTACACACTTCCCACATCATTTTTCAAAAGTGTGTTAAACAGTTTAGAAGCAGATCTTCTAGAAGTGGTAAATGCTTCACTTCTCTCTGGGAGTTTTCCAAACTCCCTGAAAACTGCAGTTGTCAAGCCCCTCCTGAAAAAGAACAATCTGGATAAGACCATATTAAGCAACTATAGGCCGATCTCAAATCTTCCTTTCATAGGCAAGATCATTGAAAAAGTTGTCTTCAATCAGCTGAACAAATTCTTAAGCTCGAATGGATACTTTGACAATTCTCAATCTGGTTTCCGACCGCACCACAGCACAGAGACAGCGCTCATAAAGATAATAAACGATATTCGCTTAAATACTGATTCAGGCAAATTATCAGTGCTGGTACTACTCGACCTCAGTGCTGCATTTGACACTGTCGATCATAACATAGTTCTTGACAGGCTGGAAAACTGGGTGGGGCTTTCTGGGATAGTCCTAAAATGGTTCAGGTCATACTTAGATGGGAGAGGTTATTATGTGAGTATAGGAGATCATAAGTCTGAGTGGACATCCATGACATGCGGAGTCCCTCAAGGCTCAATTCTTGCGCCACTCCTGTTCAACCTGTATATGCTCCCAATGAGCCAATAATGAGAAAGAACCAAATTGCTTACCACAGCTATGCAGACGACACACAGATTTACTTAGCCCTATCGCCTAACGATTACAGCCCCATTGACTCCCTGTGCCAATGCATCGATGAAGTCAACAGTTGGATGTGTCAAAATTTTCTTCAGTTAAACAAAGACAAAACTGAAGTCATTGCATTTGGAAACAAAGATGAAGTTCTCAAGGTGAACGCATACCTTCACTCTAGGGGTCAAACAACTAAAAATCAAGTCAGGAATCTTGGTGTGACAATAGAGTCAGACCTTAGTTTCAGTAGTCATGTCAAAGCAATAACTAAATCAGCATACTACCATCTGAGGTCATTGGAGATCAGACGTGCTCCTACAATAGTCACTTTCAAATCCAGACTCAAAACACATCTGTTTTGCTATGCATTTAATGAATGAGCACTGTGCCAATGTTCGTCCGACTGTTTGTACTGTACTGTACTGTACTGTATTTTATTTTTTATTTTTCTAAACTATTTTAATTATTCTTATTTCTTTTTATTATTTTAATTTCTTCTATGTAAAGCACTTTGAATTGCCATTGTGTATGAAATGTGCTATATAAATAAACTTGCCTTGCCATGCCTTGCCGTGAAGGCAAGGTTAGCCAGAGACAATGCTCCTGCGGGAGCAGAGGAGATAACAGGAGCGGGTGGGAAGATTGGAATTTTTTCACTATTTTAGTGGATTGATGTTAATTGAGGTGGATATAGTGAGCTTGTAGGTTTTTAGTGAGAGAACAAGCTGGAGCTGAACAATTTAGCTGATAAGGAGTGGTGTGGTATGGGCATCTGTGTTACAGAGAAGAGGGAAAATGATGATCTAGCCTGGGCAAGAGTGTTAGGAGAAGGAAGCTCCAGGGCCAAAGTAGTTTGCGGAGGCAGCCTCATGCTTGGGACAGCCCCTGGGGCTTGGGTTGTAGTGGGGAAGGTAAAGAAAGAGGAAGGCTGGGTTGGAAAATGGGCCATCTGGGCCTGCACCGCTAGCGGAGGCAAGCTCACGCTAGGTTCCGCGACTGCAGGCCAAGGACAAAGAAGAAATTTTGAGACTGATGACTGGGCCTGAAGGAGCTGCTGAAGGAGCTTTAGGCCACTGGTAGGGAAATGGGTAAGAGGCAGCGAGATTTTTCGAGTGTTATCTGGGCCTGCATTTCTAGCGGAGGCATCCTCACGTTAGGGTCTGCTGAAGGAGCTGTAGGAAGGAGGAGGAAAGTGGGGCCTGGCTGGCCGACGCTCATCTTCTAGCGCGTGAATCAAAGACACGAGGAAGAGGAGGTGAGAGATGAAAGGGCGGCCTTGCAGGATTATGGGCATCTGAAGTTTAAGTGGCCAAGCAAAGATTGCAGTTCGCGTTTAGAACAGTTTAGACTGTCTGGGAAGGTGGACATGACCAGAACTATCCTATAAATTGTTCCTTGTGCAGGAAATTAACTGTATCCAAGTTAATGGACGTGGCTGGACCCATTGTTTTAACCTGGGCAACTGGAATCCCGAGCTCAGTGGAAATCGTGCGAGATCGAGAGATCGATTATTAAACGTTTTTATAAATATTCTTATTTTCCTCTGTTTTTTTCATTGGTTTCTCGAAGTGATAACAGCTTACATGATGAGAAGCCTAAACGCTTAATAACCTGCATATATTTACGTCTGATACATCGGATTAATACTGTAATCGTTGTTTGATGTTGAATGATCATCAAACAGCAAAGTAAAGTCTGATTTAGATGATCGTTTGTTTCTTTATCTGTTGCTGGTTTGAGTGGCACACGCATTAATTTAGTGAAGTTTAAAAGAGACTCACTTATGGTAAAAGACAAAGAGTTTTGCATAAAATTGTGCGCCTTGAATTTATTCAATTGTGGTCGACAATCACTAATGGATCACTAAACTTTTGCCGTGAAAACACACTGCTTGAATGAAAATTTATTTTTAGAAATTCTTAATTTTTATTTCTTGATTTTAGTTTTACTTTTCCATACTTATCCCAACCTGGAAATTACTCAAATCAAATTCCATACCTTCTAAACTGTGTAGTGTAAGCTCCACCCACTGGCCCAAAAATGGAATCCAATGTCGTGGTTGAAGGTACTCTGCGTGTATTTTATTAAACAGTTTATTTCAAATTTTAATTCTGACTCCAAGAATAATTTAATTTGACTCTTAATTTAAGTGACTCTTTGTTTTTACAAATTTTCTATCTTAACAGCTGGTCCTCAGAATAGTTGTGATTTAATTTAGACCATGGATTATTCTGGGTATCCCATAATTTCAAATATTCGTTCATTAAGGAGCCGGTATCGCTTTGAGACTGCACGTCGCGGATGTGAGCTCACGGACACAAACTAGCCAGTTCTGAACTAGTCAGAGGGTGCAGTGCAAACTATTTTACCCTAAGCGGCCGATCAATGCTGACTCGTAACAAAGGTGTAATTTTTTAATAGTCGCAAACTGCAACATGCTAAGTCAGTGATAGTCAGAAATCGGAAGGTCTCCTTAATGATGTGCTCCATGCTCCATTCATTAGGGCCTGCAGTTTGATCTATCCTGGACAGAGATTTGAGGAAACACCAGACTACACATTAATCTACTAACAATAATGATTTCAGAATAATGCAGAATAAATCAAGGGGTAACGCTTTAGATTACAGCCTGGAAAGTACTGTGTAATTAAGACGAATTTACAGCACAACCTTCGGTAATTATAGTGTACCTATAAAGAACTGATAAGAATGTAAATGTGTACCTTGAAATGCAATGTAAGTCGCTTTGGATAAAAGTGTCTGCAAAATGCATAAATGTAAACATAAATGTAAATGTAAATGTACTTACATGTAAGTATAAGGGAACAATATGTAAAGTTTGGGGAATAAAGTGGTAACAACCAGGAGAATTAAAAAAGTATTTATACTGTAAGAATTATAGAACTAAGGGGTACTTATTCTACTATTATGATACAACAATCTTACATTTAGGAGCAATTTAGCAAGAACATACGTACCTTTAATAATGAAACAATTCATATTGTATAGGCTTTTTAAAAATTACAGGGTACATATCTATGCATTTATACAGTAATCTTTTTAACAAAAGTGCTTAAACTTTTGCTTACATATTGAGGAAAGGCCAATACGAGATTGGGCCTCGTCCCATGTAGTTACAGGGCATGTGTGACATTGCGGGCCGTAATTTAAAGTGGTGCTTGTTAACCTCTTGTTCAAAAGTAGTTACAGGGTAAGCACAATAAAAATACATGCACACAATCTTCACTGACTCGGAAACCTTTATTTGAAAAATAACTTAATTCAAAACAAATTTACAACACTTCTTTTTCATTTAAAACTGCTTTTTAATCAACAATTAATTTCAAATGCTTAAGTCTTGACAGAAAGTAGCACGTATTGTTCTCGCTAAATTGCTCCCAAATGTAAGATTGTTGTATCATAATAGTAGAATAAGTACCCCTTAGTTCTATAATACTTACAGTATAAATATTATTTTTTATTCTCCTGGTTGTTACCCCTTTATTCCCCAAACTTAACATATTGTTCCCTTATACAGTACTTACATGTAAGTACTTTATAGGTAAAGTATAATTACCAAAGGTTACGCTGTAAATTCATCTTAATTACGCAGTACTTTCTGGGCTGTAATCTAAAGCGTTACCATAAAGGGTACATAGTACACAACTGATCAGCATATAATAGAGACACAACTCAAAATGCAATATCAAAATAGTTTCAAAGAGTCAGCATACCTAGCAATAGAGATGCACAGCGACAGTGTGGGAAGTTCTGTTTAAAGATGCTTCCTTGAGTGGTTTGCCAGTTCCCTTTATATACCCAAATGGAACAAAAGAACAATAAACATCTAGCACCCAAATATTTATTCAGCTTTTGTTGGACCTTTTCTCGTGCCCCAAGTGGTCACGCCTGAGTTTGGGGGATGAAGACAAATGGTTATCAAGGATCTTCACTGGGGCATCTCCCACATCAGAAGAACAGGCATTGTTTTCTTTTTTTCTGACTGTTCTGCTGCTGCAGGAATGAAACCCCTTTACCATTCACACCAGAAGTATTTATTTCGACCTCACATAAAACAGCTGGAGACAGTAGATTCGTAAGATTTTATATGACTGAATGATACCTGAGGGGAAGGAAACAGTGTGAGGAGTCGGGAACTCAGCATGGGGGGAAGAGATGAGATTAGGCCACTTGTGGTGTGCTCTCTTAGATTCCTTCTTCAGATTAATGAATTTTATTGTTTTTTTTGCAGGTTTGCAATTCTTGAATTCAGTCTTAGGAGAAATCCATCCTTACAGTAGGAACCCTCAACATAACAGTTTATTTTCATAATTTATCTGTCTATGGGTCATTACATTACTTGCCGATTTCTGTTCATGCTAAATCAGATACAGATGAAGTGGAACGGTAAGATTACATTTATCTGAATGCATTAGTGAGAATGATTGCATGTATGAATTTGTCCTACCAGTCTGTGCAGCGTCTCTTTACCAGTAGTGAAGCTGTAGGTTTAAATTACTTCAAAACAGAAATACATATATGCAAAAACTTTACAGTTTCTAAGCAATTTTGTTGATAAATCGCAGGACAGCTTTAACAAAAAGGTCTTAATGATTCTGTGTGCGACTGCATGCGATCTGCACATAATGTGCGAGCTACTGTTTGTACTTGTGTGTTTAAGCCACAAGGAAGCAGTACGCTAGTTTAGTACGGCAAATTACTTGTACAGAAACAGTTTAAAACGTGTATTCCCCTGATCAAAAATGAGTATCCAGATGGCATAAACTGTGCTCGTGATTTAGCGACTGAAGCGGTTTGAAGTTCAACCGTCCTGCCCTTGAGCGAGTTCAAGCAGTTCAGCACTGACCGAGCACGTCCCTGTGTGCTGTCAGATTGACCATGTCCAACTCCATACCCAGAAAAGAGATCCTCTGCACAGGGCAGAGTTTGCTCTTTTCCCAGTTGACCCAAAGCCTTAGATGGCTGAAGTGTCTGGCTATATCCAGGCTGTATCCAGATCTGATGAAGGACCTGTGCCTGGATACGACAACAACACAGTCCTGAAGTGTCAACTAGGCTCTCCCCTGTGAAGGCCTCCTTCCCTTTACCTCTCACCACGTGGCTTCTGTATTATAAATTTTTAAGGCCAGACAAGTAGTTTGTTGAGGGTTGATATGTAAAGGCAAGGCAAGGCAATTTATTTATATAGCACATTTCATACACAATGGCAATTCAAAGTGCTTTGCATAGAAGAAATGAAAATAATAAAAAGAAACAAGAATAATTAAAACAGTTTGGAAAAATAAAATAAAATACAGTACAATACAAACAGTCGGACGAACAGTGCTCATTCATTAAATGCACAGCTAAACAGGAGTGTTTTGAGTCTGGATTTGAATGTGACTACTGTAGGAGCACATCTGATCTCTTCTGGAAACTGGTTCCAGCTGCGGCTGGCATTATAGCTAAAAGCGGACTCGCCATGCTTAGAGTGAACCCTTGGTATTTCTAGCTGATGTGATCCTAATGATCTGAGTGATCTGTTGGGTTTATATTCAGTGAGCATATCTGCAATGTATTGACGTCCTAGGCCATTGAATGATTTATATACCAGTAATAATACTTTAAAATCTAACTGGGAGCCAGTGTAAAGACCTGAGGACTGGTGTGATATGTTCATATTTTCTAGTTCTGCTCAGAATCCTGGCAGCAGCGTTCTGTATGAGCTGCAGCTGTCTTATGGTCTTTTTGGGAAGGCCAGTGAGGAGTCTATTACAATAATCCACCCTGCTGGTGATTGAAGCATGCACAAGTTTCTCTAAGTCTTGTCTGGAAACAAAGCATCTAATTCTTGCAATATTTTTCATATGATAGTATGCTGATTTAGTTATTGCTTTGACATGACTACTGAAACTAAGGAGGACTACACGCCTGCGCACATATTCAAACGCGCATACCTATGGACTGAACATGTGATGCGCATGTGCACGACGTCAGTGTTTGTGCAGAGGTTTGTGCAGAGGTTGCGTAGGTTAGCGCAGAGATAACTGATAATCCGTTGCACCTTGGAACTTATTTCCGGGAGTGTGTTCTTGAGCCACCAGGCACTGTTTTGTGCGGATTAGAACGGTGTTGTGTTAGCGGCCCCTAAGTTAATAACTAATGATCTTCGCAACAGAAGTGAATCATTCAATCAAAACGAACCTTAGCTGGACAATAACCTTATCCTAGAGCTGCTGTAAAGCCAAAACAATCTGTTACTATAATTTACTATTATCACTGTAAAGCTGCTTTGAAACAATTCATATTGTTAAAAGCACTATATAAATGAAGGTGACTTGACTTGACTTCAATTTTGTTGGTTACAGTGAAGTAGGGGCTATAGAATCCTGACTACATATCGGCTGGAGGGACAGGCTCCTTCGCCAGAAGGACTGCGATTTCGCACTTTGACGACATCTCACACCTCTGCAATGTTAGCCAGGGGGTGCTCTGGACCACCAGGGTGGACATCATCTGGTCGAGGACCTGTGCTGTGACTTTCATCACGGGCAGTCACCGTGTGAAGTTCCCTCATCAACCCCGGCTCAGAATTACCTTTGTGCATTATGAGTGCTTTGGCATCGTAGACTTGCAGGGAGGCCATCACATGCAGGGCAGAGCCGGCCTGTCCAGCAGCACTGTAAGCCCCAGCAGCCAGAGCTGCTGCTGTCTCACAGGTGCTGGATGGGTTTGCGGATGACCCCAACAGGTGGCAGCACTTTGCGGTCATGCACCGCAACTGCACGGTCCACCTGGGGAGTCACCACAACACTCTGACCGCCCCACCATCAAGAGTAGTGAGAGAGGAAAAACTTAAGCAGATTTTGGCAACATCGGCCTTCCATACTGGCACAAATTTACCTCCATACTGCCAAAGTTCCTTGCCCACATCCGGGGAGAAAGGCACTGGGGCGTGGCAAGGCTATTTACATGTCATACTGCTCCCCCAGAAACCAATCGTCCAACTGTGTTCTCTCAGAGCGGGTCCGAGCGCACAGCAGCTCGGGCAAGCGTGGCTGCAACTCTGAATCTGATTCAGGATGAGCAAACTCTGCGTCATCCTCATCTCCAGAGCGTAATATCCCTCTTTCTGATGCAGCGATCAACATCTGATCCTCTGCCAGAGCCCCAAATGAAATGTTAGGTCCCCCATGAGAAAGACCAGCAATCCCATCCGGAAGCACCCTGGCCATTCGCCGAAGTAGTCCCCCCTGGGAGGACCTAGATCGGGGCATAGAAAAGGGGGCTTTACCTTGTTTGAGGTACTCTAGTCTCGACCGCGCAATTAAAGCCGGATGGAGCGTTGGGTTGCCGTGACGAGACGACCAGCGTGCTGACGTGGTCATGCTCTCATGTGAGAACATGAACCACCCATGAACACAGTCTCAGCATGCTTAATGTCTAGGCATGTAAGACATTGATCGTGGCCATCAAATGAGGATAGGATCAACCGCATCCAAAAACGCACGGGTGGAATGACATCTTAAAAAATACACAGTGTCACACCCGTACTGCTCTTTTAAGGAAATTGCTCTTTCATAAGTGCTGAAGCGCACAGGGGAAGGCCACATCACAACTGGCATACTTTCTTTAATCAGCAGTGTGCAGAAGACTCTTTAAGAAAAAATGCAGTAGCAGCAGGAAATGCTCTTTAGATCGCGACCACCGCTGACGCGCCGTCACACCAACACTTGCTTGAAGAGCTCCCAAATGCTCGGCTCCGAAGCAAAAAAGCTGAATGTCCGATTGCACAAGCTTCCGTATTTATGCCCGCGGAGCGTGATGCGTGATGTAAATCTTGCACGCCAATGTGCATTGGCTTCGTCAGTGCACTTCTGATGCAACGTTGAATGTGACTGACTGAAAGGGAACATTAATGATTAATGAATTAATGATTTTAAATAAATATTAGAACCTGTTCTAATCTGTTAAACATTCAAAGATGATACAGTGCTGTTGCAAAGAATTAAATGACTATTTACTGGTAGAAATGCTGTAAGTAATGGGGTTGTATTATAGGAAACTGCAATGCATAAAATAAATATTTTACATTTCATTTTATTTTACATACTTAACAAACATTTTGTTCAAAGTTCCTTTGTCCTCGTCATGTGAATGTAATACAGGTCCATTGTTCTCTGAGGTTCTCAGTTGTGTCTATGTTTGTTGACAACCACTATAGATATGTTGGTCGGCTGCAATCGACAGGTACTAATGAGGTGTACAGCAGACCCTTATTGATATTCCACAGGGCTTGCACACTGATGTCTGCAGACGTGATGAAACAGGCTGCAGGCTGGACGTTGAAGTAATGGAGTAGCCAGGCTGGTAGAAAAGCCATCTTAAATGTAGTGTTTCTCAAGGTGCCTAGAGGCTCTACTGTATTGGCCTTAAAAGGAAGCTGAGCACTAAACCTCAGCAGCTTTAGCCA
Source organism: Abramis brama (assembly GCF_963993115.1). NCBI lineage: Eukaryota > Metazoa > Chordata > Actinopteri > Cypriniformes > Leuciscidae > Abramis > Abramis brama. Next base: position 8,278,925 of record NC_139977.1, read on the forward strand.
AACAATCTGCTCTCTGACTGCTGCCCATAGATTTGGAAAACTTTTGTTTTTTGGCTATAGGAAATGCTTTGTAGTTCCTGTGCTGTCCATACGAATGCCTGTTAGGTTCCTGTGATGCCACAAGAGAACATTTGTTGGTTCATACGATTCCATATAGGAGCACTTTTTCTCCTATGATGCCATAGAAGACCCCTTTTTAGTTTAAATAATTCCATGAGAGAACCCTTTAGGTTCCAAGGATACCATGGGAGAACTTTTTTTTTATATAGCCTAATACCATTATAGGTGAACCCTTTAAGTTAACCTTTCTCAAGCTCCCCCTTAACTTAAAAATGATTTTAAGAACTTTTTGCAGTGATTACAGCCTCAATAATTTTTTGGTATGAGTTTTGCATACCTTGATTTGTTTTGCATACCTAGATTTGGGGATTTTTCCAATCTTCTCTGTAGATCTCTCTGTTTTTCCAATCTTCTCCTCTCAAGCTTTGTCAGGTTGGATGGGGACTGTCAATGGACAGGTCACTCATGGAAATTCACAGAATTAACATTCACTCCTGTGTTGGCTGTGTGCTTAGGGTCACTCCTGTGTTGTCTTGGCTGTGTGCTTAGGGTCATATTGTCCTGTTTGAAGTTGAACCTTTGGCTTAGTCTGAAGTCCTGAGTTTTCTGGACCAGGTGTTCATTAAGGTATGTTGTATGTATGTCTGTATGTTAAGGTATGTATGTTAAGGTATGTTGTATGTATGTCTGTATGTTGTTGTGTTCAGCTTTCCTTCTACCCTAATCAGTCCCCAAGTCCTACTTAAAAAATCTCCCACAACACGATGTTACCACAACCATAAAACACTTTTGGCAGGTATTATGCAGGTGATGAGTGGTGCCTATTTTTCTCTAGACATGACACTTGAAATTGAGGCCAAAATGTCCAGTTTTTGTTTCATCAAGTCAAGTCAAGTCACATTTATTTATATAGCGCTTTTTACAATACAGATTGCTCAAAGCAGCTTTACAGAGATTACAGGAAAATGCAACAGAGTTTGTTTCCAGAAGAAAACAGTCCAGCTTAAGTAAGTTCAGTGATGTTTAATTTTGTTGTAAAAATTAAATTATTAATTTAGTTAATTTATATATATAGCCGCTCTGGAGAAAACCACGATGCCATCGTCCAGCTCAGTTCAGTTCTCATATGATGGCAGGCAGATCAGTATTATTGTTGAATATTAAATTAAATGTTAAATTTAATGTCCCCAACTAAGCAAGCCAAAAGCCAACGGCAACAAAGGTTGCAGGATGGAGAAAAAAAACCTTGGGAGAAACCAGGCTCAGTCGGGGGGCCACACAGCAAAAATCAGAGTGTTCAATGTACTCTATAGGAGTTCACTGAACACTGGTTTCAGTGTATATATAGGTCCAAGAGTTCGGTGTTCAGTGAACACTGTAAAAAGTGTAAAATATATACTCTCAAAATAGAGTTACATTTGAACACCTGGAGAGTTAAAATGTACTCTTATAACTAGCACTTTTGACACCGTTTCAGTGCTTTTGAACACCTGCAGTGTAAACCTAGAACCTTTGCAGAGCTCATTATTTAACACTTGGAGAGTACAAATGTACTCTAAAGCTGGTACTTTTTTATTTACAGTGTTTCAATAGTTTCCAACACCTGCAGTGTAAACCTAGAACCATCAGTGAGTGAAAAATACTCAAAGTCAGTGCTTTTTATGTCCGTTTATTTAACAATGTTCATGGATGTTCAAAAACCACAAACTCATACAAACACATGTACAGGAACCACATATTGATAATCTCTATCAAAACCAAAAGTAGTTTGGTCTCATTACATCTTTGAGAATTCTCTGGTTGCTCTGGAATTAAATTAACTACGGGTTCATCAGATACGTCAACTATGACGGGTTCGTTCTCAACTATGACTGGTACGTTCTCAAATTGATCTAGACTTTTAGCGTTATGTTTGTTATGGAGATGTTTTCTAAAGCCTGAAAAAGTCCAAAATCTCTGGTGGCATCCAGTCTGGTCACACATCAATTGAAACTTCTTACCAGGATAAAATGCATGGAAAACTGTGAGATGACGGATCAACATTTGAATGGTTAGAAAAATAGACTTGCAAACAAAGCATCTGAACATCATAACTCTTTAGTTCCTTGACTCTGGGAGTTTTGTGAGAATGATCTACATCAATGTTGTAGATGGTGGTCTGCACAAATGTGTACATGCCATTTAAGGCCTGGTCATAGGAGATGCCGAAAACATAATGTGCTTTGAAAAGTTCATCAAAGGCTGACAGGGAAGACTTGCCCTTGCAGGGAAGGAGATCACCATCAGCCATTGCCATTGGAGATCAGGACACACTGACCTTATGAAATTTGACTACATGGTCCACAGCTTCCCGGGTACTGATCTTTACAGCTCCCTTCTTTCCACTTGGAGGTGGTGGCAGTAGGTAGACCAGCAGTAGCAGTGAGGCCATGTCACTATCCCAACCTGAGAAGGCAGAAGCACCTGCTTTAAGCATGATATACACCTGACCAAAACTTTTGATACTACATCAATATTAAAACTCAAAACTCTTTTCAATAACAATACTAGTTCTGCAACTAACAATGTTTTTGATAATCGATTAACCTGTCAATTATTAATCAATTGGTTGGATTAAAAGGCCATTTTTTTTTATTTTCTGTAGTTTATCGGGGAAATTTTATTCTGCACAATGCTCTCCTTCAAACATTGTGCAAATTGAAGCCTATGAAAACGATAGTAAATTGTTTTTAATCTTCCAGGCAATGTAGCCCTCATTGCTGTCTATGTCAAAAAAGTGTTCCTAAAGACAGTATCAACAAAGATGGAAATGTATAAAAAAAATAGTTTCAGCATGAATCAATAGAGATCTTTAGAAAAGAAGTGTGAGACTTCTAAAATGCACCAGAACATTATTCATTTGTTTATTAAGATTAACCTTACTTTTAAATATGTACTCACATAGGCTAGCCTTTTTTGGAGTAGGGATCTTTTAGAGAGGGGAACAGTATCCAGGATGTCGCTGAAAACCTCTTCGTCAACCTCTGTTCCACTGTCATCCAGCACATACATGTTTATCTCAGGGGGTATGCTGAACTTCTCTTTAGCTTTGAATACAGAAAAAAACATAAGTTGTTGTGTTTAAAAATGCAACAAATTGGGAGAACAATAATGTTTTTTAGCACTATTTCTATCTTAATGGGCAAAGCTACAGTAGACATTTAATAGCTTTCGTTTTAATTCACATTTTCATTTTTAATCATGAACTTACATGATATAGGAGCATATAGGCTAGATTATGCAGTTTTTAATATATGAAGAGTCACTTTTCATAGTCAGGGTTTGTACAGATTTTGAAGAGTTTAATTTAAGCACTTCAAGCATTTTTAAGGTCCCTAAATCCATTTTTTCAAGCAGCAACAAAAATAAGAATATAAATAGTATAAACAGCGTCCCTTTAGAAAACTACAAGCTAAAATATTAGAATCTTCAATATAAATACAACTTATGTATATTAAATTACTCTTTGGATACTTTTTAAAAATGTGGTTATATTTTTGTACATTTGTTGTCAACTGTAGGTTAGGTTGAGTTTTTTGTAGATGGTTGGAATAATAATAATGATAATAATGAGTATACAATGCATGAATATCTTCCTTAAATACCTTAAAATATTATTTTAATAAATAAACATGTGAACATGGACACGTGAAAAAGAGTGTTTAAGTGTTATCAATAGACTATTTAACTGAATCTAAACATATTCAGCCAACACTGATTTGTTTTATTTATTCTTGTCAGTGGCAGCTCTGTTAGTCTGTATTTACACAGTAAGACATGATGCACAGATCTACAGTATATTGTCATATCTGAGTTTTTTTGTCACATCCGTTGCTATGGTTATCACGGAACTATTATTTACAGAACTCACTCTGGTAAAAGCGGTGGTCACTCCCGAAAGTTTAGTCCTCTAAGCATCATGAAAAACTAAACTTTCGATTGGCTACAATGCATACAATGCTGCAGACGTTAAAATTTAAACTTTTGCTTTTGTAAATGGAAACCAGAGTGCTCACACAAACGTGCACGACGGAAAGAACATCCCCCCTCCCCTCCCCTCCCCTCCCTTACAATTATATATTGATTCGATATTAATTAATTTATTAATGTTTTTAAAGAATTCATTCATAATTGTATTTGTATATTTGTCTCCAATTACCTTTGGAGTGCCTGGTGAAGGCTGATTCTCCCATAGCGCTCACATCAGTGTGTTTCTTACAGAGCAGGATGCCTTTCTGTCTGTTGATCGTCGACGCAATCAGTTTTTATTTATCATCTTCTAGCCAGTTATCGATAAAATGACAGCAAGCAACATTTCTTAATGTAGATGTTTGCGCGCCAGGCGAATAGGTTACACGAGGCGCCAAATACATGGAATTACACGAGACGTGCTTCGTAACAGAGGGTGCCTCGCGAAATTAAACAAAAAATAAAAAATAACGATTGTCAGCCAGTTTTATTTATATTTTTAGTTACATCTGACGTCATGAAGAAATAAATTAAAATCAAGCATTTTCCAAACTTTCGCGACTTTGTAGGAACCCTGATTCGACCTTCAGATGTTTCCGTCACTGCTAAAAAAAAATCAGTCAATGACGGAAAATATTCGGTTAACACGACCTCTGATCTAAACTTCAATTATAAAGAGAACGAAGAGAAGAATGCCATTAACATTAACTTACCCTCCCTGAGAAATGCTGGATATATGATGCTCCATTGAGTTTGATGTAACGTTACTTCTTTCCTTGGTAGGCTACTGCACTTTGAAAAGCATTGCTGTAGTTTTGCTCACATATTACTAGAACATAAAAATGGAATTGGTTTATTGAACACGCACAATACCAAATGTAGTGCAAATAAAGTCAGACTCAATCATTTCAGACGGGAATCTGTAACGTTAGCTTTCAAGGCTAAGTTAGCTAGTCAATTTTGCCTGCACAAGGCCCGAGATTGGGAGTGGCAGCTAACAAATGAATGCTGCATTTTCATTTTGAAATTTCATTTAATGGTCAATCATTTGATTAACGTTAACACTAAAAAAAAAACAGTTTTACCAGATTTAACACTCGCAATTACTTTAGCTACCATTGGTATAGTAAGTTAGCTAGTTAAACTAAATTACCAGACGTCACACCTCTTCTACTTCTACATTAGTGTTTTTAGTGTTTTAGTTATGAGAATTAAAGGGACACCAGGCAAGTCTGAGTGTTTTTTCTCTACGTAGCTCCCCCTAGTGTCTGGTAGTAAATGCTTTCAAACACTCTGTCTTAAAAACGAACTGTTGTCCCTTCCCCCTCGCCACGAGCAACCCAGCTGATCAGCTGTCAACCCAGCTGAGCAGAGGAACAGGCTATTTCAAAACCAGTTAGGTCTACTAGGTTAGGCAAGTAAAGCAATATTTTCTTTCCAACTGATGGCGATTTTTTTATTTTATTTTTTTATTGTGTTGTCATGCATACTATTATTTTTACCGGGAACGAACGATATGAACGAGGCGAACTACTGCTTTGGTGTTTGTTTGTTTTTGGGAGAATGGGCATGAGCATAAATATATATATATATATATATATATATATATATATATATATATATATACACTCACCTAAAGGATTATTAGGAACACCTGTTCAATTTCTCATTAATGCAATTATCTAATCAACCAATCACATGGCAGTTGCTTCAATGCATTTAGGGGTGTGGTCCTGGTCAAGACAATCTCCTGAACTCCAAACTGATTGTCAGAATGGGAAAGAAAGGTGATTTAAGCAATTTTGAGCGTGGCATGGTTGTTGGTGCCAGACGGGCCGGTCTGAGTATTTCACAATCTGCTCAGTTACTGGGATTTTCACGCACAACCATTTCTAGGGTTTACAAAGAATGGTGTGAAAAGGGAAAAACATCCAGTATGCGGCAGTCCTGTGGGCGAAAATGCCTTGTTGATGCTAGAGGTCAGAGGAGAATGGGCCGACTGATTCAAGCTGATAGAAGAGCAACTTTGACTGAAATAACCACTCGTTACAACCGAGGTATGCAGCAAAGCATTTGTGAAGCCACAACACGCACAACCTTGAGGCGGATGGGCTACAACAGCAGAAGACCCCACCGGGTACCACTCATCTCCACTACAAATAGGAAAAAGAGGCTACAATTTGCACGAGCTCACCAAAATTGGACAGTTGAAGACTGGAAAAATGTTGCCTGGTCTGATGAGTCTCGATTTCTGTTGAGACATTCAGATGGTAGAGTCAGAATTTGGCGTAAACAGAATGAGAACATGGATCCATCATGCCTTGTTACCACTGTGCAGGCTGGTGGTGGTGGTGTAATGGTGTGGGGGATGTTTTCTTGGCACACTTTAGGCCCCTTAGTGCCAATTGGGCATCGTTTAAATGCCACGGCCTACCTGAGCATTGTTTCTGACCATGTCCATCCCTTTATGACCACCATGTACCCATCCTCTGATGGCTACTTCCAGCAGGATAATGCACCATGTCACAAAGCTCGAATCATTTCAAATTGGTTTCTTGAACATGACAATGAGTTCACTGTACTAAAATGGCCCCCACAGTCACCAGATCTCAACCCAATAGAGCATCTTTGGGATGTGGTGGAACGGGAGCTTCGTGCCCTGGATGTGCATCCCACAAATCTCCATCAACTGCAAGATGCTATCCTATCAATATGGGCCAACATTTCTAAAGAATGCTTTCAGCACCTTGTTGAATCAATGCCACGTAGAATTAAGGCAGTTCTGAAGGCGAAAGAGGGTCAAACACAGTATTAGTATGGTGTTCCTAATAATCCTTTAGGTGATTGTATATATATATATATCGGAGGCTAAAATTTGTCTAAAGTTATATTAGTAAGGTCTATAAGTTAATCTGGTAGAATGACGGTTTACCTTTGCTTGTCTAAGAAAACATCAGAACGTTTTTTCTAGCTCGATCATGATATGTGCAACATGTTTATTGCCCATTATCAGACGCGTTGACTTAGTGACATAAAATAAAAGTGTAAGTTACACAAATAAAACCGACAGAGGAACGGCCAAACAACTACAGAAATCAAACGTGTTTGCTAATGACAATGCTAACATCAAAGTTATAGTATCTAGCGTACTAGTAAGCCCGTAACAGACAGCGATCATAATAAAAACCTTTACAGACAATAGCAAACATCCTGAGGTCGCAATTACTTGAAATTTAAATATTAAACACAGTTTATTCCAAAGATACTTACAAGTGCAACAGCAGGATCAGCATCCGTTTTGCAGGCTTCTGTTTCTCTCAGTTCTCCCCATTCTGAAAAAGCCAGTCCGATATTTACTGACTTGCTCGGTCAGTATCCCGTTTCCCCTTTCATTGGTCCTCCGACAAAGATTTCCTAGCTTTCTGCATCTTTTTTACAGCCTCAGCCATAACTCAATCTATCGTTGCCCTTTGCTTATAGCTAGCCGGTGCTTGAATGGGGACGTGTACGTGTGCAGTGCCGTCAAGCAATTCGTTACATCGCGAGACCTGATATCACGCGATACTTCCTGACGCCGACCCACCGGCCCAAAGTTGCAAGTGAGTTCTCTTACGAGAGTTCTCTCGTACTGCGTTTTATCAAAACGCTACGGGAAAAGGCTGCTCTGCGGCAACTGCATAAGCCTATCGAGCGAGGCCTGAGGTGACGTCAGGCCAATGAGGGCGCTTCGCGACTTCGCCACTTCCCGCCGAGACGGGCGTGGCTTACCTCTATAAAAGGAGCTCGAGAAGGCTGATTCACTTGATTTTAATCTCTTCAGCGAAGCGCACGCATCGCTGGATCACGAGGAAGCACGCGTCGTCTGATGCAAGCACTTCAGCGGGACGAGCCCTTGAAGCCGCTGGCCAACGCCGCCTTCTACCGCCGTACCTGCTGCGCTTTCCGACGCCATATCCTTTACATTCTTGTTCTTGTGTATGTGTGTGTGTGTGTGTTCGCTTTGCAACACACACCCCTAAAAGAGCTGCGTCTTTTTCAAGATGCCTTCTCATGCAGCGCTCGCGCTCGCTGACGGCGAACGCCTTCACTCCGAGCCAATTGCCTACGGTGACTCTGAGGACTCGCCGGGCATCCTTTCCGAGGCTGCCCTTCCTGGAAGCGGATGGCGGGATTAGTTTTTCTTTACGTTACAAGAAAAGCTACCCTGCCTCTGCACGCGTCATTCACCGGCGAAGGAGAAAAGAGTGTTCTTAGTCCCACCGTTGGTCGGTCTGACCTCTTTTCTCTCACATTTCTCAGTTCCCTGTTCGGCGACTGGAAATATTATTGCAGCAAGTGAGTCTGTTACACGCTTGCCTGCCAGCAAACGCTGAAGAATACATGTTGACGCCGCTTTCAAAAGCCTGTATCCCCCTGTGGCTCAGTGGTGGAATTATAGGTTTTCCACGCGGGAGACCGGGGTTCGGATCCCGGTCTAGCGGCATATATATTTATGCCGCCAATGCTTGCTCTGTCAGTCCCCTGAAGGCGACTGCAGAGATGCATTTTGCTGCCCACGAGCACGTGGTACATGCCTGCAAGCAAACGCCAGTGTGGATAATACTCGCGCCGACTTTGTCTATGTATCTTCACTGTGGTCCAGTGGTAGATTCTTAGACTTGCGCGCGGGGGATCGGAGGTTCGAACCCCAGGCCGGCCGGCAGAAAATATTTATGCCGCCGAATGCAAATCACTCTGTTTGTTCCCCGAGAGGCAACTGCAGACGTGTTTTTTGCAGCCCACGAGCACGTGGTACATGGCCGGACTTCTACCGAAGTCCCGGCCACGGCCGATGATGCTATATGTGTAGAGAAGATGCCCACTGCTAGTGCCCATCCCTACACACTAGCACAGCCCTTCACACAGGGCCCGCGCTCATATATTCGACTCGGGTCGATCACGCACGCAACATAGTGAACGTGCCCACTGCCTAGTGCCCACAAACACTATGTTCTGCATGCCTTGTGGTTTCTGTAAAGACAAAACCTGTGTGCATTCACTCTGCTCAGACAGACAGTGCACTCATTGCAGTAACTGTGCCCGCTCTCCCGCGCCCACACTTACTCACGGTATTTTCTGGTGTCCCGGCCACGGCCGATGGTGCTATAAGTGTAGTGTCGATGCCCACTCCTCAGTGCCCATCTCTACACACAAGCACAGCCCTACACTTAGGGCTCGCGCACATAAATTCGACTCAGGTCGATTGCGCTTCCAACATAGTAAAAGTGCCCGCTACCCAGTGCCCACGAACACTATGTCTATCAGATCACAGGCTCTCTGTAAAAACGAGACCTGTGAGCGCGCGCGCTGCTCACACAGGCAGCGCGCCCAAAGCAGTAAATGTGCCCGCTCCCAGCCCACATCTACTCGCACACATGAGTCCCACGGGACTCTCGCAGCCCTCCCTCACTCAGCCAAGCACTGTTGTAAGGTCGAGGACGAGCGTTCCGCCCGCTGTATTAAGCGCGCCCCCCGCCTCAAATGCCACAGGCATAACGCCTACGTTTGTGAGCCCCGTAGCACCTCTGTCGCAAGGCGAACAGAGCGCGCTCTGTATCCGGCCCTTAGCCAACCATGCAGATGCATGGGCAGCGCTTCCAGGGGTTTCGGACTGGGTCTTAGGCATTATAAAGAGAGGCTTCTCGCTACAGTTTTATCGACGCCCTCCACGCTTCACAGCGCGCGTCGAAACTTCGGTACCGTTGAAAGTAGCACACCTACTTCGCGCCGAAATATCAAAACTGATAAGCAAAGGGGCGATAGAGCGTGTTCCCCGAGCTCAAAGCGAACAGGGGATATACAGCAGATACTTTCTAGTCCACAAAAAGGACGGCGGTATCAGACCCATTCTGGATCTAAGACGGCTGAACAGAGTGTTAGTGAAACGCCGTTTCAAAATGCTCACGACCAGCAAAATTCTCGCGCATGTTCGCCGAGAAGACTGGTTCATGTCGATAGATCTGAAGGACGCGTATTTTCAAATACAGATAGCGTCACATCACAGGCGATACTTGAGATTCGCCTTCGAGGGTCAGACATACCAGTATACAGTCCTGCCTTTCGGCTTGTCCCTGGCACCTCGTACATTTACGAAATGCATGGACGCAGCGCTCGCTCCTCTCAGACTCAGAGGCATGCGAGTGCTGAACTATTTGGACGACTGGTTGATCCTAGCCCAATCACGATCTCAGCTCGTAGAGCACAGAGCCATTTTACTCGATCACCTCGAGAATCTTGGTATCACGGTCAATTGGGCGAAGAGTTCACTGAACCCCAGTCAAACGATTTCGTTTCTGGGTATAGTTCTGGACTCACAGTCTATGACAGCGCGGCTGTCGCCACAGCGCGTGCTGAGCATTCAGCGCGCGGCGAAGTCTTCCGCCGCGGCGCTTTCACCCCGCTCAGGAAGTTTCAAAGGATGCTGGGTCTCATGGCCTCAGCATCGTCAGTTCTCCGGCTGGGCTTGCTCCGCATGCGCCCGCTGCAGTTCTGGTTGAAAGCGCGGGTGTCCGGTCGATTACGCCTCAAGGTCGATCAGGACTGTGTCACAGCCCTGGTGCCTTGGATGGCGGACGACTGGTACCGATCAGGTGTAAGCCTGGGGACTTCCTCGAGGGTGAGGATGGTGTCGACAGACGCATCCACCTCGGGATGGGGAGCGCTGCTCGAGGGCAGACCGTTCTTCGGCCTATGGTCGGAACGAGAAAAGCTCCAACACATAAACTGCCTAGAAATACTGACAGTGCACAACGCGCTGACGCGTTTTTTGTCCCCACATCAAGGACCAGCACGTCATAGTCCGTTCGGACAACATGGCTGTGGTGTCCTACATAAATCGCCAGGGCGGTCTGAATTCCATATCCCTGTACAGGCTGGCGAATCGCCTCCTACTATGGGCTCAGCACAACTTACGCTCGCTGAGAGCAGTGCATGTACCTGGGCTTCAGAATGTGGGCCCAGACAGACTGTCCAGGAACAACGTTCCCCCAGGCGAATGGTCTCTACACCCACAAACAGTCCGGCTGTTGTGGGAGAGATTCGGCAAAGCGGAGGTGGACCCATTCGCGTCCCACGAAAACGCTCACTGCCCCGCGTTCTTTTCAAAGACCGACAGCGCGCTGTCCCAAAGGTGGCCGCGCTGCCCGCTATACGCTTTTCCCCCCGTCTCCCTCCTGCCACAGGTGTTGGAACGGGTCAGGAAAACAAAATGCCCAGTGCTGCTTGTAGCACCGTTCTGGAAGAACCAGGCATGGTTCCCAGTTCTGATGCAGTTAGCAGACATCGCTCCATGGCCAGTGCCGTTGAGGAGAGATCTCCTCTCGCAGGCCAGGGGCTCGATTTGGCACCCACACCCGGAACTGTGGTCCCTTCATGTGTGGGCGCTCAACGGATACCCGTTGGTCTCGCAGAGGGAGTCATGAATACCATCACTGAGGCTAGAGCGCTGTCGACCCGGCGGCTCTATGCTTTAAAGTGGTCGGTTTTTTCCGGCTGGTGTACAGCTCGGAGCCTTTCACCCCTTGAATGTGAGGTAACGGAGGTTCTCTCCTTCCTACAAGAGCTGTTGGATAAGGGCAGATCCCCTTCCACGCTCAAGGTGTATGTGGCGGCTATTTCAGCGTTCTCCGGTTCAACGCTGGGTCAGTCACTGGGAAGGAATGATTTAGACATCCGCTTCCTCAGGGGAGCTAGGAGACTGAATCCACCCAGACCTCCTTCAGTCCCTATGTGGGACCTTTCTACGGTCCTGGCGGCCATGAAAGGTGCCCCTTTCGAGCCTATCCAGTCTATCAGCCTCAAACATTTGTCTTTCAAAACAGTGTTTTTGATGGCTCTCGCTTCAGTGAAGCGCATAGGCGATCTGCACGCGCTCTCTGTGAGCCCGACGTGCTTGGAGTTTGGTCCTAATGACTCTAAGGTCATACTCAAACCTAAGCACGGCTATGTGCCGAAATCCCTCAACACGCCTTTTCGGGCTCAGGTTATTTCCCTGGCTGCCCTGCCGGCGTCGAGTGAGGAGGGGGACTCGAGTTTTCTTTGCCCTGTTAGGGCTTTAAGAACTTATATGTCCCGCTCTGCTGCCTTCAGACAGACAGAGCAGCTCTTTGTCTCGTTCAGCGGACGTTCCAAAGGAATGGCTGTTTCGAAACAGAGTCTATCCAGATGGATAGTTGACACTATAGCGCTGGCTTATACTGCCAAGGGCATTCAATGCCCGTTGGGAGTCAGAGCGCACTCTACGAGAGGCGTTGCCTCCTCGTGGGCTTGGTCCAGCGGGATTTCCTTACAGGATATATGTACGGCGGCAGGCTGGGCCTCTCCGTCTACATTTATCAGGTTTTATAACCTAGAGGTTCCCGCCTTACAGGCTAAGCTTTTGTCGGTGTAATCTATTTACAGGCGCAATGCGCTACCGACTATATTGGGCAGAACTGTGTAAGACCCACGTTTCCCACATTAGTGCAGGCTCCCTACCCTGTCTATGTGATGTCATATTCGCGTCTGTGGACATGTCTATATAAGGACGGAGGAAAACCCCTCCTGTCTTTAGACTCTCCCTGTGAGGTCGCGTTAAGTCTGCGGACGCTACAGTATAGGGAATTAAGGTCCCCCCCCTTATTCCCTGACTCTGTGTGAGTCTATCTGGTGATTATGCACTGTATGCCTGAAATAGCTTCCGGTGATCAGTGTTTTTATCCCAGCACGCACGGCGTTTTGCAAGGGGTTCCCGTAGCGTTTTGATAAAACGCAGTACGAGAGAACTCTCGTAAGAGAACGTACTCGGTTACTAACGTAACCTCGGTTCTCTCTAGAAGAGGGAACGAGTACTGCGTTCCCTGCCGTGCGTTTGGTTCACTCTGGTTCGCTTCGGCGATCAAAATCAAGTGAATCAGACTTCTCGAGCTCCTTTTATAGAGGTAAGCCACGCCCGTCTCGGCGGGAAGTGGCGAAGTCGCGAAGCGCCCTCATTGGCCTGACGTCACCTCAGGCCTCGCTCGATAGGCTTATGCAGTTGCCGCAGAGCAGCCAATGAGCGAACAAGCCGTCTCGCTTCAGCTGACTGCTGCTGCCGCAACGCGTTTTACATATATGAAAATTAAAGGATAATTTTTTTCTTCAGTGTTTCGTGAAAAGAGACTTTTCCCGTAGCGTTTTGATAAAACGCAGTACTCGTTCCCTCTTCTAGAGAGAACCGAGGTTACGTTAGTAACCGAGTACGTTTTTTCCGCTCTCGGGCACCAGGGGGGTGCGAAACCACCACCATTCAACTCAAAATAAGTAATATAACCATTCCACTGACTCCAAAGCTGTTTAGTTAAGGTTAAAAAGTTACCTAGAGCACCTTTAAAACAAGAAGACAAACAGGAATATTCGGCATGATTCACTTGGTGGTTTCTTACCTAAGTTACAGTCCTGTGGAATCAAAATGTCGACGACGTCTTCGGATGTCAGTTGGAAACTGGTGTCGAGGCTGCATCTTGATTCAACCAATGACAACGCATAGTCGATCTGATGACGTATCGAAACCTAAACTCATGTGCGGATGGGACAGCAACAGATTGACTCTCAAAGAGTTCATCATCCCACCATTTACACTACAACAGCTCCACATCAACACTGAACCAATACACTAACACTTGAGAGAGTTTCTGGTGAAACCTGACAAGTGTACTTTAAGCCCAGTTTACTCCAAAGTGTATAAATTATACTCTGGTCATCAGAACTCTGGGATTTTAACACTCTGACATTTGCTGTGCAGTTTTCCTCTGGCCAATGAACAAACAGTGTATGATTATGATTCAGGCAGCATTATAGGTCAGAAGTCAGATTGGATTGGAACAATCAGAATATTATCCAGTTCCATCTGGTTTAAGATCGGAGTCATCACACCGGTATGGAGACGGGTTTGTTGAGGATCAGTGCCGATGGCTGTTGTGTCGATGAGGCCTTCACAGGGGGAGTCTAGTTGACACAATCTCTGCTGACACTTCAGGGATGCGTTGTGGTCATGTCTAGGCGCAGGTCCTCCATCTGATCTGGATACGGCCCGGATCCGGCTGACTGCATCATGCATTGTGGTCGTGTCTAGGCATAGGTCCACCATCTGATCTGGATACGGGCCAAATCCAGCTAATTAAAGTAAACCTCGGAATAAGCAGAAAAACTAACATTAGCGTAGATGCCATTTTTCTTATGATGTAACGAGGACATCCGGTGTTATAGGAAGTGTTCCTGGTTCCGGAACTGACAGAGTGTGTCTGCTTCCCAGACAATGTTAGGGAGACTGTTCCCCTAACATATATATATATATATATATACACTCATCTAAAGGATTATTAGGAACACCTGTTCAATTTCTCATTAATGCAATTATCTAATCAACCAATCACATGGCAGTTGCTTCAATGCATTTAGGGGTGTGGTCCTGGTCAAGACAATCTCCTGAACTCCAAACTGAATGTCAGAATGGGAAAGAAAGGTGATTTAAGCAATTTTGAGCGTGGCATGATTGTTGGTGCCAGACGGGCCGGTCTGAGTATTTCACAATCTGCTCAGTTACTGGGATTTTCATGCACAACCATTTCTAGGGTTTACAAAGAATGGTGTGAAAAGGGAAAAACATCCAGTATGCGGCAGTCCTGTGGGCGAAAATGCCTTGTTGATGCTAGAGGTCAGAGGAGAATGGGCTGACTGATTCAAGCTGATAGAAGAGCAACTTTGACTGAAATAACCACTCGTTACAACCGAGGTATGCAGCAAAGCATTTGTGAAGCCACAACACGCACAACCTTGAGGCGGATGGGCTACAACAGCAGAAGACCCCACCGGGTACCACTCATCTCCACTACAAATAGGAAAAAGAGGCTACAATTTGCACGAGCTCACCAAAATTGGACAGTTGAAGACTGGAAAAATGTCAGAATGTCAGAGTCAGAATTTGGCGTAAACAGAATGAGAACATGGATCCATCATGCCTTGTTACCACTGTGCAGGCTGGTGGTGGTGGTGTAATGGTGTGGGGGATGTTTTCTTGGCACACTTTAGGCCCCTTAGTGCCAATTGGGCATCGTTTAAATGCCACGGCCTACCTGAGCATTGTTTCTGACCATGTCCATCCCTTTATGACCACCATGTACCCATCCTCTGATGGCTACTTCCAGCAGGATAATGCACCATGTCACAAAGCTCGAATCATTTCAAATTGGTTTCTTGAACATGACAATGAGTTCACTGTACTAAAATGGCCCCCACAGTCACCAGATCTCAACCCAATAGAGCATCTTTGGGATGTGGTGGAACGGGAGCTTCATGCCCTGGATGTGCATCCCACAAATCTCCATCAACTGCAAGATGCTATCCTATCAATATGGGCCAACATTTCTAAAGAATGCTTTCAGCACCTTGTTGAATCAATGCCACGTAGAATTAAGGCAGTTCTGAAGGCGAAAGGGGGTCAAACACAGTATTAGTATGGTGTTCCTAATAATCCTTTAGGTGAGTGTATATACAGAATAGAATAGAAAGTGTTAGTATCAATGGGTCAATTGTTGACGAAAAAGAACAGTCAAAGTAAAGGTTTGTGAAAGTGATTTTGTGCCTCTTTGGGATGGCACTACAAGGCCCCATTTCCCTAGCTTCTGGAGGGCACAAAAGTCTGAAGAGATCTTCGTCTTGCTGGTTGGAAACGGTACTTTATTCACAAATGTTTTATGCGATATTCCAATTTTCCACATACTGTAAGTTAAAGGGAACATAACACACACAGTTTCTGCCAATCTCATGTATATGTAGAGTATAAAGTATTATTGCATCCTTCATACCTCCGAAGAGTCTCGAAGAGTCTTTAGTTTTATCAGATTTATAAAAGACAGATATGCTGTACCGATTCTTTCCCCAAAATAGCCAAGCTCCTGGACATGTGCCATGGGCAGATCTAAAGAGTCATATACATCATCGCATTATCCCTGGATAACTTCAGTCACTATTGTACATAGTCCATTATTGCATTAAGCCCAGGTGTTACAGCTTTATCTGTGTGTATGTTATGTGGGTTGTATGCGTGTGTACATGTGTATAGGTGAACTAAGTGTTAGTGGTATAGATGAAGGTTGCTATGACATCTGCAACCTGTTCACAGCTCTGGGGAAGAAACCATTCCTTAGCCTGTTAGTGCGTGTTCTTGGGGTTCTCAGTCTGCCTGAGGGGAGGTTGGTGAAAAAGGGGTTTCCGGGATGTGAGGGGTCCTGCTGAATATTTGTGGCCTGTGTGAGGAGACAGTTTGAATGGATGTCACACAAGTTTGGAAGTGGGGAGCTGACAATCCTTTCAGCCGTCTTTACAACCCGCTGCAGGTCTTTTTTTTTGCAGCAGTGCAGCTGGAATACTACACAGTACAACAGTATGTTAAAATACTTTCTATTGTGCAGCGGTATAATCTGATCAGCAGTCTCTGGGGAAGTCTGTTGCGTCTCAGTGTCCTCAGGAAGAAAAGTCTCTGCTGGGCTCTCTTAATGATGCAAGTGGTGTTCAGGCTCCAGGTCAGGTCCTCAGTAATATATACTCCCAGAAACTTAAAACTTGAGACTCTCTCTACCTCCTCTCCATTAATTTACAGACCATTGTGAGATGTTTTTTTTTTTTTACTTCTCCTGAAATCTATTATGATTTATTTTGGGGTTATGAGTCCCACTACGGTTGTGTCGTCTGCAAATATAATTAATTTAACTTTGGATGGAAACATAGGCTGCATTTACACTTGGCATTAACATGCGATCACCGTGATCCGATCAAGCAGATCGGATCATAAGTCAATCAGGACACAATGTGTTTACACCTGTCCACATCAAGTGGCTTCTGTATCTGGATAACAGATTGGATCTCGCATTGGATCCCGAAAAAAAAAAAAAAAAAAAAAAGGATGGCTCCGGTGCAAAGTCGACCTGAAGTGGTGGGTTTTCTTTTAAAAACAGTTTTCATTTGGGGTACATTTTACTAATCTCGCAAAAGGAGGATGAAGAGGTTGCAAGTACTAATAATGTGGATAGATGCTGTAATGGAAACATTACAGAGAAACGTATGGGTCCGAGAACGTTGCCAGCTGTGGTGGAAAAAATGTGCATTCTTTACAGAAAATGAATTGTTCTGCAACTTTAGGGTGTGAAAGCAAACATTTCAGTATATTTGCGATGTACTTTGCACTTGACTGTATCGCAAAACCACACAGCTATGTACAGCAATTCCTGGAGAGAGGAGGGGGAATAATGACAGTGGGCAGGGTTTTGTGTGACGTCCACCTGTGAATGCAGACACGATGGCTAGATTCCGTTTACATTACACTGAGATCCGATCACAATGTGTCCTCGACTGCCTACGGACCTGGACACGCTGATCGGATAACATTCCGTGTTTACACTTGTCTTTTCAATGTGTTTGTGGACAAAATCCGGATACAGGTCGCATGTTAATGCCAAGTGTAAACGTAGCCATAGCTACAGTATGAGAGTTCTTTAGGTTTTTTTTTATTTATTATTTGTTTGTTTGTCAAATTTCAAGTACACTGAGGTTTCCATAAAGCCCTGTTGAATTGCGAATTTGTGTAAACGTTGACGTCATGTGTATGCATATTGCGTGAACAGTCTATAGGCATGTAGCGTTTCTTCGCTAACTTCTGGCCTGGCATGTATAATAGCATTTTTAGTCACTTTAGCGGATACGTGTGAATGGGGATCGTTTTGACAACGTCGTCATCTGTATGCGAAATACGCAAAAGAAAACTTTTCCACTTTTAAGTACATCATATTAGGGCTGTCAAGCGATACAATTTTTTAAATCGAATTAATTACATGATGTGCCGATTAATTAATCTTTACATTAATTGCACATCAGGTTTGAAAAAAAAAAAAAAAAAAAAATCACATTTATGTTCAGTTAGTGTGACCTTCATGAACTTTTAATTTGTTTGTCTTCAACACATCAGTCACATGTCTTCCTTTGTTATATTTTTCCGCCACTCATCAGTCACCATGGACACTAATCCTCCACCACAGCTGCTCCTCATTTATCTCATTTAGTTCCTTTGTTTTCAGTCTTCAGTGTTGGTCCTTTTTTGTGTTAACAGTACACATTGTTACACCAGTTCATCTTTAGTTTTATTAAACTACGTTGATAATTTGATCCTGTCTTTAGTCCTTCATCCTGTGACAAAATGATTATTTATTTATTTATTAAATCAATATAGAATGTTTTACAAGTAAACTTTTAGGATACATGGCCATGATTTATTTATTTTTTGCATCTGACATCTGAATTGTTATTTAGATTTTTATTTTTTTATTTTTTATTATTTAGATATTTACAGACCAAAAGAGTTTGGTTACCAACATTCTTCAAAATATATTTTATGTTCCGCAAAGATAGACACACAGGTCATACAAGTTTGAAACAACATGGGGGTGAGTAAATGTAAATAGACATAATTTATTACTGTTTCTTACAAAATTAACAAATTACAATTTAACAAATTTACAAAATAAAATTTAAATTATACTATAAAAAAAAAAACTGACAGTAGGTGTTGGTAAATGTCTAAATGAGTGAGTCATTCAAAAGGCTGATTTATTCAGGAATGCAGTAGGCTGTGTTTAACTGCACTTTTAGATGTACAGTACTGATAGCAATGTTGGGTAGCACTTTATTTTATAGTGTCCTTGTTACATAGGTTACATGTACTTACCATAGTAAATTATGCATAATTACATGTAACTAACTCAAAACCAAGTCCTACCCTAACCCTATAGTAAGTGCATGTAGTTGCTTAATATTACTCAGTAATATATAATTACACTGTAACAATGACACCTTAAAATAAAGTGTAACCCAATGTTGCTTAAACAACAACAAGCATTTTTCTGATCTGGATAAGCTTAGCATGTGACAATGACACCAGATATAAGCCTTAAACACAGCCATGTTCCAAATAACGACTGGGCTAAATAACCTTAAAACAACCATGTTTCCAATAGCAACTAACAGGTTTTAGAGTAGTGGTTCTCAAACTTTTTTGGTTCTTCTCTTTAAGCCTTTAAAAAAAAAAAAAAAAAAAAAATCTGAGCATGTTTCCAAAAGCACCAGATAGCCTTAGCACAAGCATGTTGCAATAGCTACCAAATAGCCTTAAGTCAAGTCAAGTCACCTTTATTTATATAGTGCTTTTTACAATACAGATTGTTTCAAAGCAGCTTCACAGTGATAACATGAAAATAATACAACAAAGTTTGTTTCTAGAAGAAAATTGCGTCATCGTCCACCTTAAGTAAGGCAGATCAATAATATTGTTGAAAATTAAATGTCCCTAACTAAGCAAGACAAAAGCCAAGGCAACAGTGGCAAGGAACCAAAATTCCATCAGGTGGCAGAATGGAGAAAAAAACCTTGGGAGAACCTAGGCTCAGTCGGGGGCCAGTTCTCCTCTGGCCAACGAGCGAACAGTGTATGATTATGATTCAGGCAGCATTACAGGTCAGAAGTCAGATTGGATCAGAACATTCAGAATATTATCCAGTCATCACGCCGGTATGGAGACGAGTTTGTTGAGGATCAGTGCTGATGGCTGTCGTGTCGATGAGGCCTTCACAGGGCTGATGAGGCTGGCACTTCAGGGATGCGTCGTGGATGGATCCAGGCGCAGGTCCACCATCTGATCTGGATACGGCCCGGATCCGGCTGACTTCAGTAAACCTCGGAATAAACAGAAAGACTAACACGACTTTGAGACTTCTCATGATGTAACGAGTACATCAGGTGTTACAGGAAGTGTCCCCGGTTCCGGTTGACCTAATCTATGCAGCCTAATAATCATTTAACTGATTTGATTTGTTCTATATGAATGCCAGGTAAAAGAGATGCATTTTTAGTCTAGATTTAAACTGACAGAGTGTGTCTGCTTCCCGGACAATGTTAGGAAGACTGTTCCAAAGTTTTGGTACTAAATAGGAGAATGATCTACCGCCAGCAGTCGATTTTGATATTCTAGGTAATATCAACTGGCCGGAATTTTGAGATTGCAGTAGACGTGAAGGACTATAATGCGTTAAGAGCTCGCTCAAGTACTGAGGAGCTAAACCATTTAGTGCTTTGTAAGTAGTCAGCAATATTTTAAAATGTATACAATGTTTAATAGGGAGCTAATGGAGTGTTGACAAAACGGGGCTAATATGGTCATACTTCCTGGTTCTAGTCATAGACAATAAAAGAAATGGACACAGCGACCCCATTGGATTCAACGGAGAAAAGTGAAGTCAATTAGAAGCACTCACTTCCTGATGGCTGACCGTACTGCGCAGACTCAAACTGAGCTTGACGACGTAGTAGGAGGTGTCCATGAGCTAGGAGCAGGAGAAATTTTTGCTAAGTATTCTGATTAATTCTTTTGTCATTTTGCCTCCACATCCCGCCGATTGCCCGTGAGCTTCTTCTCCTGTCCATACGGTAATTTCTCTACTGTGCGACAGAGAGTCGCGTGGTTATGACGCAATCGTTAGACTGTTTTTTCAAAAACTGCTTCTACGGAGCCATAACGTAAGATACAAGGTAATGGAGCCTTTGATACATTTTCACGTTTCTTTAGAAATAAATAATGGACAAATGGAGTCTTTAAACACCTCAGATGTAAAGTTATTCTCTGTCAAAGTGACGCCAAAATGAATGGGAGTCAATGGAATGCTAACAACAGGTGATGGTCTGCTAATCAATGGCAGCCCCCGGGGAAGCTTCAGTTTTTTCTGAAAGATTACCCCCTTGGTTCTAGTAAGAACTCTAGCTGCTGCATTTTGGACTAACTGGACTTTGTTTATTATGCGTGCAGGGCAACCACTCAGTAGAGCATTACAATAATCTAGCCTTGAGGTCATGAACGCATGAACTAACTGTTCCGCATTATTCATTGAAAGCATATGTCGTAATTTAGATATATTTTTAAGATGGAAGAATGCGGTTTTACAGATGCTAGAAATGTGGCTTTCAAATGAAAGATTGGTATCAAAGAGCACACCCAGGTTCCTAACCGACAACGAAGACTTGACAGAGCAGCCACCAATTGTTAGACAGTATTCTGGGTTAATACGTGCAGAGGTTTTTTGCCCAATAATTAGAAACACTGTTTTTTCATAGAGTTTTCATAATGCACAGAAATAT
Organism: Abramis brama; assembly: GCF_963993115.1. Classification (NCBI taxonomy): domain Eukaryota; kingdom Metazoa; phylum Chordata; class Actinopteri; order Cypriniformes; family Leuciscidae; genus Abramis; species Abramis brama. Next base: position 8,300,225 of record NC_139977.1, read on the forward strand.
AGAGCTGAGTATCAGCATAACAGTGAAAACTAGTTCCATGCTTCCTAATGATATCTCCTAAGGGTAGCATGTACAGAGTGAACAGCAACGGTCCTAGTACTGAGCCTTGTGGTACGCCATACTGGACTTTTGATCGATATGACATCTCTTAATTTACTGCTACAAACTGATAACGGTCAGATAAGTATGATTTAAACCATGCTAGTGCAATTCCACTAATGCCAAAATAGTGCACTAATGCTAACCTAACCCTAACCTAACCCTAACCCTTCGAGTCTATTCAAAAGAATGTTGTGGTCGATGGTATCAAATGCAGCACTAAGATCCAGTAACACTAATAAAGAGATACAACCACGATCGGATGATAAGAGCAAATCATTTGTGACTCTAATGAGAGCAGTCTCAGTTCTATGATATGGTCTAAATCCTGACAGTCGAGGCAAAATGACAAAATAATTAATCAGAATACTTAGCAAAAGTTGCTCCTGCTCCTAGCTCATGGACACCTCCTACTCACACTCTCCGTCTCTGCAAGTTTCGGAAGGAAATGATTCAGATTACTCTTGGCACAGCTACTAGAAGACAGACAGGTTGCTCACGTCACATCAGTTTGAGTCTGCGCAGTACACGCAGCCATCAGGAAGTGAGTGTTTCTAATTGACTTCACTTTTCTCCATTGAATCCAATGGGGTCGCTGTGTCCATTTCTTTTACTGTCTATGGTTAGAGTGCGCATCGATCTGCACTTCGGATTCTGACCGGAAATAGTAGACCATCCGGGTATCTTTGGAACACTCATTTCAACATACTACAATTTGGGATGTACTAATTCTATTTTCGAATACTATTTAGGACGGATAGTATGCGAAATGGGACGCACCACAAGTGTGTCCGATACCCGATAGAATCAATGCTGAACTGACTCGTAACTGACTCGTCACTGAATAGTGACTGTTTACTATATATTTTTAAAGCTGTGGCAAAGCAGAAATTATTCTGTTTGCACCATGAATTGTTATTTCCTAACTATCACGCAAGCTGCTTGAATCTGTGCTGCATAGTGCTAAAAGGACAGTACAACGTGCGCAGTTGCCATGACAACAGATAAGTAATGCACATAGCAATAGCCTAGCAAGAGCATTTAAATGAAATCGAATATATAAGCCCAAGCAACACGGATAGCATTAGCAACAAGCATGTTGCCAATACCCTGGATTGCTTTTTGCATTAAAAAATAACTTAGCTTAGCTTCATGAAGACTTTCAGAGATGAATGGAGAGTGAATCACATCGAGTCCTGTGTCAAAAATGCAGCGATGTGAGAAGCAGTGCAAACTGAGGTCACTTTCAAATCAGGCAGCTTATGATCAATGCGGCGAATCTCGTGTTCAAATTCACGAAGGTGAATCCTTGTGGGGAACAAATTCCTCTCACTAAATTCTCGATTGCACGATTCCTTGTGAGATGATGTGGTTTGCCTGCCGAATTTTGCCATTTAATTTGCTCCTGAGAAATGCGATAGCTGCTGATAATACGGAAGGAGCTTATATGTTTACAGTGCTAGGCGTCATATTCCTATAGGTAGACGTGTATCCAGGGGCATAGAATTTAGTAGGGACGCTAGGGATGTGTCCCTACCCATATCCAGTGACACCATATGTCCCTATCAATAATTTCGATCAAAACTTAAAATATATTTATATATATAACCACTGTTGCCCGGTTGTGTCTTGTGGTTTTTATGTATTAGGCTTATTTTATTTAATCAGGAAACATCTTATTTAGATTAAAATCTCTTACAAGAGCGTTCTGAGAAAAATGCGCAATTCATGGTACACAAACGGTTAATATCTGAGTCCTGCTGCTAACACACATCGCTAAACTGATTGGCTTTGTTTTTTCTATCTAACTTGTGAGAGGCTCTTGTGTAAAGCGGCAGTGCTCCTCCGAAGGAAACCTAGATGCGGTAAGCTAGGGAGAAATCACCAGTTCTGTGCACAAACATGTGGGACAAATCAGTTTTTACTACTGTATTACAATCACAGGATAAGTGGCGAACAATCGTTAGTTTGACAATCGTTAGTTTGACAATAGAGAGAGAGAGAGAGAGAGAGAGAGAGAGAGAGATTGTGTATAAGTGTGTGTAACACTACATTATAGGGACAAAATGTCACCACAAAGATGGCAATATCCGAAATACTTGTCCTTGTGGGGATTTATTTATTTTTGGAAAACAGCTGAAAATGTAAAAATGCAGAAAGTTTTCTGTGATAGGCAGGGTTAGTGTAGGGGGATATAATATACCGTTTGTACAGTATAAAATCATTATGTCTGTAAAAAGTATCCATAAAACATAAAAACACAACATTGCTTGGTCTTGTTGAAATGAGAGGAATGTTTGATGAAGCTGAAACCCTTGTCATCCCAGTCTCATCAGCTGAGGCTGAAAGAAGTTTCAGTGCTCTTAGGACACTGAAAACATGGCTCAGAACAATGGCACAAGTGACACTTAACAGTATTGCTGTGTGTCATGTCCAATAGGACAAACTGGACATTATTTATGTGAAACAAATATGCCAACAGTTCATTTCTGTAAGTTCACTTTTAAATGAAAATTCTGTCATCATTTATTCTCCCTCAAGTTGTTTCAAACCTGTATGCATTTCTTTCTTCTGCTGAACACAAAAGAAGATATTTTGAAGAATGTCGGTAGCCTAACCAGTATTGAGTTTTTTTTTTCTACTATGGAAGTCAATGGGGTCCATCAACTGTCTGGTTACCGACATTCTTCAAAATATCTTCTTTTGTGTTCAGAAGAAGAAAGAAATTCATACAGGTTTAAAACAACTTGAGGGAGAGTAAATGATGACAGAATGTTCATTTTTGGGTGTACTGTCCCTTTAATGACAGATGCAGCTCAGCTTCAGGGGATGGCCCTGTCCCCACCAATTTCAAAATCAAACCTACGCCATTGCGTGTATCAGCTGAGAGCCAGCTAATGTGAGCTTGACTAACATGACCTGCCAGAAGTGACGCTACGCTTAATTTTTATTATTTTCGTTTGTGTGTTTGTTTTTTTTTATAATATTTAATATTTGTTTATATTTCATTTTTTCAAAAGCCCAAGCATACATACAGCCCTATAGAATAGTGTGTAAAACAAATTCAAAAGGGAAAAATAATAATAATAATAATAATAAATCAGCTCCATAGCAGATTCCAAGTGATCAAGGGCTTAGGGTGTTCCATTTAACACACATTTCAGTAGTTCCATTTAAACACACCAGTAGTGGGCCCTCGTGCAATGTAAGTAATGATGTACATTCGAGTGATTGAGACAGGGGGAAGTTAGCGAGGGAAAGGTATGAAAAATTTGACTCAAACGCAGCCGTAAATGGCTCTCTTTATAAATGGGTTCAACAACAGTTCTGCTCTGGCTTTATAATATTTTCATTTGCAAAACAGAGCAAAAACAGACAGTATGAACTTATTTATTTAACTGCTAAAATCAATATAACATTTGCACTCGTGCTATTCAGGACAAAAACAGCACACTCGTGTGATATTTTGCTCATTACTCGTGTGATATTGCTTAACTATATCTTATGATATAAATATGAGACAAAAACTCCTACAGGGGCATTTTTGCCCTGATATCTTGAATCTTATAGGCATTCTAACTATATTGTATAGGCTACATCACCACACAGTATGTTGTTTCCATGAAACATGTTCATCACCAGTCAACTGTATGAAATGTAAGATGACCTACGTAGGTCTTTAAATGTATTAAATCAGTTTAACATGTTAATTTTCCAAAACTCATTAATTATATATATATATATAGAGAGAGAGAGAGAGAGAGAGAGAGAGAGAGAGAGAGAGAGAGAGAGAGAGAGAGGTAGATTTAGATTTATTAAATATCACAACCCGTTTAGGCTGCCATTTTTGGTTGTATGTTAAAAAATCTAAAGAACCTATAATGTCAACTAAAAAAAAATCATAAAGTCCTGGCATTGGCCACTGTACAAATTATTCAGAGAAGATTACATCTCATCCACCCATCTAAAAAGCAAAGCCTGTGTCACTATTTATAGGCTGATACAAAATCTCACTTTGAGACTGATATTCAGTTTCTTATTTCCTGGATGGTTGCCAGTTTCTCAGATGTTCTCTGATGATCCATCCTGACATTTCACACAGATAATCCTGTTGTGTCATTTTCTTTACAGCTCTACAGTGTAATGTTTAATTTATGGCTTCAATACACACTGCAAGTAAAAGCAGTCTGTCTCTGCAGAGACAATAGGAACTTGTGTGACATTCTTTCTAATGTCCCCAATGCTTTTTCACTTCATTTCCAGATGGAGATAATGCTTAATGAAAAGTTTAATGAGAATCTTCTCTGCCATTCAACTTTTTGTCACTCTACAGCTACTCATCAGCCATAGATTTCAATTTAATTGTCAGCCACTGACGTTTATGGGAGCAAACAGCACTCAGTATTCATTTGAATAGTAGCCATTCACAACAACACACCATGTATGGCACATTATATAGCTATGTTTTATTTATGCAACACTCTTATGTAGTTTTATTTGCACTGCAATCTGGGAATATTATATCAGTGTCTTCCTTCAGCATTCTTTTCTCAGACAGTGGGGCAGGAGGTAACACAAGTTCTATTCAGAATCATTTCTCTCTCTCTTTCTCTATTTATTTATTATGTTTTCATCATTACATGTTACATAATTTTTCCTGGGTAAGGGTTATTATGAACAATCCAGTTCCTAAATTCCTTAATTCTCTACCCTCCTTTTTAATATTAAACATATATAACCAATGTTTTTAGGTAAATCGGACATAACATCATGTAGTTCAGTTGATGTTTTAATATTTTAACACAATTAACAAAACAAACAAAAAAAGAATAAAATGAACAGATACCTTCATCTGACAGTGTTAAATACTGAGGGAGTTGACAAAAACTGAGAGAGTTGACAAAGGTCCAACTGAGGTTACAACAACCAATTGAACAAGACATCTAGTTAATTGTTAAGCTAATATTTAATTAATACAACAATCCTTCCAGTGGTTTGTTTCTCTCCTTTTAGCGGTACAGTGCGTCTAATTTTGCGCCTCCAGTAGCTCACAGAATACAAAAAGGCTATGTTAGGTTGAGTGTAATAGTAAGCATTATTATGTGCCACCCTGTGGCAGCAACTAAAGGATCTAGAAACCGCATAAATTACGTACATTTTATTTGTGCCGACCTGCATGACTTAAGCAGTGGGAAACCAGTTGACAAAACTGAATATTTGTCCACCTTAACCACATGTTGTAGAGTGGAACAATTTGTTTTTTTCCTCAGTTGTAGCTGCCTTAATAAACATCTATCTATAAATTACAGAAACGTCTGTCTGTGTGTCTGTGTGTCTGTCTGTCTGTGTGTGTGTGTGTGTGTGTGTCTATGTCTGTTACTCGCATATCTCTCGAACCGTTAGTCCGATGGATTTCAAACTCGCCAGATGTCTCGCTATGGACACGAGTAAGTGCAGTGCCAAGTTTGACGTTGTTTGGATGAGAAATGCAAAAGATATCATTAAATATATCATTTTTAGAAGGTTGTGGTTTAAAAATAAACATTCTGACATTAGAGGGTTGTATCGGTCAAAGAAGCCCCAAGAAGGTTGTGGTTTAAAAATAAACACTCTGTCAGCTACACTCAGTAGCGGTTTTTGGCACGGGCCCGGGGCGGCATTTTTTTGGGGGGGGGGGGGGGGGGGGGGGGGGGGGGGCGGCGCCGCCGGCACAAGCAAAAAATAAATAAAAATCTGTGCCGTTATCTATCATTTCACTGTGTCGGGAATTGGCAAATTTGTGCCCCCTGCTTGCTGAGAAGATGTCGTGCACAGAAGCTGTTTGTTTGAGAAGGGGAAAGGGGAGGGGGCGCGGAGGCGCGGAGGTGCGGGCGCGGATGACATATAGTTATCTAAGTCAGTCACACCTCGACTTTCTTCCAAATAACGCACATTTCATATAAATACAGGCTTCTATATTTCCTGCACATTTTTGTTTTTCTGAATTGTCTGAATGGCTAATAAAAATAGGTAATACAAAACGATTACTTGGTCACCACCACCAAGGTGAATTGGTTTAGTCTTGACTTCTGGTCGTGACTCGTCGTGAGTGACAGTTGGTATGGGGGGGATCAGGGGAAATCTGTTGATTGTCGATGTCGAGTGCCAAATAAGAGATGGACAAGAAAGGTCAAAGCCATCAAGGTGCCCAATTTAGAAACGAGCGAAAGATAAAGGTATGCAACTATGTTTTCTCTGTATGATTACGGTATCCATGTCATGAATGAAGGGGCAATATTAATTGGTGGGTATAACTCTTATTTGTTAGCCTTTTTGCTATGATATTTCTCCAAATATCAAACATTTCTTAAATAAAGATGCATAACGTTATTTTATTAAAGTAGTAAAATGACATAACATAAGATATTAAGTCTTGTTTTCTGGGGAAATAAATAAAAATTGAGTTTTTGCTTAAAACAAGCAAAACATGATCTCGAAGGGGGTCTCGCCCAGGGTGTAATTCAATGTAGAACCGCCACTGGCTACACTGTTTACTTCTGAATATTATAGTTTGGTTCCAGAACGTGATAAATCCATTTTGATTCATTTGAGTAAAAATGTGTTTTCTTTACCAAGAAAGTGGCAAGATGAAAACCACTATTTTCTGTTTCAAACTTTCACATAGCATCTTTAGGTTATAATATCATAAAAAATTCAAATCCAGATTTTGATTTTCAAAGATTTATTATAAAAACTGATTATTTTTTCCCAAAAATGCAATAAATTCATGACACTTTTTTTTCCAAAATGCAGTTAATCCATTGAATCAATATAAAAGTTATTTTTTATCATATTGAAACTGTTGAAATCAGCCATCGCTAAGAAATATCTCCTGAACTTTTTTGTTCAGCGATCAGCTCACAAAAGCTGATTTTGCACGGGCACTTTGCACTGCTCCCTGAATCAACGCGCTTATTCATTTGTGGATGTAAACTGAATCTATAAGTCAGCTATGCTGTTTACTTCTGAATGTTATATTTCATTCTGGTGCGCTTAACGTTATCACTACTATTCACCAACTAAACATATCCTTTTCAATGTGTTCACAGTCTCTTTCACGGGCATCATTTGTAGTTGCCTATTCACAAAATGTTTGCTCAAGCATAGCGTTTTCTCGGAGTTCACGTTGTGCCTTCTACCATGCACAAATAAAAATGTCACTGAACTTTTGCTGTGTAATTGTAACAATGTGCACTCAAACACACCAAACCAACAATTACTAAAAACACACTTAAAAACTGATTTTGCACAGGCATTTTGCACTAGTATCAAAAATGCCAAGATACTTAAAAACATAACTTTGACAAAACAAAAACAAAACATAATTTTGGAATAATTAAGGTTGTTAATGTTTTTAAAATAAGTCATTTATGTTTCCCAAGGCTGCTTTTATTTAATTAATAATACAGTAATATTAAAGAACAATTGAAGAAAGTTTTGAGAACATGTTGCCCATAATATTTTCTTATGAATGTTATTGTGGTTTCAGAGAAACGCATATTTCCTGTAGGGTGTTTACTCGCCTTCCCTTGTGTTTACTCTCATCAGGTATAAGGATGTGTCTGTTTACCCTATGACACTTTGTGCATTGGCATACATCCCAGTGTGGAGAGCTTTCATTTTGAGGTGAAATCAACTAAAACACTTTACAAAATAAAGTGGTATATACCTGTATAATAAATGCGCCTGTCCTTGAAACACTCTCAATTGTTCTTCTTACTTTCTAATCACATTTGTAAAGCAGATTTTTTTAGACCAGACCACCACATACATTACATTATCATGAAATGTATAGCTTTGAGCTCTACTCATGGTGGCTCTGCTATGGTAGAGCCAATATCTGTATCTGTAACAATCTCAAAATGATTTGTATCTGTATCTGTATTGGGATAAATCCAGAAATGGCCAGGGCTTTAGTTAAAAGTTTGTGAAATTACATGAGGAGCTGGTTTTTAATGTAATTCTGTTACCTTCCTAGTTTTCATTGAACAAATATGCTTTGTATAACATTATATATATATATATATATATATATATATATATATATATATATATATATATATATATTATAATTATAAAAATTATTTAAATATCTTCTAATTAAAACAATAATCCTAAATGTTAAATAAAAGGGAAAATTTTTTTTTTTTTTTTATTTATTATTATTTATTTCCAGAGGAACTTTGTGTACAGATACAGTATATATCAGGACAATCATCCACAACTTCAAATAAGAGGGCTCTATATAAAATAGCTGATCAGAGAACATGGGAGTTGAAACTAAATAGTGGCTAAAAATTTTAATTAATTAATAAATAAAAACATATTTTACTATGCATACAAATGCAAATCTGAACAAATTATAAAAAAATACATAAATGCTTGTCTCAGAGAGAGAGAGAGAGAGAGAGAGAGAGAGAGAGAGAGAGACATGTCATGTATCATATAACTGAACAACACTGAATGATTTCAGCTAAACAATGACACTTTTTTTTTTTTTTTTTTTTTTGAGCTGCATGCTTTGAACTCTGTTTGCATCTTTGAATCATTATTTTCCTGTTCATCACTGAAAAGCTGCTTTGAAACAATCTATATTGTATAAATCACTTAAAAAAGGTGACTTGGCCATAATACCGTGCTATGATATCACCTAGGATGCTGGGATAGGCTGCTGCATCCTTGTGACCCTACATAGGACAAGCAGTTTGGAAAATGGATGGCTGAATAGATGGATTGTAGTGGTAATGGATGGACCAGTGACTGTCAAGCTCATAAAAAGCACCATTAAAAAGAAAAAAAAAATACAAATTGGGTTGAATTAAAAAATTCAGAAGCCATACAATAGATTTAAGTATTTAAATGGATTTGTATTGCCTTTGTCGCCTTTGGCTTTTGGCTTGCTTAGTTGGGGACACTTATTATTCAACAATATTATTGATCTGCCTGCATTGACACCATTATATGAGAACTGAACGGAGCTGGACGATGACAGCCTGTTTTCTCCAGAGAGCGGCTATATATATAAATTAACTAAATTAATAACTATCACTGATCTTACTTAAGCTAGACTATGACGCTATTTTCTTCTACACTATATAGCCAAAAGTTTTGGGATGTCTATCCTATCACGGTACCACGGTTGAAATCAGTGAGCTCCTGAGAGTGACCCATTCTTTCACAAATGTTTGTAGAAGCAGTCTGCATGCCTAGGTGCTTTATTTTATACAACTGTGGTCATGTAAGTGATTGGAACACTTGAATTCAATGATTTGGAAGGGTGTCCCAATACTTTTGGCAATATGGTGTAGATCTGCTATACGGCCAAAACAAACTTTGTTGCATTATTTTCCTTTTTTCAGTAAAGCTGCTTTGAAAGTATCAGTATTGTAAAAAGCGCTATATAAATAAAGGTGACGACTTGAATTATTCATGGGAAATCTTGCCCTCCACTGTGTCACGATCATGTCATGTTAAGTTTCTGTATCTTGTTCAGTCTAGTTTCTTGGTTATGTTCATTTTCCTTGTCACCATTTGTCTGAGTTCTCGTTCATTGTTTGTTACCATAGTTTCTGATTTAGTTGAAAACCTGTTTCTTGTTCTGTTGGATTATTCCTTCTGTGTATTTAAGCCCTCAGTTCTTTCTGTTGATTGTTCTGTGTAGTTTATGATAATTGTTTTGTGTACTTTGTTCTCTTGGTGTTCATTGAAATTATTTATTCGTTCATTCTGCATCATGCATCTTTTCTTTGGATAAAACACAGCTATCCGTGACACACTGTAGCTCTCAGTTTTAATTTACGCTTGTACACATTTAAAGGGAACCTAACATTTTAATGTTTTGAAACAGGGGTGATTCTAGGATTTCAGCCCCCAATAATAGTATGATTAAAAAAAATAAGGTACAGTGAGGAAAATAAGTATTTGAACACCCTGCTATTTTCCAAGTTCTCCCACTTAGAAATCATGGAGGGGTCTGAAATTGTCATCGTAGGTGCATGTCCACTGTGAGAGACATAATCTAAAAAAAAATCCAGAAATCACAATGTATGATTTTTTAACTATTTATTTGTATGATACAGCTGCAAATAAGTATTTGAACACCTGAGAAAATCAATGTTAATATTTGGTACAGTAGCCTTTGTTTGCAATTACAGAGGTCAAACGTTTCCTGTAGTTTTTCACCAGGTTTGCACACACTGCAGGAGGGATTTTGGCCCACTCCTCCACACAGATCTTCTCTAGATCAGTCAGGTTTCTGGGCTGTCGCTGAGAAACACGGAGTTTGAGCTGCCTCCAAAGATTATCTATTGGGTTTAGGTCTGGAGACTGGCTAGGCCACGCCAGAACCTTGATATGCTTCTTACAGAGCCACTCCTTGGTTATCCTGGCTGTGTGTTTCGGGTCATTGTCATGTTGGAAGACCCAGCCTCGACCCATCTTCAATGCTCTAACTGAGGGAAGGAGGTTGTTCCCCAAAATCTCGCAATACATGGCCCGGTCATCCTCTCCTTAATACAGTGCAGTCGCCCTGTCCCATGTGCAGAAAAACACCCCCAAAGCATGATGCTACCACCCCCATGCTTCACAGTAGGGATGGTGTTCTTGGGATGGTACTCATCATTCTTCTTCCTCCAAACACGTTTAGTGGAATTATGACCAAAAAGTTCTATTTTGGTCTCATCTGACCACATGACTTTCTCCCATGACTCCTCTGGATCATCCAAATGGTCATTGGCAAACTTAAGACGGGCCTTGACATGTGCTGGTTTAAGCAGGGGAACCTTCCATGCCATGCATGATTTCAAACCATGACGTCTTAGTGTATTACCAACAGTAACCTTGGAAACGGTGGTCCCAGCTCTTTTCAGGTCATTGACCAGCTCCTCCCGTGTAGTTCTGGGCTGATTTCTCACCTTTCTTAGGATCATTGAGACCCCACGAGGTGAGATATTGCATGGAGCCCCAGTCCGAGGGAGATTGACAGTCATGTTTAGTTTCTTCCATTTTCTAATGATTGCTCCAACAGTGGACCTTTTTTCACCAAGCTGCTTGGCAATTTCGCCGTAGCCCTTTCCAGCCTTTTGGAGGTGTACAATTTTGTCTCTAGTGTCTTTGGACAGCTCTTTGGTCTTGGCCATGTTAGTAGTTGGATTCTTACTGATTGTATGGGGTGGACAGGTGTCTTTATGCAGCTAACGACCTCAAACAGGTGCATCTAATTTAGGATAATAAATGGAGTGGAGGTGGACATTTTAAAGGCAGACTAACAGGTCTTTGAGGGTCAGAATTCTAGCTGATAGACAGGTGTTCAAATACTTATTTGCAGCTGTATCATACAAATAAATAGTTAAAAAAATCATATATTGTGATTTCTGGATTTTTTTTTTAGATTATGTCTCTCACAGTGGACATGCACCTACAATGACAATTTCAGACCCCTCCATGATTTCCAAGTGGGAGAACTTGCAAAATAGCAGGGTGTTCAAATACTTATTTTCCTCACTGTATATATATATATATATATATATATATATATATATATATATATGAACAATGAGCATGAACAATACTAGATTCTACACTACCCATCAAGTCAACCCCTGAATAATAATTTAATTTCAAATGGTTTTAATTAACCAACCAATATTCATACATATTTATTAAAGCTACAAATATGTAAAAAAAATTTCGCCACTAGGGGTCGCTAACCTCTTACAATAACAAAGGCGTAGGTTGATGATGCAGTGATAAGCGGAATGATGGGACTTGCTGTCATGCTAATGGATCTAATAATGTTTATGGATGAGTGAAAACATTCATGTTTTTTAACATGACTGTGGTATGAAGCAGGTTGCGATTGCTAATAAGAGACAGATATCAGCGCCACACGCGAGTCCCGCGGATATTAAGGAAAAAGGACATTTAATTCTACAGAACTACCCGTAAGTGCTGAATTACTACTCACACAGGTCAGTTTATTTGAAGAATTAAACTTGTGAGGTAATGCAGCACTGTTTCATTTGGTCTAACATTACACTATCATACTAAACAGCATTTGAGTGTGTTGAAAGTTATAATGTTATTCTATGTGTTAGTTTGTTTGCTATATGTGACTAGCAGTAAGGTAGATCAACATTAGAATAACATACTGATCATATTCTAACATTTCATCATGTTGAGCTATATAACATTGATTTGTTTTATGTACATTTGCTCACCTGTCTAATAAAGTACATGCAAGAGTGAAGCTCTGTCAAGTCCAAGTTAGTCACGGATGTGGAGCTCTCGGCATCTCGAAAACGCCACGCCAATATTGATCTTAGTTTTAGTTCAGCAAGCATTTATAAAGTTCTTTGGCGTAGGCCCCGTCCGTAGCTCGCAATCCAAGGGTAACGGAATCTGCATTTCCTGCCTGAAGACGAAGGCAGGGCGTAGCCGACCCCAAAAAATAGGTGGAGGAATATTACCACCGGGACGGAAACCACCTCCAAAGAACTGTAAAGAAAAAAGTATAGCCACCAGTCGTGTATCCTGCGGTTCCTAAAACATAGAAAGAAAAATAAGTCAAACATGAAATAAGCATGACGAACATGAAATCGTGGAAGGCCTCATAGACCAAGAGCTTTAATCAGTAAAGAGGGCCACTTCCATCATTGTGAGAAAAACAGTGAAGCTGTACGGCCATGATAGACCACACAGAACCAGGCCACAATGGGCCAAGATACCACGATGTGCCATGCAGGACAAGGCCACAATAGGCCACAAGGCCGCTAAAGGCCACACACGAGGTCACGAGGTCACACTAGACAAGGCCATGATGGACCACGATGGACCATAAGGACAAGGCCACAATAGGCCACACGGCCATGATAGACCACACAGAACCAATGCCACAATGGGCCACAAGGTCGTGATAGACCACACAGAGACAAGAGACAAGACCAATAAAGGCCACATAGTACAAGGCCATGAATAGCCACATAGAGACAGGCCACATTAGCCACTCGGCGAGTGATGCAAGCTAGGGCAACCGCACATATAGATGAGTGATATAAGAGAGCATGACACCACCACCAGTATTTGCATGAGGATTACCTTAATCATTGCTAGAAAGAGCTTACTGAGCTTCGAGGATGATTTTGGAATCAGGTCTTATATATAATTCTGACGTAGGAACTCCACGTTCAGCCGCTGTAGTGGCTGCCCCGATCCTGAAGGAGTGTCCGGTATAAAGAGAGGGAGATTTTGAGGACAGTAGCTAAATGAGTCCTGAACCAGGCCTTAGAGAGAGGTGCTCCGTTAGATAAGATAAATAGGGGGGAGTGATCTGAAGTTCTAGGATAGATTTTAATCATAGATGAGAAGGGACAGAAACTATTGTTAATTTTAGAAATTGTTAATGTGACACCAGATTCATGAGAGCCATTCTTAAAGTGCTTAAGAAAGAGAGTAAAGAAATTAGGTGAGAAACGTAAATCAGAAAAAGAAAGACCACGGGCAAGATCAGAGTGTTTAGATTCTGAAGTAAATTCCCCTGGATGCATGAGCCATGAAATGCTGTTAAAAACATGGCTACAATCTGAATATGAAAATAGGAAGAGAAGAGACCATTGCACACGGGAGGTAATTAAAGGGGTGGTCGAATGGATTTCACTTTTCTAACTTTAGTTAGTGTGTAATGTTGCTGTTTAAGCATAAACAATATCTGCAAAGATACAACGCTCAAAGTTCAAGCAATGGGAGATTTTCATTTAAAGAAATTGCTTTTTAAGGACTACAATAAATGCTGAGAGGGACTATGCGACATTCCTTCCAGGTTAGTGACATCACAAACCCTAAAATTTACATAAATCCTGCCCCTGGAACATGATTTATATATTATCAAGACAGAATATGATTAGACATAACTATGCTTAAGCTACATAATTCATCAACTAACCATTCAGAAATGTTGTCTACATGTTGACATTTCTTGAGTCTCTCCATCTTTGTCTGACTCCGGTTTGAACATAAAAGCTAAAAGTTTAGAAATTTGTCTGTGAGAGGTAATCGAAGCTGCAAAACGAGCTGTTGAAACTCCGCCCACTGTGCCGGGAGTAGCAGCCCATCTGCATCCAAAGGGACAGACAAAAACGATGCGTTTTACTCACCTTCAAAAATGAGTAGCAAGCGAACAGAAAGTACGGTGAAAAGACTTGGATAATTAGGATTAAAATACTTGCGTGAATTTGAATGCCTGCGAGCAATCTACGAATGGAAGAAATATTTAATTACGATTTTCGTAATTGTAGACGAGGTAGGAACAACCGGCTGTGATCAGGATGGAAAATAGATGAATCTGGAAAGAAAAGCAAAACATTATAAACAAAACCTCAGAAATTTAAGCTTTTAAGGTGTAGAGAGCCACGCCTTCAGTGATGTATGGTCTAGCTAGATTGAGCAGAGCAACTAATTTAACATTATCTCTGTTAGAGGAGGGCAGGGTGATGGATCCGGGTTGCTGAAGGGCAAAGCCACCTGAAAGCCTGAAAACAAAAGCGTGAAAGCACTTAGCTATGATATTGCAGTGGCCATGAATGAGCGCAACCTTAATTATGAAAGACGACTGATAGCCAGATTAACGTCTCAGGAATGGCATGATAAGATCTGCCTTAATGATGGCAACCATGCTTCGTTAGCACAAACAATATAATATGTTTAAACCCCAAAGACACTAGTAACCGCTATAGGATAATTTTCGTGAAGAGCGGATGAAACAAAGCCTGACCGGGCTTGGTAATTCAGCTGACCTTTGCTGTTCCAAGTATCCGAAATCTGATATCGGACGTGCAACCTACGTCTAGCTGGATCGGGTCGCTTAAATTAGGCACTGAGTGGGCCAGCGTTAACAGATGAGAGATAAATTTTCTAAAACATATGTCGTGGAAATTCTTAATATAAATATAACCAACTAAATCTGACTTCTTAATACAATACTTACCTGAAGTATGGTGACGCCGTCCCATCAAGATACTACCTCAATCGCACTTTGATGTTCTGTTGTTGTCTTTTGAGCATAGAATCTATTTCTCAGCTACGTAGCATATACCTGACATGACTCCCAAGTTGCTCTTTGTAGAAATTAAGTTTTATTCACGGCCGGGAGATCACTGGCCACAACAACCAAGTGAGTCCTTGAATATAAAGATACATGAACATTTAAATCATACAGTTGAGTAAAAATAAATCTCACTCAAGTCTTCTTGACTGTGATTTGTTCTGGTGATTGGTTTGTAATGATATAAGCTAATCATATGACTGTTAGTTCTACTGTGTTAAGCACTTTTTGGCTAAGTATATATGGCCTTTGACCAGAGCATCCTTAGTCTGCATTTCTCTGTATGTTTAATGTTGAAAATACTATATCACACATATCAGTGGATTAAAGTAGTCACCAGGAAACGTTGCGTGTTACAGCGATTGTACCCGTTTTCTGTTATTGTAGATCTTAATTTTAAGTATCAAAAGATCTAATAATATGAATTAAGTAAATATAGTGTAGAACAGTTGTTTGTGAAATTTCAGCACTTTGTAAATGTATAATTTACTGCCATTGTATTATATATCTACTACAGCATATACATAACAGCCAATGACCAACTTGCACTCTTTTAACTCAGCTTCTTTCCTTTTTCAGACATGGTTATATGCTTACTTCTTACTTTCAAAATGTACAAACTGTTTTGTCATAGGTTTGTATTTTCATTAATTTAATTGTTTTGTAAACTTTATATATTTTAATGGTATTGATGGCTGTTCTGTTATGTTTGGAGATAACAGAGATAGTTATATTTGCGAGAAAACGACCTGTGATATTCATAAAATAATGTGCCCCCCTGTATTTGGTTAAAGTCTGCAGTCATCGCGCAATCATCGCTAGGTATAAGTCGAGATCTTCCTGGCGATCGGGAAGTGATTGGCAAATAACATCTCTGTAAATGCCGAAGGCAATAACGAAATCAGAGAAGGGCATTAAACAAGTTGAATTAGGTACTGCTCCTTTAAGGTGGAACCTTCACTCTCACTCACTCTCAATGGTGAGTGGCAGACGGTATGAGGAGCGCGATCTGTGAATATAACTAGCATATCTGTGTAAAACTGGTTTAATATTTCTGTTGCTCTTATGCTTGTTTTATTTCTATTCAGTAACGCAGTTGTTAGTGAACTATTTGCAAACTGCCCATGTGTCCGTGGGAACATCGATGCTGAAAATAAATTACCACTGCACTGTAGAATATCAGTTATGTGAATCTTTGCTTACACTTTGCTACAAAAATTCAGCAAACTATCCGGCCCTACAGTTTAAAGAGTTGCAGTATGTTGCGTTGCAGTATCAACAGTTTTTTAGAAAACTGCCACATCACCAGGGCTGGACTGGCCATCGGGCATTTTCCCGGTGGGGCGACGTGCTTTTTGGGCCGATACATCTCATACTCATACATAATTTTTATTATTATTATTTTTTCTTTCTTTTTTTAACGGCCCATAAAATGTGTACATCGGCGGCCCATTCGTTTTGTTTTGTTTTGCTTAATTGGCGGCGCTGGGTTTGTGCCGGTGTAATGCATTGGTCAAAAAAAGTCAGCGTTAGTTTTTTTTTTTTCTGACAGACCAGCCCATGAAACACGTAGATCAGTGGCCCATTGGTTCTTTTCTTGATTGACACTGGGCTGGCTCAATCACAACTTTAAACGAGTGAGCGAGCGTGCAGCAGTGTCAGTGTGTATCTGTCAAAATAGTCAATACTCTGCCATGCCCATCTCAGGATTCAGCTGTGAAGCCAGTGCTGAAGCGGTCTCATATGAAGCAATCCGAGCGGCGTTACTGTGGCTGCGGATGCCATATGCCCTAGGAGCCTCTGAAAAAGTTTCAGTGGGACCGCTGTCCTGCTTTTGATTGTACTCAAGCAATTCAACACTGACCAGACGCCCACCTCTGTGAGTCGCGCTGTCTGTTTGATTGAGTCCAACTGCATACCAAGATAAGAGATTCTTTGCACAGGGGAGAGTTTGCTCTTGTGCCAGTTGACCTGAAGGCCAAACAGGCTGAGATGACGGAGCACCATGTCCCTGTGTTCGCACAACTGATCCCGAGACTAAGCCAGAATCAGCCAGTCGTCGAGATAGTTGAGAATATGAATGCCGCGTTCTCGGACTGGAACAATGGCTGCCTCTGCAACTTTCATGAAGACGCGGGGCGACAGAGACAGCCCGAAGGGCAGGACTTTGTACTGATATGCTAGTCCCTCGAACGCAAACCGTAGGAACAGTCTGTGTCGAGAAAGAATTGAGACATGAAAGTACGCATCATTCAGGTCGATAGCTGCAAACCAATTTTGGGGATGGATGCATTTGAAAATGCATTTCTGTGTGAGCATTTTGAACGGGAGCTTGTGCAGGGCCCGATTCAAGGTTCGCAGGGCCTTTCTTGGGTACAATAAAGTAGGGGCTGTAGAACCCTGTCTTCACATCGGCTGGAGGAACCGGCTTGATCGCGTCCTTCGCCAGTAGAACATCGATCTCTGCCCGCAAGACAGGGGCATCGCAACTCCGCACAAAGGTGAAGTGGATGCCCCTGAACTTGGAAGAGTGCCAGGTGAACTGAATCACATAGCCGAGTCTGATGGTATGGATGAGCCAGCGAGACGGGCTGGGAAGCGCTAGCCAGGCTCCCAGACACCGTGCAAGAGGGACCAACAGACGTACCCGGGGTGGGGCAGCGAGGTGGAACACAGGGACTCAGCTCAGGAGGCACTGAGGCGGCCCGAAGCGGAGTCTGAGTGTGTTGTGCCACACTTACTTGGTTCCAGGGTGGGGATGAGGGTGAGTGGGAAGGCTTGGTGGCATTCCCGAGCCGCACACTGCTGCCCGCTGGCGATGGAAGAGGGGGAAAGGAGTGGCAAGGCATGGGAGCGTCGCTCACTGCAATCCGCGCCCTCTTGTGACCCAGAGATGGAAGAAATTGCTATTTTATTGAAAATGTGGGTGAAACAAAACAGAATCGGAACAGAAACAAAATGAAACAAAAGATTCTCCACCCGATTTAGCAGGGGCATTGATGGGCTGGGCGCTCCTCTTGTGGCTGACCACCTGCTGCCTGGGTGGAGGCTGCTGCTTAGGCTGAGCAGGGTTGGAGGCAGCCACAGGGGGCGCCCTCTGCGATGTGCAAGCGGAGGAGGCAGCAGCTGGTCGTCGGGGCAGGATCACCCAAAGGAGGCACACCCAAAGTGTGGCAGCGCAGCTGAGTCTTCATCCCCAGAGGACATTAGCTCACCCTCCAATGCAGCGACTGACATTTGATCATCTGGTGGAGCTCCAAAAGAAACGACTAGGACCACCGTGGACGGCCCAACACGCTCTCTTGAGGGCTCTGCGGGTAGTGTTATAGAGGAGTGAGGGGCCCGAGGAGACTGTCTCGGCGGATTACCTCTCACTGTGATCCTCAGGTCACCAAGGCTATTAACCAAAGTAGGCCTCTTCTGCTGGGCAGAAGAAGTGCTAGATCGGGAATAAGCGAAGGGGCTCCACCTCTTTCGAGGTAACGGAGTCTCGACCGTAACGCCGCAATGGTCATGTTCCCGCAATGGGAACATGAGTCATCCATGAGCACCATTTCAGCGTGCCTATAGCCCAAGCACGTGATACATCGATCATGCCTGTTAGCTGGAGTCAAACATTGGCTGCATCCAGAAACACACGATCTGAATGACATCTTGAAAAAGACACAGACAGATCGTGTTAGCTCTTTCAGAAGTGTTCTGAGGTGCTGAAACGCACGGGGAGATAGCCGTGGCACGGGAAATAGTGCAATCCTGTGTGAGCACTCACTCTCAATGTCATGCCCTCCGAACCAACAAAGCTGTGAAAACAGCTGTTTTTGCTCTCAAACTGTTGACACGGAGAGATCGTGACCACCGCTGTTCGTGCCGCTGTTCCAGGATAAAGGAAGTACACAATTGAAAGAAATATAACACTGTACAAGTGTTTTTTTTTTATATTTTGATACAAAAATTTTACATATTGTACCTTTAACAATATGGACAAAATGTATATTACTATAATATAAAAAAAACAGCACATAAGACTGAAGCCCCCTAAAAAGGCCCCTGTTTTGAACTTCAAGTGTGAATGAGATTTGACAGTTATGGCAGAAGGGATCTTTCAGTGATCTTTTTCTCACACAAAGATATGACTTCAGAAATCATCAGTCTTCAAAAGTTCTCAGAAGTCATATTGACTGCTTTTACAGTGTTTTTTTTTTTTTTTTTTTTTTTTTTGGAGCTTGACCAATTACAATTTTAATTTCAATGTATTGAAAAAAGCATCTATACCATTCTGCTGCATTTCCCATTTTTGTAACATGAAAAGAAACTCAAAACAGTCTTTGAATGATATGAGGAGCAAGTGGGTCCTGATCCAAAAATACAGTGAGGAAAATAAGTATTTGAACACCCTGCTATTTTACAAGTTCTCCCACTTGGAAATCATGGAGGGGTCTGAAATTGTCATCGTAGGTGCATGTCCACTGTGAGAGACATAATCTAAAAAAAAAAAATCCAGAAATCACAATATATGATTTTTTAACTATTTATTTGTATGATACAGCTGCAAATAAGTATTTGAACACCTGTCTATCAGCTAGAATTCTGACCCTCAAAGACCTGTTAGTCTGCCTTTAAAATGTCCACCTCCACTCCATTTATTATCCTAAATTAGATGCACCTGTTTGAGGTCGTTAGCGGCATAAAGACACCTGTCCACCCCATACAATCAGTAAGAATCCAACTACTAACATGGCCAAGACCAAAGAGCTGTCCAAAGACACTAGAGACAAAATTGTACACCTCCACAAGGCTGGAAAGGGCTACGGGGAAATTGCCAAGCAGCTTGGTGAAAAAAGATTCACTGTTGG
The DNA here is from genome assembly GCF_963993115.1 of Abramis brama. Taxonomy (NCBI): domain Eukaryota; kingdom Metazoa; phylum Chordata; class Actinopteri; order Cypriniformes; family Leuciscidae; genus Abramis; species Abramis brama. The sequence goes on from NC_139977.1 coordinate 8,320,313, forward strand.
AGCAATCATTAGAAAATGGAAGAAGCTAAACATGACTGTCAATCTCCCTCGGACTGGGGCTCCATGCAAGATCTCACCTCGTGGGGTCTCAATGATCCTAAGAAAGGTGAGAAATCAGCCCAGAACTACACGGGAGGAGCTGGTCAATGACCTGAAAAGAGCTGGGACCACCGTTTCCAAGGTTACTGTTGGTAATACACTAAGACATCATGGTTTGAAATCATGCATGGCACGGAAGGTTCCCCTGCTTAAACCAGCACATGTCAAGGCCCGTCTTAAGTTTGCCAATGACCATTTGGATGATCCAGAGGAGTCATGGGAGAAAGTCATGTGGTCAGATGAGACCAAAATAGAACTTTTTGCGTTTGGAGGAAGAAGAATGATGAGTACCATCCCAAGAACACCATCCCTACTGTGAAGCATGGGGGTGGTAGCATCATGCTTTGGGGGTGTTTTTCTGCACATGGGACAGAGCGACTGCACTGTATTAAGGAGAGGATGACCGGGGCCATGTATTGCGAGATTTTGTGGAACAACCTCCTTCCCTCAGTTAGAGCATTGAAGATGGGTCGAGGCTGGGTCTTCCAACATGACAATGACCCGAAGCACACAGCCAGGACAACCAAGGAGTGGCTCTGTAAGAAGCATATCAAGGTTCTGGCGTGGCCTAGCCAGTCTCCAGACCTAAACCCAATAGAGAATCTTTGGAGGGAGCTCAAACTCCGTGTTTCTCAGCGACAGCCCAGAAACCTGACTGATCTAGAGAAGATCTGTGTGGAGGAGTGGGACAAAATCCCTCCTGCAGTGTGTGCAAACCTGGTGAAAAACTACAGGAAACGTTTGACCTCTGTAATTGCAAACAAAGGCTACTGTACCAAATATTAACATTGATTTTCTCAGGTGTTCAAATACTTATTTGCAGCTGTATCATACAAATAAATAGTTAAAAAATCATATATTGTGATTTCTGGATTTTTTTTTTTAGATTATGTCTCTCACAGTGGACATGCACCTACGATGACAATTTCAGACCCCTCCATGATTTCTAAGTGGGAGAACTTGCAAAATAGCAGGGTGTTCAAATACTTATTTTCCTCACTGTATGTCACAGACCTATAAGGGACATAACAGGGGAACAAATTATACAATGCAACCATATTTAGGCCATATAATAAATTCATATCTAACCAGGAACAAAGCTACACAGCGTAAAAGAAAATACAACCCAGACAACATTAAATTTGGGTTCACTAGGAACAAGGATGAACTTGTGTGCCAAAAATTGTCTGCATTATTTTGTGCAGTGAGTTATCGGCTACCGAGGGAATGATGCCATCTAAATTAAAAAGACATTTTAGAAACCAAACACTCAGACAACAAAGACGAGCTTGAAAAAAAAAAAAAAAGTTTTTTAATGGTAATATTATTAAATTACATAAAATGCCATTAATTACAATGTATTACATTCATACTTAATGCTAATTTAATTATTGCGTATATTAATACATTTCAGTGTTTCATTCCATGGACATTTTTGTTCACTTTTGTTTAAGAAACAATCCCCCGGTTTCACAGACAAGGTTTAAAACTAGTCCCAGATTAAAATGCATGTTTGAGCTGTTTTAACTGAAAGCAACTTGCACTGACATATCTTTAAAAATGTCAGTGCCATTGTTTTGTCTCAAGTAATGTTTTTTTAAAGGCACATTGTTAAAATCTACTTTAATGTCCTAATTGAACTAAGGCCTGATCCTGGCTTAATCTAAGCTCTGTCTGTGAAACCAGGCCAATATTGTTTTAGGCTGCAATCATAAGGTCACTTCAAAAGATGGCATCGTCCGTTCACATCATTTTTCAGCTTTTAAAATAAATTAGCTAAATCAACTCTGTCAAGCAAACTGACATTTTTAATAGATTACTCCACATTTTCTGTAATCTGCACCACAACAGGTGATGCTTGCATTGATCTAACACTTATCAATTTCCGTTCTTAGGTGTCACAACTGTCCTGACTATGACCACACTGAGTATAAGTGCCCGGAACTCACTTCCCAAGGTGGCCTATGCAACAGCTATGGACTGGTTTATGGCAGTGTGCTATGCCTTTGTCTTCTCTGCTCTCATTGAGTTTGCCACCGTCAACTACTTCACAAAGCGCAGCTGGGCCTGGGATGGCCAGAAGGAGGCCCAGGAGATGCGGGTAAGATAGACCATTTAATACGCTGGAGTAGGATGTCACAATGCTGTGAAAGTACAGTACTTCCTGTACACTTGAGTGCATATATTCTTTTAAGATCTTGTCATGGTGTTAATGGGTGCACTATAGGTTTGCCACCGTCCCTTAAAATATGGAATCGTGAATGGGTGTCCCTTATCTGACCACACTAAAGGTAGCAACCCTAGTGCACTTTCATTTGAAAAAAAAATCATCTGAAAGAAGTTACCTTTTTTTCTTTAAATCAAAATTGCAGTAAGCTTTACATTTTAGCTTGTGTATTTGTATAGTGTTTCTAATCAATCACCGTTTCATTTTCCACTGTCAATTTTTTTACAGAGTTCCTCCAGACAATAAGCAATAAATATTCAGCATATAAATCCTAAACTAACATGGGCTTTCTTGTTAGCAAGCTTGTCACTATTGTAATTTTTTACAATATTGAGGTTGAGGTTGTTGCCGTTCAATAAGTTTAAGGGCTGCCAACCTTCTCTCTTTTTCCCCCACCGCTTTTGCTTGCTCTTGATTATTGCCACCCTCTGTCCTGGCCCTGATAACCTTTGAGAAATGAAGTGCTTAGAGCTAATGAATGTGAATTGCTGCAGAGAAAGCTCAGCGAGGTGCCGCATTGCTCACAGTATGAGGAGATATTGTACCTGGGAATCACTAATATAAATTCCTGTTTTGTTCTCTTGTTGTAACCCATGCTTAATCTATCGAGAAACACTTTACTTCTTCATTAAATGTTCAATAGAATAGAAATGTTGTTTCTCCAGAAAGCGCCGAGAACAGCTGCAGAGTCTCTTCAAAGAGAGTACAATGCAAAACTGATAGCACGTATAGGCTTGGACAATAGAAGTTGAAGCCGGCTGTTAAAAATGTAGTATTGAATAAAAAAGTGACAATTTATGTATAATATGAATGAAAAACTTTTTCTAACATAATTTAGTTGAATAAAGTCTCATTTTCACAACCCATTCCTTTATGGAAGTTTGGGGGAATGTTTACAAAACGTTTAGTTAACGACTAGGGGTGCTCCGATTGATCGGCTATCGGCCGATCGGCAATCTCTCAATTTGCCAATCATGAACTTGAGAGGTACGGCATGACTTGCAGTGGCGTCGTCTCAATCTCAGTCGGCGCTGGAAAAATAATTCTAATAATGAAGGTGAGGTACACTTCATACATCTTTATTAAATAAATCAGTAATTTGAAAACTTTCTGTGAGAAGTGATTTCACAAATGGCACGAGAGAATCAGCGCTCTCTCTCTCTAAATGGGCAAATGGCTTCACATCACTATCACACACTACATAAGCGAATTGCACGCTGCACAGTTGACGGAATTGTCACTTTTTAAACCATTCAGTAGGCCTACTCGCACGCTCTCTGAGAGACAGGGCACTCATGCATGCTCAAAGCGTGCACACATAAAGCTGCCTAACAGTTCAATGGTCAAAATGTGCTTTCCCAGTCAGCAAATTACCTTTGGCAAAGATGTGGGCCAGATAAACAGCTGAGCTGTGGCCCAGATTAGTTTGTGTTTGCCGGCCCAGATATGGCCCACATCTCCTTTGCCAGAACTGAACCAAAGGACTGCCATAACTCCACCAAGCATGAGCCAAATACTACAATTTCATGTGGCCCATATGTGGGCCTGGTATGCAACTTTAGTATGGTTGAGTTCTGTTAAAATCTAACGGCCCTTATGTGGCCCACATGCAGCTGACAGTATTTAAAGTCTTATTAACTCACAGGTAAATTAAACACTCAACAACAAATGTACTCAAAACTATTTATTTTGACAAGCATTTAAATAATTACAGCTAAAGTGTTGTACTTAATTACAGTAGTATTCAGTTGAAAACATTTCATAAAAATAAATATAATTACAGCAAAAGTTGAATAATAATTACAGTAGTATTCAGTTGAAAACATTTATGAAAATAAATATAATTACAGCAACAGAGTTGAATTTAATAATTACAGTAGTATTCAGTTGAAAACATTTAAGAATACATAATTACAGCTACTCAGTTGTACTTATTTTAAGTAGAATTCAGTTGAAAACATTTAAGAATACAAATTAATAATATAAATAGCATTCAAAGCTAATTTTTTACACCAAAGTTCAAAACACTCGATCAAAGCGTGTATTAATGTTATGTTTAATTAGTCTAATGAGAGTAATACAAATAAATCACAGTTGGTAAAGAGAACTTTAAAGAGAAATTGAGAAAGTTAAAGCAAACTTGAAAGGTAAAGAGTTGTTGATGAGAAGTGTGTTGATGTGCAGAGAAGTCTCCAATGAGGGTCGGCATCGGCAATGTGTTGACCTTTTCCAGTAAGGGGATTCTGCCTGACTGCACCTGCAATAAAGAAGAATTTAAATAATGTTAGCAGCAATACAACCTGGAAGCTAGAGCTGCAGTAGAATGAAGAAAAAAATCGTTAATGTAAATATCCTTTAATATTTTAATTGCAATTATTAACAAATTAAACACCTCTGAATTACCAGTGTATGAAAGTTTTTTTCCAGTAAATTTTCAAAAGGAATTGCAAATTGTATTTTTCAATATGTGGGCAAGAATTATACCGTAATTCCTTATGACAAATTATTTCAATTTTTAGAATACTTTTGCACCAACAACCGGTTAAAATTTACAGCACTGCATGCATTCTGCTTCTTTTTTAAAAAAAAGACATGCACACTCTAATGTAAAAACACACCAACACAGATAGCATTAATGTCATGTTATAGTCCAAAAACAGAGTCTAAAATAAGTGTTTTTACTAACACAAAATAAACTCAAGATAATCTGCAATGAATGCGAGACAATTTGGAAGCAGAAACACACAAACAATAATGGGCCAAGTACTGAATGCAAGGAGGAACATAAAGGGTTAGTTCACCCAAAAATGAAAATTCTATCTGTAATTACCCTCAAGTTTTTCCAACTTCTGGGTTGTACGTCAGAGCGTAGACTCACTATTGGCCGACGCTGGTCATGTGTGGGATGCTGGCCAATCGTGAGCCTACGTTCTGACGTACAACACAGAAGCGCTGTGCTGTTACACTACGTTGAATAAAGTCTTTATTTTAGCTTATTTTGCGCACAAAAAACCCATAAGAAAATTTTTAAATAAATAATTTATTTTCGACACTTGATAAACTTAAGGTTCAGCCATTGTATTCTTGGACTATTTTAACAATGTCTTTACTAACTTTCTGGGCTGGCAAGTTTCAATAACAGAGAAGCCTATGGAGGAGTGAGGCAGCTCTCAGATTTCATCATATAAATTTTAATTTGTGTTCCGAAGATGAACGAAGGTCTTACGGGGGTTGGAACAACATGGGTGAGTAATTACTGACAGAATTTTCATTTTTGGGTAAACTAACCTTTTAAATACACAGTGATAATGAACTAAATACAGATAGTTGTAGGCATGCGCTGGTATGAGACTTTGACAGAATGATAATCTTATATTGTGATTACAGCTTTAAAATGTATAATTGAAACGATATGATTCGCAATATATAAAAAATAACTTTCTTTAAAAACAAAACATAAAACTTCTAAATAAAAAATGCAGTCACTTAAATGAGCCACGGATGTGATCAGGTAATGACAAAAAAAAGTTGTTTGGTTCGATACTGAGATAACAGAAATAAAAATACAATGTTCTAAAGCGGTTTTGAAAAGTTGTGTATTGTGCAAAGTGCTATACAAATAAAAGTGACTTCTAAAAAAGGTCTCACCAATGACAACTTCCTTTAAGACCAGGCGTTGGACACCAATCTTCCCATTGACTTCTCTCCAATTCATAACGTGCTGCAGCAGTTGTAAAAGTGGCTTTCAGCACTCTCCACACGGTGTTATTCAGGTCAAAGCCACCAACCAGACCCAGACAGGTAATCTGATAGGAAAAAAACACATTGTGTAAGTGGTTGAAATATGCATTTAAATAGACCACCCTAAAATGAAAGTGCTTTTATATTAAAAAATGAACTATAAACTATTACTTACTCCATCTGAAACCATATTTTCTATTTTAATATGGAAATTATTGTCATTGCCCCACCCATACCGCACATTAGGGCTGGGCGGTATGACAGTATACCATAGCATGGTATATAATCTCTATCGTTAGAAATCAGAGTAATTATAAAAATGTCCTGCCTCTTCCAAGCTTTATAATGGCAGTGAATGGCTGCTCAATTAATTGATAGTTAACAGAAATACAGCAATTCATTGTTTGTTCATGTTAGTTCACAGTGCATACTAAAGTTAACAAGTACAATTTTTTTATATTGAATGTGTTAGTAAATGTTGAAATTAACATTAACACATATTAATAAATGCAGTAGAAGTGCAGTTCATTATTAGTTCATGTTAATGTTCAGGTTTTGTATCGAAAGTCATAATTTTGGTATTGTGACTTGACACTAATTATAGCCTAACGTTAACATTAAAACTTTAATTTTAAAGAGGGAAAAGTCATGAGAAAAAGTCTTGGTTGAATATCATTTCAGAGTTAAATAAAGATACATACAATAATGCACACATATTAATGTGTTTATTCTTGGCATTTTTATATTATTATGATTAGTTGAATGATTGTGAACACAAATTAGGATTTAGGTTTTTTGACAAACAGTAACACCGACATTGGACCGCGTCACCTGCACGTTAATTCACAAATAGGCTACTACACAATGACAAACTACGGTATACTATTTTATTGTGTACGACAGTGAGCTGTTGATTTATAAACAAAAACATCTTAATTTAAAACGACAAACCAGCGAACTGCTATAGCCTAAGTTAACGGTTAAGTTACATTAAACTTTATTGTAAGTTATAGCAGTAAACTGAGGAAAATATTAGCTAGTTCAACCCCTTCCTCGATGGAACGAATAACTAAACGCATAATAACATGCAATATTGACAAATAATGCTGCATATTTCATTTATATGACTTTAAAATGCCAAAACATCCCCACTGAGCAAGGGACGTCTGTGGACGTACAAAACAGGTTGATATCAAGTCCGTCCGTCCAGGCCATGATCTGAACGTCCATTGACAGCCAGAATTAGTCGATTAATGACACTGAGAAATTATGTTCAATCTGGCCATAATCTAAACGTCTACTGACAGCCAGAACTAGTTCAGAAAAGACGTTCATACTGGCTATAATCTGGACGTCCGTTGACATCCAGAAACAGTCCATAAATGACGTGAATAAAGATGTCCAATCCGGTCATAATCTAAACGTCCACTGACAGCCAGAACTAGTTCAGAAAAGACGTTCATACTGGCTATAATCTGGACGTCCGTTGACATCCAGAAACAGTCCATAAATGACGTGAATAAAGATGTCCAATCCGGTCATAATCTAAACGTCCACTGACAGCCAGAACTAGTTCAGAAAAGACGTTCATACTGACTATAATCTGGACGTCCGTTGACATCCAGAAATAGTCCATAAATGACGCGAATAAAGATGTCAAATCTGGCCATAATCTAAACGTCCACTGACAGCCAGAACTAGTTCAGAAAAGACGTTCATACTGACTATAATCTGGACGTCCGTTGACATCCAGAAATAGTCCATAAATGACGTGAATAAAGATGTCAAATCTGGCCATAATCTAAACGTCCACTGACAGCCAGAACTAGTTCAGAAAAGACGTTCATACTGACTATAATCTGGACGTCCGTTGACATCCAGAAATAGTCCATAAATGACGCGAATAAAGATGTCAAATCTGGCCATAATCTAAACGTCCACTGACAGCCAGAACTAGTTCAGAAAAGACGTTCATACTGACTATAATCTGGACGTCCGTTGACATCCAGAAATAGTCCATAAATGACGCGAATAAAGATGTCAAATCTGGCCATAATCTAAACGTCCACTGACAGCCAGAACTAGTTCAGAAAAGACGTTCATACTGACTATAATCTGGACGTCCGTTGACATCCAGAAACAGTCCATAAATGACGTGAATAAACATGTCAAATCTGGCCATAATCTAAACGTCCACTGACAGCCAGAACTAGTTCAGAAAAGACGTTCATACTGACTATAATCTGGACGTCCGTTGACATCCAGAAATAGTCCATAAATGACGCGAATAAAGATGTCAAATCTGGCCATAATCTAAACGTCCACTGACAGCCAGAACTAGTTCAGAAAAGACGTTCATACTGACTATAATCTGGACGTCCGTTGACATCCAGAAATAGTCCATAAATGACGCGAATAAAGATGTCAAATCTGGCCATAATCTAAACGTCCACTGACAGCCAGAACTAGTTCAGAAAAGACGTTCATACTGACTATAATCTGGACGTCCGTTGACATCCAGAAACAGTCCATAAATGACGCGAATAAAGATGTCAAATCTGGCCATAATCTAAACGTCCACTGACAGCCAGAACTAGTTCAGAAAAGACGTTCATACTGACTATAATCTGGACGTCCGTTGACATCCAGAAATAGTCCATAAATGACGCGAATAAAGATGTCAAATCTGGCCATAATCTAAACGTCCACTGACAGCCAGAACTAGTTCAGAAAAGACGTTCATACTGACTATAATCCGGACGTCCGTTGACATCCAGAAATAGTCCATAAATGATGCGAATAAAGATGTCAAATCTGGCCATAATCTAAAGCCTGACAATGTAACTGCTAAATACCAAAGTATTGTGGTATTACATGTTTCTCACTGACACACTCATAACTCTTCAAGATCGGGCTTAAAGAAAATCCCAAGCTTCCTACTCATATTTTCATCATTGTGGCGGCGTTCATGTGTGTTCAATTTGTAAATACGATCTTTATGATACAGGTATATCTTGAATGCATCAATAGCTCTAGTTTAGGGACAATCCATACAAACAATCTTTACTAAACAGACTGTCACAGTGAGAAGATTTTTGTCCTTTATCAATGCTAAAGGCCTAACCACTGCAGTTAATACCATGCTGTTAAATAAACGTCTGTAGACAAGTCTTAAGGTTAGGGTTAGGGTTAACCTTAACCCTTAATTTCTAACCCAGACCCGGTTTCACAGACAGGGTTTAGATAAAGCCAGGATTTGTCCTTAGTTCAATTTGGGTATTTCATTATAGCTTTTAAAAATGTGCCTTAGAAAAAAAAAAACATTACTGGCGTGCATCTTGAGACCAAACAATGGCACTGCCATAAGATATGTCAGTACAAGTTGCTTTCAGGTAATACAGCTCAAACATGCATTTTAGTCTGGGACTACAGGCTTAAGTCTTGCCTGTGAAGTGTGAAACCCAGGGTATTATGTTGTAACTTGTATACAATTATGCCAATGTTACCAAAGTGTTGCGTTGGACAGAGGATTAACCCTAAACCAACAGGTTGTGTACCAGTGCCACACAGGGTGAAAAAGGATGTTGACATTATTAGGCATAAGAGTGTTTCTAAAGGAAAGGTCAAGAATTTGTGAAAGTGTAAAAGGGTCATTATGGGTCACATGAATGTAACTGTCACCACCATGATACCAATTCATTAGATTTTCATATAGATCTACATACAGAATTGTATATGAATATATGCAGTGTTTGCTCTGTTTAATATACTGTTTGCTCTATTAAATTGCGCTTTATCAGAACAGTGGTAAATAAATATTATATATGGTCAGTTACTGTAAGTTCTTACAGTATTTTTAATCTTTTATTTAATGTTTAATTTTTAATCATGCACTGCAATGAAAAAACAATTTAACCAATTGATTAAATATAACAGCCAGTCTACAAATACAACCAAATAAATAGCACATTATATATTTTATATATATATATATGTTCATATTTTCCTGTAATTGCAATGTTGCCACACTATTGGCTGTCTCTCCTAGCTGTTTCGAGCATGATTGGTTATTCTCTGTTTATTCTGACTGTCATCCAGGAATCTAGCCAATGACAACTATGCGCGCCTTTACGAGTCAAGTTTGAATAAACGTCAGTTGAGTGAGTCGGTGTTTGCTTTGCTGCTGCGCGGGATCTTCAATATTAGCCTATTCTGTGGGTCTATGGTTTTACGTCGTTTAAAACATGGATTATTTTACATCGGACTGCTAATTGTTTATTTTGAGCGAGTTGCTGGGTGTTGCTGGATGTAAATGAAGAACAAACAAGGGATATGGACAAAGAATTTTAACAACGGACATATGCAATCTACGGAAGGTAAAACTTTATTTTATACAAATTCTGCTACATCAAGATATAGTGTATTAAATTGAGAATCTAAACGCGATTAGCGCAATATTATTAGTGCATACGGTATTCCAATGTATTTATGTTATGTGATGATAGCATGTGTAACTTGTCTAACTTATACTTATTAGTTTATGATAAAAAATAAAACTCAGCATGGGAGCTTTACAACGAGTGAACTGAGAATATTGTAACTTATCTTTAGACAGAAAGGAACTGTCACAGAATCTGCAAACTAGGCTGAATCGTTGATCGCGGGATGGCTAACCGATCAGTTAAATTAACGAGTCTTAATAATATGTTTTGGAGCTGGTGAGTCAATTTTGCAAGCTTTTGCAAATGTCTCCGTTAGTAAGTAAAACCAATAACTAATATTGATGTGTATGTGTGTGTTTCCTTCATGATCCAGGCATTTTGGGAATAAATATTATCCAGCCACACGATGTTCAGATGCGGTGAGTATTGTCATAAAATACACGTGAAATAGAGGCAGAACATGTAAATCTGCTCAAATGCACTGAACACACAAGCTTTATCTTCTTGAGTTTACAGGCCTAGCTGACCCAAAAATAAATGTCTTTCAAAATGAAAGTATTTTCAAACCTGTATAACTTACTTTTGTGAAACACAAGAATTTTGGGAATAAAACAACTGTATTCATTGTATGACAAAAATAAAAGGCATTTTTCAAGATATCTTAATTATGGTTCTACATAAGAAACTCATACAATTTCAACATATGGGTGAGTAAGCTACATAATGAGATAACTATTTTTATTTTATTTTTTGGATGAGCTGTTCTATTAGTTCACCTCAAAGTTGAAAATTGTGTCATCATTTACTCACCCTCAAGTTGTTTCAAACCTGTATGAATTTCTTTCTTCTGCTGAACACAAAGAAAGATATTTTGAAGAATGTCTGTAACTTGGGTCCCATTGACTTCCATAGTATTTTTTTTTCCTACTACGGAAGTCAATGGGACCCAAGTCTGTCTGTTTACCGACATTCTTCAAAATAAATTTCTTTGTGTTCAGCAGAAGAAAGAAATTCATACAGGTTTAAAACAACTTGAGGGTGAGTAAATGATGACACAATTTGAGGTGAACTAATCCTTTAAGGACATTTGCTAAATTAACCATGTTTTTTATTATAGTGTAGAAACCATGTTTTTATGGTGGATTGATTACAATAATTTATTAAGTGAGTATAGGAGCAGGCTTCACTGCATATATTAATAAACTTTTAGAGTGCTGGCCTGGATAATTGTAATACGTAAAATAGGAAAGAGGCCGCACTATGCATAAACTTTTATTTGCAAAAATGCGTTTCGGCGCGTGCAAACTGATGAAGGCACGCGCCGAAACGTGTTTTTGCAAATAAAAGTTTATGCATAGTGGGGCCTCTTTCCTATTTTACATATTACAATAATTTATTACCATTTGGTTAGTGTCGCAAAACATTGTTAATTTTTAGTAAGGGTTCTCCAGATTTATATAATACTTATAGAACATTAAAAAATGGTCCTATGTTACCCGGTCAATAATCCTATTAACACACTTTAAAAAAAAAAAAAAATTAGATCAAGCATTGGACTTACGGAGCAGAATAGGCACCAACAGAGAAACAAGTCCATCAGTAGTAAGTATCCACTGCAGTATCTGGTTACACTTTATTTCGATAGTCCACTTTCACTAACATGTCAACTAACTCTCATTAGAGTATTAGTAGGCTGTAGTAGACAGTCAATAGACTGGTAGGTTAAGTTTAGATGTTAGGATTCGGGTTAGGAGAATAAGTTGACTTGTAGTTGCCAAGTAACTTATAGTGAGTAGAATGTCTGTTGGGGGACCAACAAAACAGAGTGTTAGCAAATATTAAGCAGACAGTCTACTAATACTCTAATGACAGATAGTTGACATGTAGTTGCAAAGTTACTTATAGTTAGTAGAATGTCTAAAGTGGACTATCGAAATAAAGTGTTACCCAGTATCTAAATCCACAGTCAATTTTAAAGGCACAATGCACTCCGAAATTAAAAAATGATCTCTTTTTTTCTTCTCTCGTGCCAATCCAGATGTATATCTGACTTTCTTTCCACAAAGATTTTTTGAAAAATTATCCATTATTGTAAGCCAATATAATGCAAGTGCATACGCCAGAAACTTCATACAGCCTACTCACAGCTTGCTGTGTTGTTCACATAAGATGTTTTCTGCACTTATCATGTGAGCTTTACAATGCTCTTGGACTTTTTCGACCTTCAGCATTTTGGTGTCTATTCACTTGCATTATTTGACACACAAACACAAGAGATGGATAATATTTCTAAAAGTCTAGTTTATTTTTTCTAAAATAGCCTATGTGTTTTCATCCGAAGAAAGAAAATCATATACCTTTCGGTCGGCATAAGGTAGATAAAATGAAGGGGGAATCAGTTTGCTCTCCTTTACCTAGTATTATTTATAAAACTTACATGTGATTTAATAAATGTACAATTAAAGGGGTGTTCCAAGCAAACATCTAAATCCCTTCACAAAGAGCCCTTCCACAAAAGGGTTAGCAAAGGGGGACATGCATGCGATGGTAAATTAACTGAAGTAATTTTATCTTATAGTAATTGTATATTATATTTATGGTAATGTGACCTAGGATGGCAAGTTCCTGTGATTCATTTTAAAACTAGATATGGTGGAAGAGTTCCATTTAACATAGAATAATTGAGTTGTTTGTTTGGGTTTGCTTTATTACACACATTTTCATCATATCAAAGTTCCATAGGTAAAACTTTTATTAATAGATGCGTTAACCCTACCTGCAGGGTTAAAAGAAAAGACGTCAAGAACACACAAACTTAAGGAACTTTTACACATCAACAATGTACTAAAAACGGAAGAGTTTTTTCTTTGTACAGATGACAACGTTGTTAAAACGATTACCGTTTGGACAGATCCACTGTGTTAATCTACATGTTCCTTCTTTTGGTGATGCACATTTTTCTATCAGACATAAGTTTTAGATACCAGACAAAACGAATGAAATGTGACCCATGCTAATTAATTCCCCCCTTTTACCTCTCTCTTTTATCTTTCTGTGGCCAGGATCCGTCATTCATCAGAACAGCTACCAAGAGAAGTGAGTATTCGTCCTCTACCTCCTTTGTCTCAATGTTATTTAAACACAATTGGTCTCCAAAGTACTATATGTATGTGTTTATATTAGGGGTGTAAGATTAAGAAAATGTCATAATTCGATACAATTGCGATTTTTCGATGCAAAAACGATTCTCGATAAATAAAAAAAAACGATTCACAGTATGTAAATGTAGTTACTTTTCCTATGTAGGTATTAGGGATGTGCATCTCCATAACTGAGGCCGATACGATATGCATCTCGATGCATAGCCAACGATACAATACATTAATGATACATATAAGCAGCTGCCAGCTGGCAGCTACCAATGCAATGCAATACGATTCACTATTATTACGATCCGGTGCGATTCGATTTCGATTCAACGCATTGCAAAAATATGATACTATGCAATTCAATATGGTATAGATAGTTAACTTTTATTTCTTTTGTTCAGACATAGGGCAAATCATAAAGTAGCTTAAAGGAGAAGTTCACTTTCAAAAAAACTTTTGCTGATAATTTACTCACCCCCATGTCATCCAAGATGTCCATGTCTTTCTTTCTTCAGTCGCAAAGAAATTAAGGTTTTTGATGAAAACATTCCAGGATTTCCCCCCATGTAATGGATTCTATTGGGACCCAAACGGTAGAAGGTCCAAATGACAGTTTAAGTGCAGCTTCAAAGGGCTTTAAACGATACCAGATGATGAATAAGGGTCTTATCTAGCGAAACGATCGGTCATTTCCAAAATAAATAAAAAAGTTTAAGTTTTATAAGCACAAATGTTCGCCTTGCTCTGTTCTGTGATGCGCGTTCGTGACGTCACGTAATACGCAATTACGTTGAAAAGGTCACGCTTGAAAAATTTCTGTCCTGAAGAAAATGTTCTTTTTGGCTTTTTAATATTAAAACACCCAGGATACGCACACGAAATGGGCATTTTAAACGATAAACTGACACAAATACATTTGAAAATGTGTATATGGTCCTCCTTCTGCACATTTGTAAACACGTCAAGCGTGACCTTTTCAACGTAATTGCGTATTACGTGACGTCACGAACGCGCATCACAGAACAGAGCAAGGCGAGCGTTTGTGCTTATAAAACTTAAACTTTTTTATTTATTTTGGAAATGACCGATCGTTTCGCTAGATAAGACCCTTATTCATCGTCTGGTATCGTTTAAAGCCCTTTGAAGCTGCACTTAAACTGTCATTTGGACCTTCTACCGTTTGGGTCCCAATAGAATCCATTACATGGGGGGAAATCCTGGAATGTTTTCATCAAAAACCTTAATTTCTTTGCGACTGAAGAAAGAAAGACATGGACATCTTGGATGACATGGGGGTGAGTAAATTATCAGCAAAAGTTTTTTTGAAAGTGAACTTCTCCTTTAAGTGCCATCTGACTTTTAACACATGGCTCTCTCACAATCAAAAGATTTGGTTTCCACAAAAAAAGCAGGTACTGTAGGCTAACTGACCAGAAAGCAGGTCCTGTTATTATGTGCTTCACGGGCCGTTTATCAGTTTATCAGTACACGGCTCTAAGAGATCCCCACTGAAGTAATAACATCGCTGCGAGATCTGAGAAGCATTCATATTTCTCTGTTAATAACGGATCAAACAGCGCTGACGTGGAAACATTGTGCCATGAATGAACAATCCAGTGTCCACAGATCAGCAACATTCACCATGGATTTACTGTAGTAACACTAACTGTAACCATGGAAGTTTGGCAGGAATAGTAGGCTATAATGCTTTCAAGTTACATTACGTTGGTTTTATTTTGACATGAATAAAATTACTGCCCTCAAATGTTAATCTGAACTAAAATAAACCTTTGTTTATAACTACAATATTACATTTCATTTTTTGAAACCGAACCGTGACACAAGTGTATCGTATTGAACCGAACCATGAATTTTGTGAACCGTTAACTTACACCCCTAATATGTGTGTGTGTGTGTGTGTGTATATGGGGCTGTTTAAACCTGGCCACTTGATGCGTTTTCTCAGATCGGATAGCTATCTGTTTTATCACAACATTTCCATTTACACCTGGTCACATAAATAT
>NC_139977.1:8336194-8418694 GCF_963993115.1 Abramis brama
GAGGAAGTCACTAAATTTTTGTTGGTCACGGCTGCAGTAGGATCTCAGATTGCATCCAATTTCTCAGTTAAGTATTTCTACTTTACCATTTGCTTGAGGGTGATAACCAGATTTTAAACTGAGATTGATGTTTAGTTGTTTGCAAAAATCTTGCTAGACTCTGGAAGTGAACCTGGGGTCCACATTCCAAAACAATATCCTTTAGTAGTCTATAGATTCTGAAAACTTGATCGAACAGGGCATTAGTGGTTTTGATGGCTGTAGGTAGTCATTTGAGGGGGATAAGAGAGCATTGTAGCATTTATAATGAGCTCAAATGGAAATATGAACCATTAATTTATAACTGGTTTTAGTTAATTATATATTTTTGGATCAATTACGATAATTATCTTGATGTAGCAGACTTAGGGCCAGATATGCTAACAGCTTGGGCCAGCACAAACCCTCTTTTGGTGTTAAAAAACTACTGTCAGAATTTACTAAAGAAACACAGTGAACAAATAGTGCTGAAAAGGCGTGGACAGGGTTATTTTTGCGGCTGACCTTATTGCATATGCATTTGTAGGAGTCCCTTTCATTCAGTCATGTTCAACGTTACGTCTATACTGGCATATTGGGGTCCCACATGAGAGCGCGGCCAATGAACATTGGCGAATGAGATTTGCAAGGCAAGCCACTATAAATGCTTGCTGGCTTCTCAATCGTTCAGGCTTTTTGCTTCGGAGCGGTAGTTTCACACCTTCTCTTTGAGAGGAAATGCTTCAGCAGTGCGCACGCATTTATCTGTGTTTGTTCACCCCATGTTTGTACAGATAAGTGCAGCGATTTCATCCCTGGGTACTTCAAAACAAAAGAGTAGCTTCCATAAAATAGCAAAGCACAGGTGACGTTGTGTCTTTTTAAAGATGGCACCGTGCCTCCCATCCAAGGCCTGTAAGTTCTCGGCCACCCTTGCTGCTAAGGCTTACAGTGCTGCTGGACAGACTGCCTCCGATGCAGGAACAGCGCACGGCGACAGACCTCACCCTCATGGTCATGGCGTGGGCCCTCAGCCAGATTATATCCACTCTGGTGGTCAAGGAATACCATCTCTGGCTGAACCTAGCTGAGATGAAGATTCTCAATTCTCGACTTTGCCCAGCAGCAGTTCTCAGCAGTACAAAAGCAGACGGAGGTGATCAAGGCAACATCTTGTTCCAGCGGGATGCAGCTGCTACCAGACCGCCGAGGGCTGCCCCTCCACCTGCACGTCGCCGAGGGCATAACCCTGTGGTTTCTACAACCCCAAATCAGAAAAAGTTGGGACACTGTACAAATTGTGAATAAAAACAGAATGCAATGATGTGGAAGTTTCAAATTTCAATATTTTATTCAGAATACAACATAGATGACATATCAAATGTTTAAACTTAGAAAATGTATCATTTTAAGGGAAACATAAGTTGATTTTAAATTTCATGGCATCAACACATCTCAAAAAAGTTGGGAAAAGGCCATGTTTACCACTGTGTGGCATCCCCTCTTCTTTTTATAACAGTCTGCAAACGTCTGGGGACTGAGGAGACAAGTTGCTCAAGTTCAGGAATAGGAATGTTGTCCCATTCTTGTCTAATACAGGCTTCTAGTTGCTCAACTGTCTTAGGTCTTTTTTGCCGCATCTTCCTCTTTATGATGCACCAAATGTTTCTATGGGTGAAAGATCTGGACTGCAGCCTGGCCATTTCAGTACCCGGATCCTTCTTCTACGCAGCCATGATATTGTAATTGATGCAGTATGTGGTCTGGCATTGTCATGTTGGAAAATGCAAGGTCTTCCCTGAAAGAGACGACGTCTGGATGGGAGCATATGTTGTTCTAGAACTTGGATATACCTTTCAGCATTGATGGTGCCTTTCCAGATGTGTAAGCTGCCCATGCCACACGCACTCATGCAACCCCATACCATCAGAGATGCAGGCTTCTGAACTGAGCGCTGATAACAACTTCGGTTGTCCTTGACCTCTTTAGTCCGGATGACATGGTGTCCCAGTTTTCCAAAAAGAACTTCAAATTTTGATTCGTCTGACCACAGAACAGTTTTCCACTTTGCCACAGTCCATTTTAAATGAGCCTTGGTCCAGAGAAAATGCCTGCGCTTCTGGATCCTGTTTAGATATGGCTTCTTTTTTGACCCATAGAGTTTTAGCCGGCAACGGCAAATGGCACGGTGGATTGTGTTCACCGACAATGTTTTCTGGGTATTCCTGAGCCCATGTTGTGATTTCCATTACAGTAGCATTCCTGTATGTGATGCAGTGCCGTCTAAGGACCCGAAGATCACAGGCATCCAGTATGGTTTTCCGGCCTTGACCCTTACGCACAGAGATTGTTCCAGATTCTCTGAATCTTTGGATGATATTATGCACTGTAGATGATGATAACTTCAAACTCTTTGCAATTTTTCTCTGAGAAACTCCTTTCTGATATTGCTCCACTATTTTTCGCCGCAGCATTGGGGGAATTGGTGATCCTCTGCCCATCTTGACTTCTGAGAGACATTGCCACTCTGAGAGGCTCTTTTTATACCCAATCATGTTGCCAATTGACCTAATAAGTTACAAATTGGTCCTCCCGCTGTTCCTTATATGTACATTTAACTTTTCCAGCCTCTTACTCCTACCTGTCCCAGCTTTTTTGGAATGTGTAGCTCTCATGAAATCCAAAATGAGCCAATATTTGGCATGACATTTCAAAATGTCTCACTTTCAACATTTGATATGTTATCTATATTCTATTGTGAATAAAATATAAGTTTATGAGATTTGTAAATTATTCCATTCCTTTTTTACTCACAATTTGTAAAGTGTCCCAACTTTTTCTGATTTGGGGTTGTACATGTGCTCTGGTGCAGCCTGGGCAGCCTCACCAGAGCACATGTACAACCCCAAATCAGAAAAAGTTGGGACACTTTACAAATTGTGAGTAAAAAAGGAATGGAATAATTTACAAATCTCATAAACTTATATTCCTCCCCAAAATAACCATATATGGAGCTCACAACACCTAGTTTTACTATGTATAACATCATCTGCATATCATTTCCATATTAATGAGAGTGGGATATGTAATCTAAATGTGTATATCAAAATGAAAACAGAGTTTAAAATCATTCTGTCTACTTCATTACTTTACTCACTCCAGGTCTAGAGCAGGGATTGGAAACTTCGGTCCTGGAGAGCCACTGTCCCAGAGAGTTTAGCTCCAACCCTAAAAAAAAAATGTAAATGCCTATAGATTTTTTTTAGTAATCCTGAATACCTTGATTACCTTGTTCAGGTGTGATTGATTAGGGTTGGAGCTAAACTCTGCTGAACATTGGCCTTCCAGGACCGAAGTTGCCCTTTCCTGGTCTAGAGTATGCGGATGTTTTGCGCACATATCTATGTTAAGTTTAAATGTTATAAATCCTGGTATGTGCGGGGAAAATTGTGTACGCACATCTCAATAAAAAAATGTGTGCATACGCAACGTTTATACATCAGGCCCCTGGACATTTAAGCTGCAGTCGGCAATATTTTTTTGATCATATTCACTGAAACCGACACTATGCTCCGACAGAACAACATAAATCAGCCGGTTTTAGAAAAAAACTTGCGCTTCTACCTCCACCTGGAGCCTGTTATTTAAGCCTGCAAATAAGTATTTGAACACCTGTCTATCAGCTAGAATTCTGACCCTCAAAGACCTGTTAGTCTGCCTTTAAAATGTCCACCTCCACTCCATTTATTATCCTAAATTAGATGCACCTGTTTGAGGTCGTTAGCGGCATAAAGACACCTGTCCACCCCATACAATCAGTAAGAATCCAACTACTAACATGGCCAAGACCAAAGAGCTGTCCAAAGACACTAGAGACAAAATTGTACACCTCCACAAGGCTGGAAAGAGCTACGGGGAAATTGCCAAGCAGCTTGGTGAAAAAAGATTCACTGTTGGAGCAATCATTAGAAAATGGAAGAAGCTAAACTTGACTGTCAATCTCCCTCGGACTGGGGCTCCATGCAAGATCTCACCTCGTGGGGTCTCAATGATCCTAAGAAAGGTGAGAAATCAGCCCAGAACTACACGGGAGGAGCTGGTCAATGACCTGAAAAGAGCTGGGACCACCGTTTCCAAGGTTACTGTTGGTAATACACTAAGACATCATGGTTTGAAATCATGCATGGCACGGAAGGTTCCCCTGCTTAAACCAGCACATGTCAAGGCCCGTCTTAAGTTTGCCAATGACCATTTGGATGATCCAGAGGAGTCATGGGAGAAAGTCATGTGGTCAGATGAGACCAAAATAGAACTTTTTGTGTTTGGAGGAAGAAGAATGATGAGTACCATCCCAAGAACACCATCCCTACTGTGAAGCATGGGGGTGGTAGCATCATGCTTTGGGGGTGTTTTTCTGCACATGGGACAGAGCGACTGCACTGTATTAAGGAGAGGATGACCGGGGCCATGTATTGCGAGATTTTGGGGAACAACCTCCTTCCCTCAGTTAGAGCATTGAAGATAGGTCGAGGCTGGGTCTTCCAACATGACAATGACCCAAAGCACACAGCCAGGATAACCAAGGAGTGGCTCTGTAAGAAGCAAATCAAGGTTCTGGCGTGGCCTAGCCAGTCTCCAGACCTAAACCCAATAGAGAATCTTTGGAGGGAGCTCAAACTCTGTGTTTCTCAGCGACAGCCCAGAAACCTGACTGATCTAGAGAAGATCTGTGTGGAGGAGTGGGCCAAAATCCCTCCTGCAGTGTGTGCAAACCTGGTGAAAAACTACAGGAAACGTTTGACCTCTGTAATTGCAAACAAAGGCTACTGTACCAAATATTAACATTGATTTTCTCAGGTGTTCAAATACTTATTTGCAGCTGTATCATACAAATAAATAGTTAAAAAATCATATATTGTGATTTCTGGATTTTTTTTTTTTAGATTATGTCTCTCACGTGGACATGCACCTACGATGACAATTTCAGACCCCTCCATGATTTCTAAGTGCTAACTTGCAAAATAGCAGGGTGTTCAAATACTTATTTTTTAAACATCGCATCCACAACAAATATTTCTATTGATTGAATATAAAAAATGTTGTACCTTCTCAGTAATGATTTCATGTTTAAGTGTTTAACTCCATTCATTTGAATGGCATATTTAATCTAAATGTTTATATCAAAAGTAAAACATATTTTAAATAATTATTCTATTTATTTAAACTGTTATTTGCATCAGTTTCACTAAACGGCCCAACGCGCTCGCTGGCGCAGACATTTAAGAAGGGATGGATATTTGCTTCAAGTGACAGGCTTGGTGAGTGACATTATATTTGTATTATCTTTCTGTATATGTTTAATTTTAATTCTAAATTCTAAAAGTGACCAAAAAGACATTTAACTCCAGCACACCATCGGTGTCGCCAAACTGCTCCGTCTCCAAAATGTTTGTACGCATGGGTCAGAGTTTGCGTGCAAGTGCGCAAATTTTCCCGTCAAGTTTGTTTTTATAAATCACAACTTATGCGTCGGAAGTGGCATACGCCTCTTTCAGGGCCTGTTTTGTGCGTACGCAACGGTTATAAATGAGGCCCCTGGAATCACCAAACACCTATACACGCATCCTGTTCATAGACTTTAGTGCCGCCTTTAACACTATTAACCCATTTAAACTCTTTACCACACTCCTGGACATGAACATTGACCAAGCCATATTCCACTGGATAAGGAGCTTCCTGTGGAATAGATCACAGAGGGTGAAAGTTAATAACATAACCTCACACCCTCTCACCCTCAGTACAGGAGCTCCTCAGGGCTGTGTTCTCTCCCCTTGGCTCTTTTCCCTTTATACAGCATACTTTACATCCATGGACACTTCAGTAAAAATAATAAAGTATGCGGACAACACAACCATTGTAGGCCTCATTTCAGACAATGATGAAACACAGTACTGCATGGTGGTGGACCAAGCTGTAAATTGGTGTTCGAACAATGACCTCCATCTCAACACAGCCAAAACCCAGGAACTCATTGTTGACTTTAGACTTAGGCCATTTCCCAAAACACCCATACAAATAAATGGCAATCCAATCACCATCACTGACTCCTTTAAATTCCTAGGAACACACATTAGCAATAACCTGAAGTGGACAACTAACACTAATCACATCATTGCAAAAGTTCAACAAAGACTTTACTTCCTTAGGCAGCTTAAAAAATACCGGATCAAACATCAGCTCCTTGTTCTATTCTATTCCGCTATCATCGAGTCCATCATTACATCATCAATAACAGTATGGTATGGTAGCACAGACAGCCAAACAAAGAAAAAACTACAGCAGACTGCCAACAAAGCATCCAAGATCCATAGGGAAACCATCCATAGGGAAACCACTGCCTTCAGTCGATTCCCTCTATACACATCGGACTGTAAAGCGAGCAAAGAAAATCATCTCTGACCCCTCACATCCAGCGAACCACCTCTTTCAGCTCCTTCCCTCAGGGAGGCGCTACAGGTTACTCTCTACCAAGACCAAATGCTTCACAAACAGCTTTTTCCCCATAGCCATCAGGACTCTGAACTCCTCTCTTTAGTTTAGTTTGTACTCTCATACACTATGCATGGTCATTTACCCACTGTATCTTGTATTGTTACATGTTGTGAAGTGTATTGTCTTTTTGTTGTTTGTAATGATGTAGAGCTTAAACATACTGTACCGAAAACAAATTCCATCAGCATTGTCGTGTGACTAAATAAACAATATTTGATTGTTTCATTCCATATATAGCCTGTTATTTAAGCCTGCAAATAAGTATTTGAACACCTGTCTATCAGCTAGAATTCTGACCCTCAAAGACCTGTTAGTCTGCCTTTAAAATGTCCACCTCCACTCCATTTATTATCCTAAATTAGATGCACCTGTTTGAGGTCGTTAGCGGCATAAAGACACCTGTCCACCCCATACAATCAGTAAGAATCCAACTACTAACATGGCCAAGACCAAAGAGCTGTCCAAAGACACTAGAGACAAAATTGTACACCTCCACAAGGCTGGAAAGAGCTACGGGGAAATTGCCAAGCAGCTTGGTGAAAAAAGATTCACTGTTGGAGCAATCATTAGAAAATGGAAGAAGCTAAACTTGACTGTCAATCTCCCTCGGACTGGGGCTCCATGCAAGATCTCACCTCGTGGGGTCTCAATGATCCTAAGAAAGGTGAGAAATCAGCCCAGAACTACACGGGAGGAGCTGGTCAATGACCTGAAAAGAGCTGGGACCACCGTTTCCAAGGTTACTGTTGGTAATACACTAAGACATCATGGTTTGAAATCATGCATGGCACGGAAGGTTCCCCTGCTTAAACCAGCACATGTCAAGGCCCGTCTTAAGTTTGCCAATGACCATTTGGATGATCCAGAGGAGTCATGGGAGAAAGTCATGTGGTCAGATGAGACCAAAATAGAACTTTTTGTGTTTGGAGGAAGAAGAATGATGAGTACCATCCCAAGAACACCATCCCTACTGTGAAGCATGGGGGTGGTAGCATCATGCTTTGGGGGTGTTTTTCTGCACATGGGACAGAGCGACTGCACTGTATTAAGGAGAGGATGACCGGGGCCATGTATTGCGAGATTTTGGGGAACAACCTCCTTCCCTCAGTTAGAGCATTGAAGATAGGTCGAGGCTGGGTCTTCCAACATGACAATGACCCAAAGCACACAGCCAGGATAACCAAGGAGTGGCTCTGTAAGAAGCAAATCAAGGTTCTGGCGTGGCCTAGCCAGTCTCCAGACCTAAACCCAATAGAGAATCTTTGGAGGGAGCTCAAACTCTGTGTTTCTCAGCGACAGCCCAGAAACCTGACTGATCTAGAGAAGATCTGTGTGGAGGAGTGGGCCAAAATCCCTCCTGCAGTGTGTGCAAACCTGGTGAAAAACTACAGGAAACGTTTGACCTCTGTAATTGCAAACAAAGGCTACTGTACCAAATATTAACATTGATTTTCTCAGGTGTTCAAATACTTATTTGCAGCTGTATCATACAAATAAATAGTTAAAAAATCATATATTGTGATTTCTGGATTTTTTTTTTTTAGATTATGTCTCTCACGTGGACATGCACCTACGATGACAATTTCAGACCCCTCCATGATTTCTAAGTGCTAACTTGCAAAATAGCAGGGTGTTCAAATACTTATTTTCCTCACTGTAATGGTAGCACTGCATTTACAGATGGTGTTGTAGCCACATCTGTGCATCTATTAATGTGTGTGCAATGAGAGGTGCGCTTGTGAGTGTTGTGCCATCCTCTTTATTTTGATCTTTACTACCTTGTCACGGTTGAGCACTATTGTGTTGCGGAAGACTCTCCATCGATTGGCAAGAGAGTCTGTAGTTGAACACCAGTTAGTCATTATCCATTTGGCAGAAAGGAAATGGCTTCATGAGGTTGCAACAGAGAGGGTATGCATTGTCTCCCAAAACATAAAGGGGGCTCCAGTTGCTGAGCCTGGCAGTGGTTTTGCGGAGGGAATGTTGAGGAGGCCTTTGCACAGACAGATTGTAAGAGAGCACTTGACAAAGATTCCAGCATCAGAAGCTCTACCCTGCGTCCCCACGCTGACATTTGTAGAAATGTAGAAATCGTCTGTGATTTCTCTCCAATCCCCTTCTGTTTTTGGAGTACATCAGTGCAAAGTATTAAAGGCATGTGTGATATTTTTTAAGTGTGCTTGCATGATGAGGTACTTATCCATAATCGGTTTAAGTGTATGCCACAAATATAGATAGCACACACACACACACACACACACTATATTGTGTGTGCTATTTATATGTGGCATACATTTAAACCGACACACACACACACACACGTATATTCACACATAATGATTTCTTTTTTTTAGAGAAATTATACTTTTATATGTAAATATTAGGTTTCAACTTACTCGGATAATCTAATGTAATAATGTAACACCTATGTGTGGCATGCTGTTCAGGAAATTATCATAGTAGGACGTTTTTTTCATTAAATACTGTCAAATTTGCACTTTCATTCCATATGTTCAGTTTCATTCCATATATTCACACTATTAGTCCATCTATTCAAGTTTCATTCTATATATTCAGAGTTTCTCTCATTTATATATTCACACTTTCATTCTAAAACATCCAAATCTGCAAAACATCCAAATCTGTCAGGTCCTGGTCCACAGATGCCATTGAAACGCTTTGAGGGTGTTTTGAATGCACGAATTGGGATATATTCAGTGCAGCTTGTGACTCCCTCGACGAACTCACTGATACTGTGACATCATATGTCAAATTCTGCGAGGAAATGTGCATCCCCACCAAAACAGTGACATTCTATGGCAATAAAAAAACATGGTTCTCCAAACACTTACATCTCTTACGCAAAGAAAAGAACTGTGCGTACAAAAGTGGAGACAAGAGTCAATGCAGAACTGCCAAATATAAACTACGAGCTGCAATAAGGAGAGCAAAGCACAGTTATGGAACGAAACTGGAACAACAATTTTCATCAAGCAGCTCAAGATCAATATGGAAAAATCTCAAGGACATGACAGACTACAAAAAACACCCCATCTCCCCCTTTAACAGTGATCCAAGTCTCCCAGACATATTAAATAACTTTTATGCAAGATTTGAAAAACCTACCTCACCAGTCATTCCCCCCGACCCCATTCGAACAACACCCTTCTGCATCCAGGAGGATGAGGTGAGAACTACATTTAAGAGGCTTAAGTTCAGGAAAGCAGCAGGGCCAGATGGGATCAGTCCTGCTTTGCTTAGCCATTGTGCAGCTCAATTGGCGCCTGTTTTTTCCACCATTTTTAACATCTCATTAAGCCAATGTACAGTCCCACAATGCTTTAAATGCTCCATCATTATTCCTGTGCTAAAGTCCTCAAAGATCACCTGCCTCAATGACTTCAGACCAGTTGCCCTAACATCTGTTATAATGAAAGCATTTGAACGGATTATTCTGGCATACCTGAAATCCTGCACTTCCTTGCTGATGGACTCATATCAATTCGCCTACCAAGCCAACCGGTCCGTTGAGGATGCAATCAGCATAGCACTCCACCATACCTTGCAACATCTGGGGTCTCATTTATAAAACTGTGCGTAGGAACCCTACTAAAAGTGTACATGCGCCCGAAAGCCAAAAATGGCGTACGCAAAAAAATATTCAGACTTATAAAACCGTTCGTACGCCAGAACCTGCGCAGAATTCACTTTATAAATCCCAGTCAGCGGAAGATTGTGCGCACATGCGTCTCCACCCCGAAATAACCATATATGGAGCTTACAACGCCTAGTTTTACTATGCAGATCCTCATCTGCATATTATTTGCATATGATTATTTATCCACGTGATAACGTTTAACGGTACAAGACACATTACATTAATAAAAATCAAGTAGTTGCCTATCCTTGCCTTGTTTTCGAATACATAAATCAAATAGTGTAAAATACATTTCAGAGAAAGTTTTTCTCAATCTTTTCCACTGGCCGAATTGTATTTTTAATTGATTTATATTTTTAATGAAAACAGATAGGCCTTGGGCATTATTTGCATGAAACTATTTTCTCAGACAATCTGGTATTATCATGATAAGCAATTATCTCTGTGGTTAAAACATTAAAACACAGCACGCCACAGGAAAAATGTTCAAAAACATCGCATCCACAACAAATATTTCTATTGATTGAATATAAAAAATGTTGTACCTTCTCAGTAATGATTTCATGTTTAAGTGTTTAACTCCATTCATTTGAATGGCATATTTAATCTAAATGTTTATATCAAAAGTAAAACATATTTTAAATAATTATTCTATTTATTTAAACTGTTATTTGCATCAGTTTCACTAAACGGCCCAACGCGCTCGCTGGCGCAGACATTTAAGAAGGGATGGATATTTGCTTCAAGTGACAGGCTTGGTGAGTGACATTATATTTGTATTATCTTTCTGTATATGTTTAATTTTAATTCTAAATTCTAAAAGTGACCAAAAAGACATTTAACTCCAGCACACCATCGGTGTCGCCAAACTGCTCCGTCTCCAAAATGTTTGTACGCATGGGTCAGAGTTTGCGTGCAAGTGCGCAAATTTTCCCGTCAAGTTTGTTTTTATAAATCACAACTTATGCGTCGGAAGTGGCATACGCCTCTTTCAGGGCCTGTTTTGTGCGTACGCAACGGTTATAAATGAGGCCCCTGGAATCACCAAACACCTATACACGCATCCTGTTCATAGACTTTAGTGCCGCCTTTAACACTATTAACCCATTTAAACTCTTTACCACACTCCTGGACATGAACATTGACCAAGCCATATTCCACTGGATAAGGAGCTTCCTGTGGAATAGATCACAGAGGGTGAAAGTTAATAACATAACCTCACACCCTCTCACCCTCAGTACAGGAGCTCCTCAGGGCTGTGTTCTCTCCCCTTGGCTCTTTTCCCTTTATACAGCATACTTTACATCCATGGACACTTCAGTAAAAATAATAAAGTATGCGGACAACACAACCATTGTAGGCCTCATTTCAGACAATGATGAAACACAGTACTGCATGGTGGTGGACCAAGCTGTAAATTGGTGTTCGAACAATGACCTCCATCTCAACACAGCCAAAACCCAGGAACTCATTGTTGACTTTAGACTTAGGCCATTTCCCAAAACACCCATACAAATAAATGGCAATCCAATCACCATCACTGACTCCTTTAAATTCCTAGGAACACACATTAGCAATAACCTGAAGTGGACAACTAACACTAATCACATCATTGCAAAAGTTCAACAAAGACTTTACTTCCTTAGGCAGCTTAAAAAATACCGGATCAAACATCAGCTCCTTGTTCTATTCTATTCCGCTATCATCGAGTCCATCATTACATCATCAATAACAGTATGGTATGGTAGCACAGACAGCCAAACAAAGAAAAAACTACAGCAGACTGCCAACAAAGCATCCAAGATCCATAGGGAAACCATCCATAGGGAAACCACTGCCTTCAGTCGATTCCCTCTATACACATCGGACTGTAAAGCGAGCAAAGAAAATCATCTCTGACCCCTCACATCCAGCGAACCACCTCTTTCAGCTCCTTCCCTCAGGGAGGCGCTACAGGTTACTCTCTACCAAGACCAAATGCTTCACAAACAGCTTTTTCCCCATAGCCATCAGGACTCTGAACTCCTCTCTTTAGTTTAGTTTGTACTCTCATACACTATGCATGGTCATTTACCCACTGTATCTTGTATTGTTACATGTTGTGAAGTGTATTGTCTTTTTGTTGTTTGTAATGATGTAGAGCTTAAACATACTGTACCGAAAACAAATTCCATCAGCATTGTCGTGTGACTAAATAAACAATATTTGATTGTTTCATTCCATATACTCAAACTTCATATTATAAATGCAATCATTTCCTGAACGGCATATGCCATACCTATGTAATATATATATATATATACACACTCACCTAAAGGATTATTAGGAACACCTGTTCAATTTCTCATTAATGCAATTATCTAATCAACCAATCACATGGCAGTTGCTTCAATGCATTTAGGGGTGTGGTCCTGGTCAAGACAATCTCCTGAACTCCAAACTGAATGTCAGAATGGGAAAGAAAGGTGATTTAAACAATTTTGAGCATGGCATGGTTGTTGGTGCCAGACGGGCCGGTCTGAGTATTTCACAATCTGCTCAGTTACTGGGATTTTCACGCACAACCATTTCTAGGGTTTACAAAGAATGGTGTGAAAAGGGAAAAACATCCAGTATGCGGCAGTCCTGTGGGCGAAAATGCCTTGTTGATGCTAGAGGTCAGAGGAGAATGGGCCGACTGATTCAAGCTGATAGAAGAGCAACTTTGACTGAAATAACCACTCGTTACAACCGAGGTATGCAGCAAAGCATTTGTGAAGCCACAACACGCACAACCTTGAGGCGGATGGGCTACAACAGCAGAAGACCCCTCCGGGTACCACTCATCTCCACTACAAATAGGAAAAAGAGGCTACAATTTGCACAAGCTCACCAAAATTGGACAGTTGAAGACTGGAAAAATGTTGCCTGGTCTGATGAGTCTCGATTTCTGTTGAGACATTCAGAATTTGGTGTAAACAGAATGAGAACATGGATCCATCATGCCTTGTTACCACTGTGCAGGCTGGTGGTGGTGGTGTAATGGTGTGGGGGATGTTTTCTTGGCACACTTTAGGCCCCTTAGTGCCAATTGGGCATTGTTTAAATGCCACGGCCTACCTGAGCATTGTTTCTGACCATGTCCATCCCTTTATGACCACCATGTACCCATCCTCTGATGGCTACTTCCAGCAGGATAATGCACCATGTCACAAAGCTCGAATCATTTCAAATTGGTTTCTTGAACATGACAATGAGTTCACTGTACTAAAATGGCCCCCACAGTCACCAGATCTCAACCCAATAGAGCATCTTTGGGATGTGGTGGAACGGGAGCTTCGTGCCCTGGATGTGCATCCCACAAATCTCCATCAACTGCAAGATGCTTTCCTATCAATATGGGCCAACATTTGTAAAGAATGCTTTCAGCACCTTGTTGAATCAGTGCCACGTAGAATTAAGGCAGTTCTGAAGGCGAAAGGGGGTCAAACACAGTATTAGTATGGTGTTCCAAATAATCCTTTAGGTGAGTGTGTATATATATGACTTTTAGCCAATCGGCGATAAGTAGGCAGACGTGATCATTCACAGGTTTTTAGCGCGATAAATTGTAGCTATATATTCAAGTGATCGCAATGCAAAAGTGGGAAAGATATACAGTAAGTTGTCTATAGTAAAGAGTGGGAGAGTGATTCAACTCTCAAAACGAGGATTTAGCATGTGATGGGAGATGACTCGAAGGCTCTTTTATAAATAGGCCTATAACGAACTCTGAGAGCACAGTTGAATGACTTAATTGAAATCGAAATGGGATGACTCCTGTCCAGCGTCATGTGCACACTGGCCTGATCTGGACATCAGCAACTGTTAAACCATCTAGACTGCCTGTACTCGTCACCGGCAGCTGCTGAAAGAGGTTTGAATCAATGATTAATCAGTTTTGACTGTGCAAAGTTTGGCCTTATGTTCTACAAATATGTACTTTGTGAAAGACGTACTATAGTTCTGTCTGAGTTAAAGGGCAACACAATAATTTTTTGCAGTGTTTTTTTCATTATTTTCATAGTGTTTATTTCCTGTAAAATTAACAAAATAGCTGGCTGTTGGCCTTTTTCAGTTTAGTGTGGATTGTTTTGTTGATTTTGAAGTGTTATGTATAAAAAATAAACAAATTGTTAGTGAAAATATGTCCCTCTCCTTGGTGCAGTAATTATTCTAAATATGTACTTTCGAAAGGAAACTCACACTGGATGACACTATTGGGGAACCGGTGTCTGAAAAACTATCCAATCACGGCAATCAAATTTGACGGGCGACTATGACAGTGGTTCTCAATCCTGGTCCTGGGGACCCACAGCTCTGCACAGTTTGTATGTCTCCCTCATTTAACACACCTGATTCAGATCATCAGCTCGTTAGGAAAGAGCTCTGAACTGAACTGGGTGTGTCAGATAAAGGAGACATATAAAATGTGCAGAGCTGTGGGTCCCCAGGACCAGGATTGAGAACCACTGGCCTATGATGTCACTACTAGTGCGACCCGTAAGTATAAAAGGGGCGCCTAGAGAACATGTCATCCTCTTTTCGTCTTTTCGTCTTTCGTTTTGTCTGATTTGCAATCACCTGAAAAAGGTAAGCACAATTATGGCAAGTGATAAGCGTTTCAAGAAGTGTGTGGATCCGTGTCTCAGGTTTCTGACACCAGATGACACACACAACTTGTGTGTTTACTGTTTGGGCGAAGAGCATGCACGATCAGCTCTTGAGAGACCTGATTGTGCAGAATGTGAGAGTTTTCCTCTTAGAAAACTCCGCTCTCGTCTGGCCCTCTTCTCGAGGGAAGAGGGACGGGCATCTGGGC
Source organism: Abramis brama (assembly GCF_963993115.1). Classification (NCBI taxonomy): domain Eukaryota; kingdom Metazoa; phylum Chordata; class Actinopteri; order Cypriniformes; family Leuciscidae; genus Abramis; species Abramis brama. The sequence continues at coordinate 8,351,263 of NC_139977.1, forward strand.
CCAGTGGTTCGGGTCCCACTTGTGCTGAGGCACTGCGGAGACTCGAATCATGGGGTTACCAGATGGAGCTCGCTGATGAGTTCGAGAGAGGTGTTTCTCTCTCACGCTCGTCAGAAGCTCGCAAGGGTGAGCTGCTGAATGAGGATGTGTTATCTCTTACATCCTCTGATCCAGCAGCAAGTGCTCTGCTGGCACTTAGCTCGACAAAGCAGGAGATGGCTGATGAGGGTGAAGAAGAGGTACAACCTGAAACCTCACAGCCTCCCTGCCCCGTGTATGATAAACTGTTGGGTGTTATAGAGCGCGCTTCAGCGAGGCTTCAGCTGCCGTGGGAGAGCGAGAATGAAGGAGCCGTTCACGGCAGACTGGATGAGCGGTTCCTTTCTGGCCATAACTCCCCAGCTCCTGTGAGCCTTCCATTCCTCCCTGATCTGCATACTGAGATCAAGAAGGCATGGAAGAACCCATATTTTGCACGCATCCATCGTCAGCAGCGAGCAAACGTGAACATGGGTATGTGTCGATGCCCCCAATTGACGAGACGTTCGCGAACTATCTCGCTGCTGGAGAGGCATCAGCACTAAAAGTTCAGGCCATGCCTTCCAAGCCACTCAAGATGACATCTTGCTTGAATGGCAGGGCATACGCGGCAGCAAGTCCTTACACACGATGTCTGTGTTAGAGGCATACCAAGCCAAGCTGCTGAAGGATTTGGATCAGGGGCAGGGTCTCTCCACTGATGCAGTGGACGAGCTGCGCCGCACCACAGATCTGGCTCTTCGGGCTACCAGACAAACCGCTGCCTCGATTGGAAGGTCGATGGTGGCCATGGAGAGACATCTGTTGCTGAACCTGGCTGACATCAGGGAGAAAGAAAAGGGTTTTCTCTTCGATGCTCCGGTTTCGCCATATTAACTTTTCGGCACCTCCGTTGAGACGGTGGTGGAAAAGTTCAGAGAGGCGAAGGCGCGCTCGACTGCATTCAAATCATGCATTCCACTGCGGTCCGAATCCACGCCCAGACAGCCAGGGGGGCCTGGCCCATCCCGGTTCGAGGATCAGAGACAGGGCCAGAGGTTCAGCGTGGCCTCTCGTGCTCCTTCTCCTCCTACAAGGAGTAGGTCACAGAGGAGGCGCGACTCAAGGAAGAAGAGGGATCTGAGGGAGGTGATCTAGCCCTCACAGCATCAGTGAAGGATCCCCTGTCCTAATAATATCCACCCTCTCCTCTCTTCTTCCTCTCCCCCTATTTTTCTTTACCCCAGGCATTTCTTACATCAGACCTGAGGCCTGGACCGATGATGATATCGTCACCTTCCTAAAATAATTGGCCAAGTCATTTTGATGATCAAATGACTTAGGCAATTATTTTGAGAAGGTGATGATATTTTCCTATTAAACGGAATGCTTCTGAAGGTCTGGAGTCGGGCTTGGTAGTGAGCGTACCCTTTCTAGCTTTGGGTGGTAGGCCTTCATTCGAAGAATAAAATTTAGGCCGCCGCTCTGTGAGCAGCAGGATGATCTTGGTAGGTCTTTATATAAGGTTGTTAAACTTTAGACCTTGGTTCCCTGTTTAGAAAGTATTAAGGGGTATGTTTGATAGGAAATAATATTAAAATGAGGAATTATGGCCCTGAAGTTCCCTTTTTTATAGGTAGACTTGCATACCTTATCATAGGCCTCCTCTTGTGTTAGAGTCGTTAGATTTATGTAGTAGGTGGTGGCAATCTTGGTCACCCAGTGATGTACAGGCTGGCTTCATCTCATAGAGAAATCTCTAGTCTAATCTTCTTTAGGCCTCCTCTATAGTCAGATTGTACTCCCCTTGTTTAAAGTGTTGATAACACTCTAGCTGAGTACATTGTCCACTGGCAATGTAAAGTAAGAAAAACCGGGCCGCCAGTATTTCTGTGAGTAGACCTATGATATCTGAGGTTAGTTCTGCTAACAAGTATCACTATCAAGTTGCAGGCCTTCACAGACCTCCTTGAAAGTGGCTCCACCATGTTGTGGATTTTAGCAACAAATCAGATCATCACGTTGTAGGCTATATATATCTAACCCTAAGTCTGGTCAGAAGGTTGAAGAACTCTCATGAGGCCTCCCTGCTAGATCAGCCCTAGAGCTGGAGGTGCTCCCCTTTTCTAGGGTCTCTTGTTAGAGTGCCCAGCCTCCACAATGTTTCAAAGCACTGTGTAAATCCAGGATTGAGTAGAGTTACTCCTCTCGTTTACAAGGGTTATAGAGCTCTATGCTGAGTTCTACTCTTTAGGATTATTTCTATGATCCGATTTCACTATTGGTTTTGTGAGAGACTCTTTAGGAAAACAGACAGGTTGTTGGCAAGACTAGGTCAGTAGATTTGATCAGGTCAGCCCCCCTGGTGGCATATGGGATTGACTTTATGCCCCCCTCAGAAAGTGACTGGACGGGACTCCTTTCGGACCCCCTGGCCATATTGCCTTAACCCTTAGGGGTCTAAGGTGTTTTGGGGGTCCTTGAGATGTTTTGACATGCCCTGACATTTGTGCTTTTTTCAGTTGCTTATAAACATATTAATGGCAAAGGTGTAATTACACTCTATTCAGCACAAACAGGGCTACCATAATATGTGATCAACATGTATGTACATGTTTGTATTTTTGAGAGAATAATGTTTATGCATGGTTATTGAAAAAACTAAAAATTAAAGTTTCTGAATAAGGCCACAAAAAACATACTAAATATGTGTCCACAATACTTTTGACTAATAGATGTTTTTGCCTGTTCTCTGAATGTGAAAATTATCCTGCCTACTCATTCACATAAAACAATGTAAGACACTTTTGGTTTAGAAAGGCAATATGCGTGGGGGCGTGAATGATCATTAATAATGCTCTGATTCACACCTGAGAAGACAATGACCCGCATAATGAGCCTTTCAGTCAGGTATGTCACCAAGAGGGAACTACTAGAAAGAATGTGAGGACAAAAGAAATATTACATATATATATATATATATATATATATATATATATATATATATATAATCCAAATATAAATGAAAGTCAAAAGCACAAGTCAAAAGCACATTTTGAGAACACAGTCATACCTGGAAACAAATCCTGTTCAAATAGGCTATATGGGCCATTCTAGAGAATTGGTTCAAAGTTAGAGTTGGAAACATCTTTCGTCTTTTTCCACAAATTTTGTATGCATGCAAATTGTATTATATCCAAGGTAAACATTTCTAGTAACTGTGCAGTTAATTTTCATACTGTATTTTTTAGAAAGTTTTGGATTATACAGCATACATTTGAATAAAAGCATATATTATCATACGTATTTCAAAGTTAAGGATTCACTAGTTTGAATTGGAACAAATACTCAAATATCTTAGTTGATAATTCAATATACCTACTTTATTTTTGACAAAACATCCCATACTATATATTTAACATATGAGCAGAAATTGGAGAAAAGCTTATTTTATGTGGCAGTAGTCTATTTTACTGTAAAAACTTTATAATCTATCCAAAACTAGTCAACAAAATCTTGTCTAAACATTCATATTTCATCTGTAACATATCGTTTTTATGATATCTTAATATAAGGCATATAAATGTTAATTTGCAGTTTAATACATTGCTTATACAACATATATATATTTCAACATATTTCAGTCAATTTTTATTCATCTCTATATAGCAATATAGTTTGGGAAAAGCTAAACTAATAGATGTGTTCATGTTCATGTAAAAATAGCATGTTTACTAATGTAAATGCGTGTAGTAAACAACAGTGTGCATCTGTGGCATTCATTAACACATAGACACGCGATTCATGTTTAAACAGTCTTTTTGCGGTTTACATACATTATATTGCGATTAGAACAAAGCACTTAAGAATAAAGAACTTACTATTCACAATCCTCAGCTGGATCTGTTGCTCCTCAAACTGATACTGAAACCAGCACTTCTGAGGTAAATTTTTCCAAGATTATATTACTATTACGCTATTATTATTCCTGACAGCGTCGCAAGACGACGAAAAGTACATGAATCTGATTAAACTCGGTGTGTTTTATCGAGTTGATGTGGGTGTTGACATGTTTGCATGGATTGCCTCAGATCATTTACATTCAATAGCGCGCTCTCCATGGGCGTTCACATTAGCAGATAATGAGTTGCCATGAGAATGACTGACATTTCTCTCTTTTCATACAGATTACATAAAGAGAGAATATTTGTTTTCATTTTGAATTAGATCATTTAAAAGTAGACACTTAACCCTCTGGGGACCAAAAACGCGCCCGCGCGTTTTGCTCGTTTTTTTTTTTAGCAATGAAAAATAAACACAAAATGCTCTGTTAATTTTGATCTTTCATTTTCGTGTAATACATCAATCGATCCTGTTCAGTTTCTATTTTTTTTCTGTATACTCACAATAAAAATAAAGTGTTTTGCTTTTTGACAAATAAAGAAAAATTAACATGATGCTATTTCTGCCTTCTCTCTGTCAGTAAACTCCCATTTGAAACGCGTTCGAAAATGATCTATAACTCCGCGAAAATTCAGTCAAACAGGCAAACAGACCCACGGGCATAAAGCTTGAGATCGCAGCTTTTAAATGAAGTAATTTATATAAAAAACAAATATTATCAGCTTCTGTAATCTGTATAAAAAGAGAGCGACTCCAGTCGATCTCATTACGAGATGATTCACAGTAATTTGACCACGCCCCGGAGAGCGCGTGCTATTCAAACGCAAATTCTGAGAACCATTTCAGTCTGTGAAACGCCCACATCAGCTGTAAACAAAGAGGCATAATATAACCTACCTTATGGAGAAAAGTTTCCGTGCTGATATGAGGAGCAATATGAGGAGCAGATCCCGCTGAGGAGTGAGGTAGGCTAAGTTATCCTTTCTCAAGTGTTAATGTGGAATAACGTTAGGCCTATGTAAACAAAAATATGAATCGCGTTTCTATAATATGAATCGCGTTTCTGTGAGATGAATGAAGGGTACATATTTGTAAAGACTGTTTAGCCTAAATATGAATCGCGCGTCTGTGTGTGAAAGAATAAACTGCTTTGCTATAGCCTACTGAGATGAGTAAAAATCGACTGAAATATGTTGAAATAAAATGTATTTGTATAAGCAACGTATTAAACTGCAAATTAACATTTATAGGCTATGCCCTAATATTTCATAAAAACAACGTTACAGTCAGGCGAAGTATGAAAGACAACATTTTGTTGACTAGATTTGGGTACAGTTTTTACTGTAGAATAGACTGTCACATCAAATAAGCTTTTCTGCTCATATATATAAAATACTATTTTGTCAAAAATAAAGTCATAGACTAAGATGTTCCAATGTTGGCTATATTCAAACTAATGAATACATATGATAAAATGTAGGCCTATAATCTTTTTTTTTTTTTTACAAAGAAAGAGTACTTTTTTGCAGAAATATTGCTGAAATTGTAATTATTGTTGTAATTGTAACCTTTTTAATAAAATAGCAAAACATATTTACAAGATAGATGTAAGCAAAATCTTAAATGGTCAATATAAGTCTTCTTCAAAATATATATTTTGTCCTTGCATTGTGGCTCAGTCAGTGTCACACCTGAATGAATGGCTAATTATGCAGAGTCATTATGCAGAGTGGGTGGGACTAAGGTGTAAACTACTCCTCCCCCTCGCATATTGGCTTTCCAAGCAAAACCTGTTTTACACCATTTAAATCAATGTATTTTTTTTTGTGAACGATAAAGCAAGACTATTTTCACATAATTTTGAAGCTAGAATTCGAAGAGAAAACATCCATTAGTCAAAAGTCTTGTGGGCACATATTTTGTATGAGTTTTGTGGTCTTATTTCAGCAACTTTCATTTTTATTTTTTTAAATAACCACGCATAAACATTATTCTCTTAAAAATACAAACATCTACATACATGTTGCTCGCATATTATGGTAGGCCTGTTTGTGCTATATAGAGTGAATTTACACCTTTGCCATTAACATGTTTATAAATAACTGAAAAAAGCACAAATGTCAGAGCATGTCAGAACATCTCAAGGGCCCCAAAAACAGCTTGGTCCCCAGAGGGGTTTAAATGATTATAAAGATATATTGCTCTTGCCTGTGTGACTAGTATTCGCTGAGTTTTGTTTAAGTTTAGAGACGTGTTCCAGAAAAAAAGTCACAGAGACGGAAAGGCAGAAAGCACACCCTGTTTATTTACTTTATTTTACAAAAGCACAGTGTTTTGTTTCGATTATAAGATTTAGTTTCAATTTTACTTTAGCTCCACGTTTAATCTGACTCCAATTTCAAATGATTATTAAATTTAGATTGTGTTACCATTAAAAAACTAACCATTAATATTGGTTATGTATAAATTTAGATCATTGATTATTCTGGGTATCCCATACGTTCAAATATTTGTTCATTAGGGTATTGCATTGAGACTGCAAATCGGCCGAATCATTAGCTCATACTAGCCAATTATGACATTAGACAGAGGATGCAGGGCAATCTATTTTACCTTTAAGTCAGCCGCTCTCTGCTTGCTCATTACAAAATTGATGATTTAAAAAAAAAAATTATATTCACAAAACTGCAACTTGCTAAGTCAGAAATCGGAAGGTCCCAGATGATGTGCTCCATGCTCCATTCATTGGGTCTTCGGTCTGATCTATCCTGACAGAGATTTGCGGTAATACCACACTAACCTATACTAGGAATAATAATTTCAGAATTATACAGAATAAATCATATGTAACATTTAATGTTTATAACTCATGAATAAATGTTTCATATGTATCCATTTTATATTAAGGTGCACTTTCATAGGTTATTTAAGTTAATATTAACCCTTTCATGCATGAATTATGATAACCTCAGTTAGGATTTTTTTTTTCCTGTGTTTTTATTGCTCTTAGGGCATGAAATACAAGATTTGATATATATATATATATATATATATATATATATATATATATATATATATATATATATACATTTTTCAAAGAGATTTTCAGATGTCCACTTGAGTGGACAGCATGCGTTTATGGTTTAAACTGAAGAGATACTGTATTAAACATAATACAGTAATCAAACAGATTACTTTTTGATCTAACAAGTAAAGTAATGCATTACAAGTCACATACATTATGTAATCACATTACTTTTTTGATGTAAATGAAAATTACATTCTAATAATACAAATACATTTATTTACAGTCAAAAAAAGTTACTGCAGATTAAGTATTTACAAAAATAATATTCACAGTATAAGTATGAATTGTAGCTGAAATATAGCCATTGATGCATGAGGTCCACTATAGTGGACAGATGATTAATCAGAATTTTCTCCCAATCTAAAATCAAAACTTGGAAATTTTAACTGTGATATAACTGTGATATTGCTTGATGCTGCAATATTTTTTTACCTACAAGAGTCTCCCAGGATAGAAGGAATGGGTGGATATTCCGGAGCAACTTGGCATTTCTGACTGACCATTGGCCATCTTGGTTTGGAGGGGGGAAAAATCGGCTTGCCACTTGGTGGCAATGTATAGGATGATGCACAAGAGTCCACTGTTGAGGTTGATGTGCAACTTTGCCATAAAAATCCATGCATTTGCAAAAAAATGCTTTTTGAATAGCTGTCCACTGTAGTGACCACTATGCGTGAAAAGGTTAATGCTAATAATTCATGAAATCGTATATATTAAATGATCCACCCTATACATTTAATTTTAATAAACAATAAATCAGTTTTTATACATTGCTGTGAATATGTATCATGAAGTTTTTGCAGAGTATTATGGGTAAGACACAGAATAGCTACTGGTAAGCAACACAGTAAGTGGCATGAGATATTAATGAAAATACAGTCTGTTTTTATTGTATAATAAAATAAATGTGAATAAATATAAGCATTATAACGTGAGTTAAAAATGGATCACTATTTGGCAGGTATTGTGTTTATTATTGCAGATTTGTGTCAATGTTAATATCAACAATTTGTTAATTAGTAATTAGTAATTAATGAAAACCTTTATAAACCCTTTACAAAGGAAACCTTAATGTAAAGCGTTACCAACAATCCTCCTGAGAAGGAAGTAATTTGGGAAGGAATCATCTGACACACTCACTCACCTTAAGTAGTGTGCATAGGATCGTACCTTCTGGAGAGAGCATCTGCCTTATTGTCTTTGCTGCCTGGACGGTAGGAGACTGTCAAGTGGAAGCAAAGAACAAAGACTAACGAGCCTGTGTTCAGTCTCTTTGCACTCTTGATGAATTCCAGGGTCTTGTGATCAGTAATTACCTGAAAGGGATTTTGATTTTCAATTTTGATTGAGCCAGGTTCCAACTATATGATTCTTGCCAAGATTTGGCCATCTGTGGCAAGTTCTGTGAATCCTAAAATATTAATCTGTTCCTAGGCTAAAATTTGTAGTTTTTGATCAAAAACCAATAGGAGAAAAGTAAAAAAAAATTATTGATGATACAATTAGTCCCACAACAACAAATCACCACTTGCTTCATATTTATGAAATTTATTTATTTTATTATTTTATTATTTTCCCCAAGGCAAGCCATGATCAAAATTAATGCTTGTTTTAATTCTGCATGTAATGCAACTAACCATCACCAAACGGGTCACTGATTGATGATTTAAAACTCTGGACGAGTCTTCTTGTGTGCATCCATTTTTACATTCTTGACTACTGTACACTCTGACATCAATGACAACTGAGATCAAAATTACATGACTTACAGCGGGGATCATGTTTGTACAGTCTGACAAGCAACATTGATTAAGGACTATTATAAATCATACAGAGTGCACCTGGCTTAATCAGAATGTCATCGATGTATGTGATGACGTATTTGTCAAAATATATATTGATGAAATTAAATTAAATTTATTATATACTGGAACACTGCTGGTGGGTTGGCCAAGTCGTTGGGCAATGGTATTCAAATGGCGGACAGCGTTCCGGTTCCGGACCCCGGGATATAATGGCACCATTTTTCCATTTCTACAGATCTGAAGAGCTGCAGATGAAATGTTATTTTAAAGGCACACTATGCAGTTTCCATTTTGTTCTCAAACAGCAACCCCTAGAGTCACTGTGGAGTACTTGTATTTAGCCATCTCTGCACTCTTCCAACCGCGCTTTCTTTGTTTTCTTCGTCGACTCTGCCATGATTCACGTCTCAAATGCATGCTAGTGTCTTCCATAGAGGCTGCTTCATATGTTGTTGATGTATGTAACGTTGTGCCGTAAAGCAAGTTGTGATTCTCGCGAGATTTGTCGGGGCGCCACCTCTCAAACTTGCATTGCTGGTTTTGCCAGCGGCGTCCCCCCCTCCTAGAGTGTATATGTGAAGTTTTGATGCTTCATCTTTTGTGTGAAATACAATAAACTTCAAAAATCATTCGGACGGGGTCCTCTACAACAGGCTTGTACTAATAGTGGATAAAAGCAAGATGACAACATAAGTTATATGTGTAAAATGATTTGCACAGACATAAACGATCTTAGGTATATGGGGGCGCATTACTTTCAAAAATAAAACTAATCCACTGCGTCTTCAACGACTCTGATGTCAGGAGTACACAAAGACTGTTATGTTAACTCTTACATCTAACAATAAAACACCTGAATGGCTTACAAGACATTCTTGTCGCTACAGCTGCTCCGGCCTGGAGAAAATGGCGGACAGTGTTCAGCTCGCTCAGGGCGGGGTCTATGCTAATACAGCAGAGTCCGTCAGTAGTCGTGGGCGGGGCCTGTACAAAGTTACGTCACTTTGCAATAGGCTTGTTCTGAGACACTGCTTAAGATTTATGGGGATTTAAAATAGGAGTCAGTAGATTTGTATTATTATAGGGTGGTTGTGTACACACACTGCCAAAACAAATTTATGTAAAATAATAAGACACCCATTTGTATTATAATATTATGTAAAAGTGATTTTTGCATAATAGGTCCCCTTTAACTTTTGTTGTGCTCATGATGAGAGTTTTGATTATTAAATTATGTACATTGTTTGTTTTTTGTAGTTTATTATAATATATAAAAATATAAAAGCAAAAACAAAATATAAAAATTGTCCATACTTATCTTAAGAGGTAAACCCTGCACTCCTAGTATGTTTTCTCAGCCCAAAGGCCTTCCATGTGCCACACATGTAGGTGTCCTAAAAAAAAATAAAAAAAAACCTGATAAAACATCTGATCTTACCCTTTTATATACATATCCAGTTGGAAGAATATTTACTTTTTTGGGGGTAAATTTTAGTAAAAAAAATGTATTTGCCATTACCGCTTTGGCTCTTGGGGCCCAATATTTCCATCTTTGATGAATATTTTGAGTGATTTTTCTTTTACAAAGTACTACGGCTGCCCCGATGGAAATTTACTGTTCCAAAAAAAGTATTGTCTGGACCTCCGATGGGAAAGAAGGAACTTTAATTGAATACCCCTGCCGTGGAGCATAACCTGACATGCTCTCTAGTGCCTTGTAGTGGTGAGAAAAGCTGTCTTCCATTTGTCCCCCCTCCGGATCATGATTAGGTTGTATGCACTTCTTAAATCTAGGTTTAAGAAGGACTGCGGGATAGTGTCCGCCATCTTTCTTTTCAATAAAGAACCTGCAGCTGCTGATGAAGTGGATGGACAGATGAAACCTAAAGCAAGTGCCTCTTAATTGATAAATATATATATATATATATATATATATATATATATATATATATATATATATATATATATATATATATGGTCAAATATAATTCTGTCACCATATTGTGTGGTGGTGGTAGATCAAGTGAAGCTAAATGGATCAAGCAAAGCTACTGATAACTGTTTATTTACAACAGGCTTCACTCCTCAAATGACAGGCTGGCCCCTGGACTCTTGTGCTAATGCCAAAAGAACAGCTATGGGCAGCTTTGAGACAGTTTAAAATTGCTGTACCTTTGAGATCAATGGCTATTTATAGCAAGAAAGAGAATGATCGAAAGCAGAAGAAAGCACTCAGATGAAAGATAAATTGAAAACAAAGTGAAAACACTGGGGTCTATGCCTAAAGAGAAAGATGAAAACTGATTTGTTGTAGTTGAAAGAAAAGAAAGAGCAGAGCAAGCAACAGACAAACAGATGTGACAATCAGGAAGAAAGAGAATACATTTTAAGGAAAGGAAAAGAGAATGATTAATGGAACAAGAAATGGGTTGGTATTGAACATTGGCCTCATGATGAGAAACTGAACCGTTGAGTTCTCATCTCATTGGCTTTACCGCAGGGGTTGGCGGGGTCACATAGTCACAGCTGAAATGGTGGTGGCTAACTACAGACATTATCTAACAGAACTCGCTCTACAGACCAACACTGGATACTGGCTATTATACTGATTCTTTACTGTATTTCCACAGCAGATCAAGTTGGACACTGACCTCTGTGCTCTCTAAGGTTCACTTGTCTTTGGAGCATGGAATGACATACAGATTGGGGTTGATGTGATTTACCTTAGTGGGAAGAAGGTCCTGTATCGGCCGTTTGTTCTTTTGAAGTCTCGCCTCCACTGTTGAGACTGGCTCACAGTTTTGGTGATAGGGATAGTAGTAACATCTGATAACATATTCAGCTTGCTACATCAGTCATATTATGTAATTAACTACAAAACTATTTACACAAAAAAATGGCCAAACAATTTTGTAGACTAACATTAAAGGAGGGACATATTGAGAGACTAGAATATCATAGGAAATTCGAATACTTGATTTAAAAAAATCCTCAATTGTAATTTAGGGTAACACTTTATATTACGACCCGCAAACAACTGCGTAAGTAAACCGAAATTACGGTGTACGTTTCTGTAATTATAGTGTACTTCCGTGTAGGTATAAGGGAACAATATGTTAAGTTTTGGGTAATAAAGGGGTAACAAGCAGATATACAACCTGCAAAGAACTTCGTAAGTAAACCGAAATTACGGTGTACGTTTCTGTAATTATAGTGTACTTCCGTGTAGGTATAAGGGAACAATATGTTAAGTTTTGGGTAATAAAGGGGTAACAAGCAGATATACAACCTGCAAAGAACTTCGTAAGTAAACCGAAATTACGGTGTACGTTTCTGTAATTATAGTGTACCTCCGTGTAGGTATAAGGGAACAATATGTTAAGTTTTGGGTAATAAAGGGGTAACAAGCAGATATACAACCTGCAAAGAACTTCGTAAGTAAACCGAAATTACGGTGTACGTTTCTGTAATTATAGTGTACCTCCGTGTAGGTATAAGGGAACAATATGTTAAGTTTTGGGTAATAAAGGGGTACAACCAGATATACAAGCAAATTATTTATAATGTAATTATTTTAAAACTAACAGGTACCTATTCTGTTAATATATTCCAGGCAAAAATTGTACGTCTGTTGTATATAAAAGTTTTTATCACATTTCTGGCAAAATATGTTCTTGTGCTTTGTCTCGTAATCAGTCCTCATTTATGTCCAAGAGACTCAATAATAATCTTTTACATTTTAATCCTTTAATTTTTCATATTATAAAAAGGGTTGTGTGCTGCTGCGCATCCATGTGTGATAAGCAAACGCGCATTGTTGTCCCGTATGGTCCCGTATTACTAATGCGCTCATTAAATAACAAAAACAATATTGCGCCATTTACTTTAGACTTTAGAGCAGGTTTTAGTTGGTCAATGGCGTAGTCTATTTTAGTTGCCTCAAAATAGCAACACGCCAACAATGTGCCTGAACACACCTCATTTTCAGACCAGAACGCCCATGGGCGCAAAATTGGGCGCAAATGCATTTGCTGTTTAAACAACATGGCGCTAAACGTGAAAATGATCATTGTGCCCAACTTCGGAAGAAAATTGAGGACATGAAAAAAGAAAATAAGCTGCTACCTATAAAAAATAAGTTTCGGCATTGATTTTTTGATTTTTTATTTTTTTTTACAATTTGTTTAAACCAATTGTTTGTTTTCTCTGTTCAACTGTTGGCGATTATTGTTATTTATACACTTTGTACAGTGTGATTTCAAGATTATTTCTGTTCTGTTTACAGTTTGTACAGTGTTGATGTAATTTCAACATTGTGATTGTTTATTGTTAAACTTGTTTTAATAAATGTTTTTGGTTTAATTGTGCTACTGTTTTTTTACAAGTAGCCTACTAATTTAGAAATTTGTTGATAATGCTAATGGTAAAGCTAGGTTTGTCTGTTTCAGCATACTGGTTTAATGTTGTATTTACCCTGTAACTACACAGAACAAGGGGGTAACAAGCGCCACTTTAATTTACAGCCCGCAGGAGTTACACTTACCCTGTAACTACACAGAACAAGGGGGTAACAAACACTACTTACTATGTAACAATACGAAACAACACTATTTGCACAGTAATTACAGAGAAAGATACTCTTATTAAGAAGAAAAAAAAGAAAAAAAAAATGTTTTAATTACACAGTATATTTGCCCTGACATTTAAGTGTCATTGCAATACAATGTGATAAGGTAAGTACTAAGTACTACATGGTACGTTCTAAATTAAAATCATAGCAGAAACTAATTTTTTTGGCTTAACGTTAAGTAGTTTAGTAAGAAAAGCCAATAAATTAAATTTTTATCATACTGTGCTTACATGCAGCCATATATAAATATAAGTTTAATTTACAACCCACAGATGTCAAAATTACCCTGTAACTACATTGCACAAGAACATATTTTGCCAGAAATGTGATAAAAACTTTTATATACAACAGACGTACAATTTTTGCCTGGAATATATTAACAGAATAGGTACCTGTTAGTTTTAAAATAATTACATTATAAATAATTTGCTTGTATATCTGGTTGTACCCCTTTATTACCCAAAACTTAACATATTGTTCCCTTATACCTACACGGAGGTACACTATAATTACAGAAACGTACACCGTAATTTCGGTTTACTTACGAAATTCTTTGCAGGTTGTATATCTGCTTGTTACCCCTTTATTACCCAAAACTTAACATATTGTTCCCTTATACCTACACAGAAGTACACTATAATTACAGAAACGTACACCGTAATTTCGGTTTACTTACACTGTAAAAAATGTCTAACCCTCCCAAATCAAAAATTTCAAGTGACCGAAACATCTAAATTTTTCAATTGGCCCAAGTGAAATTCTTGTTGCAATAGTCTGTTAACATTGGCTCAATGAGAAATAATACGTCAGACTAATTGAAAAATTTTGATGTTATCGGTCACTTGAAATTTTTGACTTGGGGATGTAATTTTTTTTTACAGTGTACGCAGTTGTTTGCGGGTCGTAATATAAAGTGTTACTTAATTTGGCTGTGTCGAGTTAGCGGCAAAATACCGGAAGTGGCGCATTCGACGGACGAGGTTCCATGAACCACATTATTAGACCGTTTTCTAAGGCAACAATGTATTAAAACCATTTTAAAAACACACTACAGCATAGATAATGCTATTGAGTGCTTTAATTATTTACATACAGGTTACATGCTTCTCAGAGCGACTCCGTTCACAGATGCTACCACTGCCTCCACATGAACTGTTATCATTTACATGTGTGGAGCATCTCAAACTCAATCTCTGCATATGCTGTGTGTTTGGGTTACTTATAACGTTCATTTGGGAACGCAATGTGCGTCAATACATTAGATTTGTAAAGTGAATCATTTATAAACCTACGTCAACACAGGAGAATACATCATTATATTTTTCTAAATATGCAAACTGTTCATTGTGATTTCAAAATAAAAGTCTAAACCCCTCGCTCTGAGTTTGCATGTTTTGATGTCCACATTTTCTTATTCAAGAAATTACAGTGGCTGTAGCATTTCTAAAAGAAGTTGACAAATATTAAAGATTTACAGAGCCCCTAAAGGGACATGGTGGTGGAAAAAATGTGGGATGGGAGAAAGAAATATTCTTTAAATCTTTTGCATCCCCTTGCAAAACTTTTGTGTTCCCCCGAGAAACTTTGCGTTCTCTCACAAAGATATTTGCGTTCCCTTGCAAAACCTGTTGTGTTCCCTCGCAAAGATATATGCGTTCCCTTGAAAAACCTGTTGTGAGTTCGGACAAACACTTCCTGTTTAATGTCCCCCTGGCAGTGTTTCAGACAGCTCCGTACGTTAGCAATGGAGCGTTTCATAGTGTTTGAACTTGGACTCAAATATAAAGAAATGCGGTCAGTGCTTAACTCAAGTTCAGTAAAGTTGCCAATATATTCACAGATTTGAATGGTGTTGGACGTGGTGGAGTGGCCGATACTAGACCTATCACTTGTAAGCTTGTGTAACTTGTATTAGGTGGGGTCCATATGTTGTGATCCCTACGGTGATCCCATATGTGTATTCTTCCACGGGTTGACTCCCTGCGGCGAGCCCGTGTCTTCCCTTGGCAGAGCCTGCTCTGCCGTCACTGACCGGTTGCGTCTCCCCCCTGTTTTTGGCTGGAGCCACCTCAGTGACATGCCATATGATGTACTGCCCGCTAAGGTCGCTCAGTCCATATGTGTTCTCCACGTTATCTCCTTCGGGCAGGATGTGGCTTCCGCAGTCTAGACCTTCCAACGAAAGGTACGCTTTCCCAGTGGTCCTGTGGAACTTTCCTGGCCTAAGCCCTGTCATATTCGCAAGTGCAGAAGATCTGGAGGCTTTTGTCTTGGCACTGGAAGGTGGCAGCCTCTGACACGTTGAACGTGCCCGACTGAAAGGGAACGTCTTGGTTACGTATGTAACCCTCGTTCCCTGAAGGAGGGAACGGAGATGTAGTCCCCTAGCTACTATTGCTGTACCTCCGCTGACCGGGTTCCGCTCGGCTCCTCAGCGAAAAACAACTGGTGTGGGCATCCACTTCCGTATTTATATCCGCGCTGCGGGCGGGGCATGTGATTCGATTCACGCACGACAATGTCCATTGGCTCCTTTTTACAATACTTGAAGATGACAGGCTCCCTAGCGTGATCCTAATCAGTCGACTACGTCTCCGTTCCCTCCTTCGGGGAACGAGGGTTACATGCGTAACCGAGACGTTTTTATGTGCGCTGAAAAAAAGAGGGGGGGAATATGGACACGGTCGTGGCTAGGGAAAAGAGTCCAACTTGGCACGCCAATTTTGCAAATGGAGCTTGAGGTAAGTATTTTTAAGTCTTAACGCCATGTCGCATTTCATGTTGAATTTTTATTGGCTAGTCAGTAGACATAGGTCATAGCTGCAAACACACTGTAAGCTGATCATGCTAAATTTCTAACACTCTGTCAGAAATTATCACAGACTATTTTTGAACCTCTCACTGTACGACGTAGGACCACCGTTTTAGGAGCCACTACCACAGAAATCATCACGATTGGTCATCTTTCATCTGGGACTGCCCAAAATCGTGCAGTCTGTACTGGGCATTAGGAATATTGAATGTCTTTTTTGTCATGAGACAAGTAAAGATTATTATTGCAGAAATTAGCATTGGTCTGGTGACTACAGGCTGTATGTTCAGCACATATAGCATACACACATATTTTGTGATTGTAATTTAAACTAACTGTTTCGTGAGCACAACTCTAATACTTTTTTATATATATATATATATATATTTATATATTTTTTCAATATATATTTTTTTTTCTCAACACAGGGACAGTGGAGGCATCAGTCAATAAATGGGATGGGGGGGGGTAACGTGCTAATTATAAAAATAAATAAATAACTGAATTAATTGAAACTCAGATATTTTGTTGTAATTTTATTTTAAATGTAATGCTTTCCTTTCTTTGTTACTTGATTACATAATGCGCAACCACTCAGAACAACCCCCTAGCATTGTTCGGCAAATATTTCACAAGTAAACATGGCTCATATTTAGTTCAGAAAAAAGGTAAAATCAGTTACATATTTTTATTGTTGTTGCTGTTGTTGTTTATAAATAATGAAATTTACTTGAAGGTGTAAAATGGTCACTGTAGTCCTCAATACAATGTAATGGTGCTATGGTAAATAGTTTTGAAATGTGTCACACTATGTCCTAGTGTAAAGCACAAGTTTATGTGGGTCTTTTTTTTTAAGTCCCAATTCATTATAATTGGATGGAAAAGAGTGTCCAGGACTATAAAAACACGTCTCCTTTTGTGTTTCTAAAGAAAATAAGATGGTACAACAGGGCTAAAGGCTCACTGGTGTAAAAGATGTATTTGATTGTATTCTCCTCTAAACCACTAGAAGGCACAAAAACTTTCCTAAATATCCACGTTTCACTATAGTCAGCTGCAAATATGGCTTGATCCCCCAAAAAAATCTAACAAAAGGTTTCTCAGTGGTTTACAGTAGTATCAGCTGTACTTAAAAACATACTAAAAGTTTACCAAAGTTTGACTCCAAGAAAGGCCCCATTTTCAAAATGGCGGCCATCAGGTCCTCAAAAGGACCATTACTCCTTTGTATTCCTCCTAGACCAGGAATAGTGGTGCCTGATACATGTTTGGGCCAAGTAATATTCTAATTAGTATATTTGCATGATAGATAAGTGAATACAAGTACAATTATATATTAAAGCAATTGGTTACAAGCATATTTATGCGAAAAATAAGTACAATTTCCCTTAAGTTATTGCATATTTCTCCTTTCTCATATCGTTTTGCCTAGTGTTGGTGGTTTCTGTGGTTCATAACCATTCTTTTGATTCCATTAAAGAATAAATTAATTAGAAATGTGTGGTACTGTAAAATTAGTCAAAACAGGGCTGCCACGTGAAGGCATGTGCTGATTGTCTGAACCCGTATAGAATCACACCAATTCATTGGCTGATGGTGTGGGCGCCTCCTCAGCGGCGCTATGTCACTCACTCTACAGTGAACGCGCCATCTGCTCCTCAGATTTTCCACCGATAAAGAAGAAGCTCCTTCAGCAGCAAGAGGAGCTTGGCAGCGAACGCAGCGCCTCATTCCCTATTCAGAGAACATGGGTTACGTGATTAACCCGAAACGTTCTCTTTCATAGGTTCACTCGACGTTGCGTAGCGATGACACAATGGGAACAATATACCACACACGCCAAGCTAAGCGCTGCCAGATCTGGCCCAACAAGGAACTTTCCTATAACTTTTTTTTTGCCAGACCAGACTCAACTAGGACCTAGGCGACCAGTTCATACAGAATCCAAGTTATAAAACCTAATAAAAGTGTGCAGAGAGGACCAACCTGCCGCCACACAAATATCCTCTAAAGGAACTCCCTTGAAAAGAGCCTGGGAGGACGCGATACTCCTACTAGAGCAAGTTTTAACGCCCAGAGGTGAAGGAAGCTTCCGCACCTCATAAGCCAGGGAAATTACGTCTCTCCCAGTGAGAGATCCTGTGCTTAGAGGCGGCGAGCCCTCGGCGGCCAGCACCAAAGCATACAAACAACTGAGACGACTTGCGCCACTTGCCAGAGCGGTCCACATGCCTTTAAAGCCCAAACAGGGCAAAGCAAATTATGTTTCTCCTCCTCAGCAGAGGAAAAACGAGGGGGACAGAAAGAGTGAAGCATGACCACTTGAAGCACGACCACTTGAGAGCGGAATGATGTGGACAAAACTTTGGGGACATAACCAGGTCTAGGCCGTAGAACACCTTCACAAGACCTGGGACAAACTCCATACAAGGCTCACTAACAGAAAGAGCCTGCCGTACACCAAGACTCAAAAAGCTTCCACTTAGAGAAATACAGCCATCTAGTAGAAGGCGCACAAGCATTATCAATGGTCTCCCGAACATCAGTGGGAAGACCAGACGCCACTGTCGCTAGCGATTGCCTCTTATCGGCCACACCCACAGCCTCCATATATCGGGTCGAAGATGCCAAATCCTGCCCTGGAGCTGAGACAGCAGATCTCTCCTGATAGGAATCTGCCAAGGGGACCCCTCCACAAGGGAGCTCAGTTCCGAGAACCACGTCTGGGATGGCCAGAATTGGGCTATCAGAAAGTCTGCTGCGTCGTTCAGGTCCCCTGGAATGTGAACTGCTCTCAGCGAAAGAAACCTGTCTTGAGCCCAAAGGAGGAGGCGGTGCGCATGCCTGTCGAGGGTGCGCGACCGCAAGCCTCCCTGGCAATTTACATGGGACACCACTGCCATGTTGTCCATCCTGACAATGACATGACAGCCCATCAGGGCCGGGAGAAAATGATCCACGGCCAGAGAGACGGCTTGCAGCTCGAGGCAATTTATATGCCACGAGAGAAGCTCGCCCGTCCAAACACCGCACGCCGGTCACCGCACCGCAACCAGTCAAAGAGGCGTCCGTCATGACAACCTGGCGATGGCAAACTACACCCATCTTGACCCCCTGAAGTAAAAAGGGGGAGTCTTTCCACTTCCAAAGAGCGCAAAGGCAACTGCGCAACACTCTCAGCAGGTGGAAGGCAGACCAAGAAGGGCAGATGCCCCTGAGTTTCATCCACCACAGGAATGGTCTCATATGAAGGAGACCCAAGGGCAGCACAGGAGAGGCTGCTGCCATGAGCTCCAGAAGCCTGCGACATATGCCCACCGCTACATGATGGCCGAGCCTGAAACGGGAACTGTTTCTGGACTGGAAACTCGAGCAGGGGCCAGACTGGCCTGCATCGAGAGAGAATCGAGTTAGACACCCAGGAAACTGGTCTGCTGAGAAGGAGTTAAGACACTCTTCTGAGCATTCAACCTGAGACCAAGAGACCGGAGGTGGTGGAGAAGGATGTCCCTGTGAGGACACACCAACTCTCTGGAATGAGCCAGTCGTCTAGATAATTTAGCACACGGATGCCCTGGAGCCTCAAGGGGGCCAGAGCTGCGTCCGTACTTGGAGAACGTCCGCGGAGCCCGAGCTAGACCAAATGGAAGGACCCGATACTGATACGACTTTCCCCCAAAGGCGAACCGGAGGAACTTCCCTTTGTAAAGGGAAAAATGCAGGTGACGCAGGTCCAATATGGGGCGCAGACCCCCATCCTTCTTTGGGACGAGGAAGTAGCAGCTGAAGAAACCGCGTTTCAAGTCTGAAGGTTTACCTGAATTTTACTAAACCTGAGGTTTAGTATAATGCCACCTTTATACTCAAAAACATCTATAGAGGATGCATTACATATGTATTCCCTTATTCAAATTGAAATGAGTGACCATTTTAAAGGGTTCACACACATGCCTCTGTTCGGGCTAATTGAGAGTTGTTTATGATCAAAGTTATACAACTCCAATTTAAGTTACTTTTGGGTGCAATAACTTTTACATTGAATGTCAAGTCTGTGTTTTAGGAAAAAAAGGGTATGTGTCCAAAAACACATTTCATCGAGTTTCATGACATAGGCTAAATCGTCTACATCTCTGGTTCACCCCAAACAAAGATACAACCTAACAGTAATCTCACAAAATCATGTATTCCATAAGTATGTAATCATGTCAGTGCAATTTAGACAAGTCCAATGGATTCATAGACCCAGAAAACATGGGGTTAGACACCAAGATTACTTGGCTAGGTCAAATAATGAAGGAGTTAGGATATTTTAAGGGCTTCCTGCCCATCTTGGACACCATCTTGAAAATTATACCTTTCTAGTAGTCAAACTTTGGTAAACTTTTAGTATGTTATTAAGGACACCTGATACTACAAAAAAACAGCTGAGAAACCTTTTGTTAGAATTTTTTTAGGGTTAGGTGTTTTTTTTTCATATCTGCAGCCGCCTACTATGCATGTGGAAATTTTGCATATTTTTGATGCAGTCATAGTTTTTGATAGCAATCATCAGCAATACAAAGTTGATTCTGTGCTAATTTGATCTAATAGTAATGTTGTTTTGTTTGTTTGTTTTATGTTATAGATGTGTGTAGAAAATGAGAATCATTAAAATTGCAGAATGTATTTTTAAGACAAAGGCTTTGCTAATGATTTTCATTTTTGTTCAAGGTGAAAAAAACAACAACAGTTTTTTAATAACTGAAGAATATGTAAAAGTATGGTATTTGGGCTAAAAAGCTCCCCTGCCGTTGGGACTAATAGCACAAAAAATGATTTACATAATCATAAATAACTGACTGACTTTTCTATTTGTTGACATGACATAGATTCAGATAATTAATATAATTTATTAAGTTGGGTGTCCACCTTAGAGATAATCGTCATATTTATAATGAAACCATCATATTTAATATTTATAAAAAAAAATAATTTCGTTTCATATAATATCATGTTTATTGTTGCTTGTCTTAAGCCATTTTAAATTATTACGGGATCTCCTTTCAGAATCTTTACTTGTTTTTAAACAATATTTTTGTCAAGTCACCTTTATGTATGTAGCGCTTCGTTTCAAAGCAGCTTTACAGCGATAACTGGAAAATTATGCATTTCAGCTGTTGTCCAGCTGAAGTCAGTTCAGTGTTGATTCAGATCCGTTGTAAAGATCATCAATTGTTGAATTAGTTCATTTCATCTAAAGCAGTTAAGAAAAAAAAAAAAAAAAATGTGTCATTGTCTGTATTTTTAAAATTAACTTTTTAAAAATGAATCTGTTTATTTATCAAAATTAACAGAAAATAATGATTTGCCGTTGATACTATGCAGATATTATGCAAAACATGTTACTTTAGCAAAAGTATTTATTTCAATATTGGGTGCTTTTACTCCAAATGAGGGGTAAAAGGTCCCACTTGGCACTTCATACATTTATACGATTTTTAAACTACTTTTGTGATTTATGTTGCCACAAAAATGTTGATCCATCAATGTTTAATGAAAGCATTTTTTTTTTCTGCAACCATACACAATGGGACTAGTGAAAATATATTTTTTTTCTTAAGGTGTACCTTTATCCCCATTGTACTGTGTGGGTTTTGAATTCACATGAGGGCGAGTAAATTATGGCAGAATTATTTTATTTCTTGAACTTGAATGGTTTAGGGGTGATAAATATAGATTCATTGTAACTGGAAATTCTAGATTAGCATGAGGAACTCTAAAATGACTGTTGCAGCTATTCTAGTTCTTAACCTATTTTCAGCATATATTTGTTCAAGCAAAGTGTATGTGTGGGGGGGAACTAAGTGGAACAACCATGTAGCGAAGACAGCAGTTACCTTGATCAGAGTTTTAAAACATGTTTAATTCATTCTGGCTGACAAACAGGATGTAACACAAAAGCAGAGAAAACACTATGGGCCAGATTTACTAACAGCAGCTCAAACCCTCTTTTGGTGTTAAAAAAAAACACGCTACTAAAGACTACTAAAGACACGCAGTAAAAAAATGGCGCTGAAAAGGTGTGGACACAGTTATTTTTGCAGCTGACCCTGTTGCATATGCATTTGTAGGAGTTTCCCTATCAGATGCAAAATTTATGGGAGAGTATTTAAATCAATGATTTACTAAGGTTTGCGCTTGTCAATTTACTGGTATTTGTGGTATAATCTGGCCCTATATTTTCTTTAAACAGTTTGCAAATGTTAACATACCTTCAAGCATGCTCTTGGACACAAACACACACAGTCTCACATACAACCTGGTTTTAAATATGTAAAATGCAAGATCAAACAAGTAATTTATACCAGCCAAATGATTCACCTAAAAAGTTCTGTTACATCCTTCTAAGACATTTGACCTTTTTAGGATTAGGAAGGGTTGAAGTTCTCAACTTAATTAAATTGACCATTGCTTATTACAGTGTTAATATATGAGCATTTAATATTTACCCAATGACTGATTATGGGTTAAATTGTTAGATTTATCTACACCATTACAGATATCTTCAGCTCAGAGTTATTTTCAGCTGCTCCGATGCCCTTGCAAATGAGGTCTCCACATGAGGAGTAAGATGTGCATTAAAATAGAGGATATTACTTTGCACAGCAAGTATGCAGAGTCTGTCTGCTTTAATCTGAGTATGTCCTCGGGACAAAAAAACAAAAAAAAGGAAAATATATCACATTTATATAATTTATGAAGCACATAGTTCCACCCATCCATCTATACATTCTCCAAACCACTTTTCCTCTCTAGGGTAGCAGGGATGCTGGAGCCTATCCCAGAGTCTTGGGAATTTATGAAGCACATAGTTGTATAAAATAAAAGGGCTGTTCATGTAATACTCATCAAAGCCCTTTTGGTAACCCTTCCTTTTACAGTCCCCTAATTACTAGGTATTTACCTGGTAAATATATGGTAAGTTATAGTTGGTTATTGGTAATTACCACAGGTAACAAGAATGTAAATGCAGAGAAACTACAAACTAATTACTAGGTATTTACCGGGTAAATATATGGTAAGTTATAGTTGGTTATTGGTAATTACCACAGGTAACAAGTATGTAAATGCAGAGAAACACAGAGGAGTGTTTGTGAAATGGTGTCGTGATAACGATATCGACCCAGCAAACTGTCCTGTGTCGAATGTTTTACATTTCCTGCAGCACAGGTTGGATAACGGGAGCCTACCATGAACCGGTAAGCTTAGCCAAATGCAAACCTGAAGTACTTTCTATATCTAGATGATCTGAAAATAGAATATGCATTCTTTAGATTAATAGTTATGAACCAACCTTCTGTTAGAATCTAGACAAAATGTGTCTCAGCATCAACATTATGAAACTGCACTTCCTTCAGTGTGAAATTCAGCTGCAAAACCCCATCCTTTTTCGGCACCAGAAAATATTATCATGTAAAACCTGGAATCCTTCTGGGAAGGAAGCACTTCCTCTATGGATTATTTCTCCAACAAGGAGTGAATTCCTACCTCAACACAGCAATGACAATGGCTGATGTATTTCCATAATCTAATGCAAAAAGGACTGGTATTTACTGGGTAAATATATGGTAAGTTATAGTTGGTTATTGGTAATTACCACAGGTAACAAGTATGTAAATGCAGAGAAACTACAAACTAATTACTAAGTATTTACCTGGTAAGCATATGGTAAATTATAGTATTTTAGTGTGTAATTACTTAAGGTGATTAGTATGCAATTACAGAGAAACTACCAGGGGGAAAAAACACCGTTAAATATCAACTCAACAAAGTACTGTGTACTTGTTACCTGTTTAGGTTGGTAATAACTCAGATTTAATTGTGTACTTCCTCAGAATGTAGGCAGCCAATTTTTAGAAACACCTCCAGTATTACCCATCAATTCAAGTTAGGTTTGTAGTTATCCTAGGGTTATGTTGGTAACAGTCCATGTTTATTTATTACTATCTTGAAATTAAGACAGTAGTTTCCAATAAATTACCTTGTCTGTTGTTCATTGCTACACCCATTTATAGAGGGTTTATCAAATAATTTACCTTACACTTACCTGGTAACTACCCCGCAGGAACAGTTTTCCCTAATGTCATAGCACATCTTAAATACTGGGTATGTTCTTGCAGATGTTTTTACAATTTACTAAGTAAGTAAAGTGCAACTGTACTGTAAAATGAAGCCTTGTTTATTTCCATGGTATTACCGGAATTGTACTATAACCTGATCATTCCCTTTTCCATATAGTCACAATTTTTTACCTCGTATGTCCTGCAACGTTACCAAGGAAAACATGACAATGTACTCGGTAAGTAAGTTAAAGGGGACATATCATGCTAAATCCACTTTTTTAGCCCTTAAATGCATTTTGTTGTATATTTGGAGTGTTTAGAAGTACAGAAAAGTTTAAATTATTCTCTTCAGGTGCTTTGTTGATATCTTTATATTCTGTTTTGGTCATATTTTTCAACCTGTTCCGATTTTTCTGTTCTCTATGACGTTTTTTGAACTATTACGTCACAGTATTTGCAGCGGAACTACCAAATAAGGACATTGACTTCCGGCCCACCACTTCGAGCAATCCGCCATTTTTATTTCTCGCTGCAATTTTGTAGTCCAAGCGCACACTCTCTCTCTCTTCGGAGCCAGGCGAAAGTGTAAACAAGACTTCACTGTCTCCAAACTAGACGCTGTCTTGCTCTCTCTCCCTCGCACATAATCAAAATAAATCGACACGGTGGTAAAAGGTCGGAAGACCAAAGTTTCATGTGTAAATACAGTAACACACCATTGTGATACATCCATATGAAGACGTTGTTCTGCAGGTTCGTCGTCTTCATTTTCATCTCGCTCCGGCTCCGACTCTGGCTCGAACATGTAAGGCTGGCTGAATAAGTCTTCCGTTGTTGACATTTTGTTAATAACGTGTGAATAAAACATTTCTGTGCCGCTAGATAATCGTATCTCTGCTATCAAACTACAAAAATGGCTGAACGGGGTGGAGTTGAACGAGTGTCACCTCTGCAACCTGGAGAGGGGGCAGGGTATGAAGTGTCTCAATTGTATTTAAAGAGACCGCACCAAAACGAGTTGCTCTCAGACGCACATCAGAAAAGGGGTAGAAAAGGGTCCTGTGAAGCTATAATAATGAGGAATTCAGACCCAAGCATTGCAGTTCCGCTTTATATAGACTACAAATGTATGATTTATATGTAAAAAGGAACGATTTAAAAGCATGATATGTCTCCTTTAAAGTGCAACTGTACTGTAAAATGAAGCCTTGTTTATTTCCATGGTATTACCGGAATTGTACCATATAACCTGATCATTCCCTTTTCCATATAGTCACAATTTTTTACCTTGTATGTCCTGCAACGTTACCAAGGAAAACATGACAATTTACTCAGTAAGTAAAGTGCAACTGTACTGTAAAAGGAAGCCTTTTTATTTCCATGGAATTACTGGGATCTTACCCTATAATCTGTAATAGCTATACGTAACTGTAGATTATTGGGTAAAATCAGTAATTCCATGGAAATAAAAAAGCTTCCTTTTATAGTAACGTTACAGTTGCACTTTACTTACTGAGAATGTTCAACGTGATCTCATGAGAATACGTGTGTATTTTTACGTAAAGTGTAATTCTACCATACGTAGGCTACATTTACTTACGTTTTACGTTATAAGTTACACACAGAAACGTATAATACTGACCTATTTACAGCACTAAAATGTAAAATGTTTACATATTAACAGCACAAAAACGATTAGCCTACATGCAGTTAAACAAGAATACACTTTAAAACCTTAAAAATACCTTATTTAATCGTTTAACCATTTTAATATTTAGTTTATTTACAGTGAGACACAAAATGCATTTTCTCCAATAGAACAATAATACATCAAAACCCGACATAAATTCACAAAATACATACATTTTATTATACTTGATTGATATAATCCAAATCTTTAGAATCCATACGTTTGCAAGAAAGAGATCCAAATTCAGCCCTTTATCCAGTGAGTGATCTTCATCTCCATTTCACAGGCTATCACAGCAGCGCAGTCCGTAACTGTCAAATCCCGTGCTCGTGATGAATTCAAATTCAAAAATTGCGCCCTCAAGAAGTTACGACATGTTTTACTGCAGTGATATCAAACGCTCATTGGCTCTCGCCTGTTCGTCCATGTTCGTCACAGATTGCGACATGTCGTATTTCAGTCGGTAAACTACATTTGAAATGGAGAAGCGCGCGCGCCTTCACACAGAGCAAAGACGGATTAACATTTTCATGGATTAATAACTTAAATTCTGCTCTGTACCTCATTCAAAACTATTATATACTGAAAGAGAGGACTGTGACTGCAATACATTGTCATGTGAACGACTTTTGGTACCGGTTTTGACATTTTCGCAATAAATAAATTATTGTGATTACACGCATGTTGTTTTTCTTCATAATTGTAGCCTATGTAGTTTTCTATCTTTGAAAATTACGTATTAATACTATGTATTAATTAGACCAGGCTGGAATGTTTTAGTTAAGTTGCAGAACACACATGGTAAAAGTTTGTGATTTCAAAAATGTAAGCAGTAGCAAAGGATGTGGTAAGAGTCTGGTAATACAATAGAAATAAACAAGGATTCCTTTTACAGTAGCCTACAGTTGCACTTTACTTACTGAGTAAATTGTCATGTTGGTAAGTTAACGTTGCAGGACATACGAGGTAAAAAATTGTGACTATATGGAAAAGGGAATGATCAGGTTAACGTTATATGGTACAATTCCGAAATAAACAAGGCTTCATTTTACACTACAGTTGCACTTTACTTACGAGTAAATTGTCATGTTTTCCTTGGTAACGTTGCAGAACATCTGCAAGAACATACCCAGTATTTAAGATGTGCTATGACATTAGGGAAAACTGTTCCTGCGGGGTAGTTACCAGGTAAGTGTAAGGTAAATTATTTGATAAAACCTCTATAAATGGGTGTAGCAATGAACAACAACTATGTAAGACAAGGTAATTTATTGGAAACTACGGTCTTAATTTCAAGATAGTAATAAATAAACATGGACTGTTACCAACATAACCCTAGGATAACTACAAATCTAAATTGAATTGATGGGTAATACTGGAGGTGTTTCTAAAAATTGTCTGCCTACATTCTGAGGAAGTACACAATTAAATCTGAGTTATTACCAACCTAAACAGGTAACAAGTACACAGTACTTTGTTGAGTTGATATTTAACAGTGGTGTTTTTTTCCCCTGGTAGTTTCTCTGTAATTGCATACTAATCACCTTAAGTAATTACACACTAAAATACTATGATTTACCATATGCTTACCAGGTAAATACTTAGTAATTAGTTTGTAGTTTCTCTGCATTTACATACTTGTTACCTGTGGTAATTACCAATAACCAACTATAACTTACCATATATTTACCCGGTAAATACCTAGTAATTAGTTTGTAGTTTCTCTGCATTTACATTCTTGTTACCTGTGGTAATTACCAATAACCAACTATAACTTACCATATATTTACCAGGTAAATACCAGTCCTTTTTGCATTAGATTATGGAAATACATCAGCCATTGTCATTGCTGTGTTGAGGTAGGAATTCACTCCTTGTTGGAGAAATAATCCATAGAGGAAGTGCTTCCTTCCCAGAAGGATTCCAGGTTTTACATGATAATATTTTCTGGTGCCGAAAAAGGATGGTGTTTTGCAGCTGAATTTCACACTGAAGGAAGTGCAGTTTCATAATGTTGATGCTGAGACACATTTTGTCTAGATTCTAACAGAAGGTTGGTTCATAACTATTAATCTAAAGAATGCATATTCTATTTTCAGATCATCTAGATATAGAAAGTACTTCAGGTTTGCATTTGGCTAAGCTTACTGGTTCATGGTAGGCTCCCGTTATCCAACCTGTGCTGCAGGAAATGTAAAACATTCGACACAGGACAGTTTGCTGGGTCGATATCGTTATCACGGCACCATTTCACAAACACTCCTCATTTTAGAGCATAAAGGTGCCTAGTGGAAGGCACACAAGACTCTGTGAGTGTATCGAGCACACGGGAAGGCAGGGCGCCTAGCCCCTCTAAGACCCCTGAAGCAGCCACGCATTAAGGCTCCACAACTCTGGGCTGGGGTGCCATATCGCGCCTTTCCCTTGAGACAGTAGGTCCCTCCTGATGGGAATCCGCCAAGGAAGAGCCGCCAGCATCTCTCTCAGATCTGGAAACCAAGGCTGATTCGGCCAGTTCGGGGCAACAAGGATCACCAACGCTCTCTCCTGTCTGACTTTGCATAACACCAGAGGCAAAACCTTCACCGGAGGGAACGCGTAAAGTCTGTCTCACGGCCAATGCGATGTCAAATGAAAGTTTGTTCAATGGACAGATACAAAGTTCTGGCATGAAAACTCTAGATGGTGCAGGCTAATAGGTCCTTTTACTCACCTGTTCATAATCACATCGTTATCTATAGGGCACAGCTGATTGGTTCCTGCCGTATCAGTAGCCAATGAGCTCTCTGCTCAACCTTCAAATATTTGGGTAGCAATTTGCCTTAACAGTGCAGCGCGCTTTCAGAAATCCTCTGAAATTCAACATCAAAGCTAAGTGCATGGGTTTTTAACGCTATATCACTGTGTTTTGTGTAGTCTGCTTAATAAATTCCTCATTAACTAATCATTCACAAGGTCAAAATCATGTGTCATGTCAGCAGTCCAGAATTAATGCTAGAGTGAATCACTAGCATTAGCAGCTAGAGAAATGTGCATTTTACATTATACAGCAGCAAGCAGGCAATGTAAGAATACATAGACAAGCTTCTGAACTCTTTAAAGTGAAAGGCTTTTGTTTGTTTTACATATCTAACAGAGATACAGCAATACAGCAATTCCTGATATTTTATAGCAGCAACACGCATTACAAATCAGATTGCAATGTTAACGAATATCAACAGCAGTAGAACACTAGCAGACATTGTGGTTAAGTAGACACTGTACGTGTTTGCTAATTTGAGTCCATGTGTCAGCTAATCAGTTGATCATGAAATGTAAACATTACCATTTTTAAAATGCAAACAAGGATTTCCACTTGCGGCGTGTTTGCAGCAGTGGGCATTTCGATCACGGACATGTCG
Source organism: Abramis brama (assembly GCF_963993115.1). Lineage (NCBI taxonomy): Eukaryota > Metazoa > Chordata > Actinopteri > Cypriniformes > Leuciscidae > Abramis > Abramis brama. The sequence goes on from NC_139977.1 coordinate 8,380,712, forward strand.
TTGATCATGTGTGGTGGCCATCAGAGGTGTTTATTATTAGTCAGAATCACTCCCTACTTAGAACACAGAAGTATTTGCTTCACAATAGGAGTGTAAATAGGAGACTCATTGCAGTTTGCACAGCTCACTGATGTAGCGGCACTTTCTGAAATCGCACGGGCAGACATGAGTGAGCAGCTGCACGCTCTAGCGACTATATGTCATTCATTGAATAAGTGTTCATGCTGTGGTGATGACATACAGTCGGTTGCAGGCTGCGAAGTTCAGGAGTGACATATATGGGGGATTAACTCTCAAATTGTGTTGTTGACACAACCACTGCATGGGACAGATATGAAATGCAGAGTAGTAACGCAATACCGATGTAACTCATACAATAGATATAATAGAATATCAGCTCAAATATTTGAGTTCTTTCTCAAATATCGTAAAATAATGACTCGTAAATCTAATGTTTGTGGTACATTTCTATTCTTTTGGTGGACACTGCTATACAGCATCTGCATTAAGCACCATCACTAAATTTTGGGAACTCTGGGTTCCAGAACTGGGATTGACATGCACGTTTAAATATTAACCTTTGCTTAATATATGAAACAACAAACAATGCCTTATTTGTTTAAGAAATGTGTTTTACAATCTTGCATTTGACACAGGAGTAAAATACTAGCATACAGCAGCAGAGATGCGTATTAAGATACAGCACCAGCAAGCCTTTTACGTAAGGTTACTGCAACTGCGAGTAAATTTACTACGAGCATAGTGGACATGACAAAATGTTCGCGAGAAAACATATAACCATTTAACTGGGGCTATTACTTTATTTACCAACTTCCAACAACACTTTCAAGGCTGATGTTTTAATCTACTCGTGCGTGTTCGGGGTCGGTCAGCTGAATACTCTTTAGTCATACTCCATTATTCATCCATTGTCCAAATGACTCCACATTTACAAATAGGAGTATAGAGGGTTTGACAATGACGATTATCAAACGATGATCAATACATAATGCACATTATAATGCACATGAATTTTAATTGACTTTTGGTATTATAAGGCTATGGGGGATATTTTGTTTTTTTAATTGATTTGGTGGTATAAGGGGGCTCTGTGTGAAATTATTAATGAGAGTTTACAGTTTGTACATGTTTTAAAATTATTTGTTTAATGTATATTGATTTTTGATTTGGGTATTTGATATGAATTGTATGTGTATATTTTATGTCTTAGGTAGGAATTGATTGTATTATTTCAGGATAATTGTAATGAAGGTGTGTTGAAATCCAAAAACATTCTCTCTGTCTCTCTCTATCTCTTTGTACTTCCAGAACAAAAGCACTTGTGCAGAATTTGGAGTCTTGATCACATACTAATTCTCTTACGTATTTTCTCAGTGAACTCTGGGAGCTTATCTTGCCAATACACAATGCAAATGAGACCTAAGCCAAAAGTAACAGTTATATCAGTGTGGGTCATGTTAGACATGTAGTTGGGATCCTTTACTAATGCTGACATAAGCCTAGGCTATGATTTAGAAAATCGGGTGTTGGTGAGAGAATCATGACAAAACTGTAAGCGCAGGTAAAAGAAAGGGGTTATTGTACAAATGGGGTTATTTCGGGAACTTTTTTGCCTCATGTACACAAGAAGTCTTATAGACATTTGCAACAGTTTATTTTTTTACACAAACACAATTACGCAAGTAATCTGTTTTGCAGTTCCTGACTCAGTTGTTTTTGGTTGCAAATTGCTGTTCACTGGCTTGCAGTGCTTTTGGCCGTATTTGTGCAAAAAAAAAAAAAAAAAGCCAAAAGTGTAAGCGCGGAAAAATGGAAGTCAGAAGAATACAGATCCTATTTATTTTGCGTTAGCACGAAGCTGCAGTTTCTCAATACATGAATTACACTTAAGAATAACAGTAAAATGCAGCAAATATTTTTTTCTTACACTTGAAAGGTGATTTACACCTTTACAAATCTTCTCTTGCACATGCTAATTTAATTTACGCTCTCAATCTGATGTACACTTTCACAAATCTTACTCTGCGCATGCTATTCTTTATGACGTCATATTACCTTCATAGTTAACAACAGAACCCAAATTATTAGCCTAAATTCAATTGCTATTTATTTTTAGAAATAACAACACTCAAATATCAAATTGTAAGCAAACATGTAAGATGCGCATAAGGCAGTTTTTGCATTAACTTCTAAATCTAATTATAAAATTATGTTTTTACTCCAATTCATTATTGAAATAAAATCATTTATACACAGTGGCTGTTCATGACAGATTTATTTAAACCTACAGTAAATAATCAAGACATCACTAACAGGTTCAGTAAAATGAATATATAGGCTAATACAGTGTATATATTTAGCGAAAGAGTTCATTTCTCTAGCGAACTAAAAAGCTGTGGACACTGAATGACTTTCCTGAGGTAAATAATGTAATGCTACGTGACATATTTTTTTACAAGCTGTTATTGATGTCTTTCCGCCATTGAAACACTGATTGAGCGATTACACAAGATATGATACGTTTCAATAAGTTGTACTGTATGTCCATTCTGTAACGAGGAAGAGATGATCGCGTTCACTCACACTCCACGCTATCGTGTGAACTGAGGCGCCTATACAGAGATCTGTCACGCCACATTAAAGGGTAACTAAATCCTAAACTAACTTTATTTAGTTAATGATCTCTAAGAATGGGGCTTTATTAGTGCTGTTCATTGATTCGAGTTACTTTTTTGACATTTGGGTATAAAGTGTTTTAATTCTACAATATATGGTGTAAAAACGTTTGAGTGCTGCCCTCTTCAGGTTGAATGGTGGCTACTGCAGTTGAATTGTCCTATTGGATGTTTGCGGTGATGCGTGACATAAACGGTACTACGTGACATTAGCAGGTTCCAGCTCACCACACCTTCCTTTGGTACGAGCTACCACGCATAGTATTGCATCAGTTAGGATAGCTTCAAGTTAGCGTAGATTTATCTGTATTTAGTACAGTGGTCAGGAGGGTACGTAGGTGTAGTGTTGCTGGTTGCAACAGCACTGCTGGACTGCATAGCTTTCCAGCAGACTTGGAAATTAGGCGCCAGTGGAGCTCAAGTGTGCAACCTGCATTTTACGCGGGATTGCTTCTCCAACGCAATAGAGGTGGAAATGGGCTTCTCTAAACAGCTCGCGCTGAAAAGCGATGCAGTGCCAAACGCTGCTCCTCCTGCATGGACTCCACCACCGCAGCGGCGTCTTGATATGAGTGATCATATATATAATCACAATTTATGGTTAGGCTAAAGTTAATCCTCTGGGGTCGACAAACGCGCCAGCGCATTTTGCTGGATTTTTTCTACATAGCGGCAAAATATGAATATGCCTATAGAGAGTGCACGCTATTGACATCAACTCGATAAAACTCATCAGGGGCCTCATGTATCAATCTTGCGTACGCACAAAAACTTTGCATACGCCAGCTTTCACGCTCACGGTCGGATGTACTAACAGTGAAACTAATGCAAGAATGTGCGTTCCTCCACGCCAATTTCATGTCTGGCGTACGTACATTTCTCATTGTTTTTGTCCGTCGGCGACTCTTAAAGGCAATGAAGTGAAGTTGCAAACATTACACAACGAATTGTTCTACAAGTCTATCGCACCACCACCTGTGGGAAGCATTGCTATTAATTTGCAATTTATAAAATAATTGACACATATTGTCACACGAGCCTTATGGGAATATTCTATCAATTATGCAATTAAGTAAGAACATATAAAAGTGTCAGCATCCTGCCTCCTGTTGTTTGTCTCCGGGCCTCTAGAGGTCACCTGTGTTCCCCTCTGCTTTAGTTCTTCCTTGTTAGCGTTATCCAGGTCACCTGTGCCTTGTTTCCTCTAGAGTATTTAAGATGTGTTTTTTCCCCTTGTTCCTCACTCGGTTTTTGAGTCCTGGCTATGTGTCTCCTTGCTGTGACTCTAGAGTCCTTTCAAGTCATCTAAGCTATCCCAAGTAAGCTATTCTGAGTTATTTGATTGTGTTTTTCTCCCCTCGTGGAGTTATTTTATTTCTCTCCTGTTATCTTTTATTTTGGATTATCTGTTTTTTAATACCTCTTTGTGAGAAGAACTTTTGTTGGATTTTTTTGGACTTGCAAAGTATCTTTTTTTGAATAAATCTACTTTGCCTGGAGTTTGCCTTGAGTGTTTCGTTTGGGTCCAACATTACCTCCTCTGTGGCTAAGTGGTAGAACACTCACTCTCCACACCTGAGACCCAAGTTCGAGCCCAGCTTGTGACATAAAAGCATATCAAATTGATACAACCCTTAGTCTATGGCAATGGCAGCAAAAGGACTACGTCCTCCGTTCCCTCCTTCAGGGAACCGTGGGTTGCATACACAACCAGGACATTCCCTTTCAGTCGAGAACGTCAGACGTAGTCGACGTCAACTGAATGGGATCTTAGACCCTGGAAAACGCCACTAAAGCTGCCTCCTTCCAGTGCCTGGTTAAAAGCCTCAATTCCCCCCGCAATACATTTTGAGGTGGAGGGGACAGCCCACACTCCAACCACAAGCAGTTTTTAAAAGGAGCACTGAAGCGATCAAACACCTTTGGGATCTCCTCACGGAGAGAAGACTCAATTCAACGAACAGGTTCGACTTCTATTAGAGGAGCAGCGTCTTTTTTAGAGGGTGCTCATAGAATTGCGCTCAACAGTCGCAATGTTGTCAGAACAGTAGCGAGGGACTGTACGCAACTCGAGGCAACGAATGCCACGGCCACCTTAGGGACTCGGTCATCGCCCTAGTGCTGAAGCGGTCTCATATGGAGGAAGCCAAAGCGGCTGCATCTGCCATATGCCCCAGGAGCCTCTGACAGTTTCAGTAGGACCCTTTCTCACTTCTACACAGCACTAAGCTGGCACGTCTCGTTTGAGAGATGTGCTAGACCGAGACCACCTCCAAACTAGAAAAGAGAAACTCGGAACTGCGAAAGCCAAGTGAAATGAATCGCAAGCTGGGTCTGAAGGTACCGAATGAGGCCAGGCTGGGCATCGGTTGGAAGCGTTTTAGACTTCGACAAAACCGGACCAGGGCCAGGAACCACAGACATACCCGAGGTGGGGCAGCGAGGTGGAGGACAGGAATCCGGCTCAAGAGGCCCGAAGGCGGCCCGAAGCGGGATCTGAGTGTGCGGTGCAACACTTACCTGACTCCACTGGGTGGCAGGGGAAGCGTGAGAAGGCGGACACCGGCGTCCTCAACGCACCCAGCTGGCGAACAAGAGAGGGCTGAGGGGTGTAAGGCTTTACAGGGTCACACACCGTCACTCTTCTTTGAAGTGTGGGTACCGCCTGCTCCGTTTTGGGAGCCAGCGGTGGAACAGACACACACACAAACAAAGACTCCACCCGGCCCTCAACCGGGGGGAGGGAGTGGATGGCCAACTCCAAAGCACCCTCCTCCATCCCTGAGCGGCCCGCTCAGGAACGCTTTCGCTGTCGCTTGCCACCTGGCTTGGCAGCACCTAGATCGGGCTGGGCGTCCGTACTGCAGCCGGCTCTATGCTGAGGCCTGGCTGGAGGCTGCTGCGGGGGCAGGATGTGCCGGATGGCCTCCGTCTGCGCTTGGGCGGCAGAAAACTGCTGGGCGCAGTTCTCCGCCGCATCACCGAGCAGCCCAACCTGGGAAATTGGGGAGACCAGGAATCGAACCTTATCCGCCATACGACCAGGCTGAGCCAACGATGGCGCTCCTGGACCACTAATGTGGACATCGCCAGAACGATCATGCATGCCTTGACACTCGTGCCCCGGAGGGCGAGGTCAGATGAGGTGCGGAGCTCACCTATGAGCGCACGGTCTGGACTACCCTTGTGCATGTCCATGAGTTCCCTGGCCTGATAGACCTGAAGCAGCGCCATGGCACGCAAAGAGGAGGCGGCTTGCCCAGAGGCTTTGTAAGCTCTGCACGTCGGAACGGGCCTTAGGGGGGAGATGAGGGGCTGCATCCAAAAAGCAGCGGCCGTCGGACACAGGTGCACCTGTGTCGCGAAAGACCGCTCCACTGGAGGGACAGCCTCACAACCCTTCACCGCTCCACTGTCAAGGGTAGTGAGGGGGGGAAGCTTATTCAGGCAGTTTCTGGCAGAGAAAGGTGCCGTCTACAACCTGGTAAGCTCTCCATGCATTTCGGAAGGAAAGGCACTGGGGCGGCAAGCTGAGAACCAGCGCGGCCCGTCCCGAGATACCAGTCACCTAACCGAGACTGTTCGGGACACGGTGGAAGATTCCAGTCGAGCCCGACAGCCTCGGCGGCCCGATTCAGCATAGCTGACGTTTCTGGATCTGGCTCGGGCAACGTTACACTCCCAGAGGGAAATAACGCAGCCGAGACATCATTTCCAGAGGTCAGCTCACCCTCTGATGCTGCAATCGGCATCCTGTCCCCTGGAGAAGCCCGAATGAAACGGCTGGTCGGTCCATTACAGAGAGACCAGCATGCTCAACGGGGCTCCACCGGCTGCGATGTGATAGAGGAGTGAGGGGCCCACAGGGATTGGTAACCGGGCAGGGAAGCCTCACTATGATCCTCTGATCACCCATCTCACGTGGCGCCGTAGCGGGGCGTGGTAATGGGGACTCCAACTTCACGCATGAAGGCGAGTCTCAACATCGCGATAGTCATATCCTCGCAATGAGAATATAAACTATCCACAAAAAGCTGCTTCAACGTGCTGCATATATAAACATACATTATATACACATATATAATACAAACACGTGAAACAACCATTGTGACCGTCCATATGGGGGGACAGGGAACGATCGCATCCAGAAACGCACGGGTGGAAAGGCATCTTGAAAAAGACGCAAAGGCACCCGTGTTGCTCTTTAAGGAAGTGAAAAACTCACCTGTGCCAGAGCACACAGGGGAATGACCACGGCAACACTGAACAGTGAACTGAAACAGTGAAGCACTCACTTTTCTGCCCTCTAACCAGCCGTCAGACAAACAAACACAAAGAGAAATTTGGTTGCTGTTAAAACAGCAGTTGAGAGCTCAAAGCTCGCGTTTACCACTGCACTCGCGCTGTAGAATCATCAGCAGCTGGGAGAGTCTTCCTTGAAGAAGCACCGACACACTCGCTCGTTCAACACTCAACTCAACAACACTCTTCAGAGACACATTCGAACGGCTCCGAAGCAAAAAGCAACTAGTGCGTGCATCCACTTCCGTATTTATACCTGCTCCGTGGGCGGAGTGTGTGATGCAAATCACGCACGCAAAATTCCATTTGCTCGTGCTAGCACGCTCAAAGACAATTGGCTCCCTAGCGTGATCCCATTCAGTCGACGTTGACTTGACTTGACGTAATTGAACAAAAGAAAACAAAGATGGTAATCCACATAGGAAGAAGTACAAACGCAACAGCTTTGGTAAACACACAAAGTCTGTGTCCGAAATCGCATACTCTCTTGAGTAGGTAAATATTTTGTAGCAATTTAAATAATTACTTCACAACCGCAAAAAAAGTATGTTCTATATAGTATGAATTTGTGTAGTATTAATATAATCCAGATGTACTACATTCGCCATGTTGTCATTATCATGTGACCTACCAGCGCCATTTGCGTCTCTTCATTGCCATTCACAAATCCTCTCCCATGGCCTCATGGGATTGTAAAATGTGTACACACCTTATGCAGACTTCAGAATCTCTTAGGAAGTAGTAAGTAATTCGGGTAGTGATGGTCAATTTCGAAACACTGCTTCATGAAGCTTTGAAACCTTTACAATTCTTTTGTTTCGAATCAGTTGTTCGGAGTTTGTAGGTGTGTTCGACATCAGCTGCGGCTGGATGTAACCGATTGGCGAAAGTTGCCGCGTGCAGGCGGGAGGAGCTGTAAACGGAGACGTGAAGTATGACACTTTCTGCTTCCCGTAGTTACGCTTGCACTGTGTTTGCATACTTTACCACAGCTGAAGTGAGATAAATGCAATATTTGTCAAATACACAGATGTTTCAGATATGTTTACATTTAATACTTTATGCACTGCTAAATACAGCATCTGTTTGTACAAGAATAAAGTTCAACATAAGCCTATACTATTGAAATACCAATATAGTGGGGTCTACTTTTTTTAAATCAGTTTTATTTTTGATAAACATGACGCAATATAACATCGCGACTTCATAAAAAGAGCTTTTACTGTTATAAAAAACAGATTTGTGAACATTAATGGAACTAAAGGTGTTCGAATAAACACGAAACACACGTGATCGTTGTCATGCGGTGGATTTGGCCAATCGTGGAACAGTTGTGTCGTCATCAGAGCTTGTGCAGCCGCTCTGGAGAGGCTGTGCAGAATGAATCAGCCGGCTGCTCTCAAATCGCTTCAGTTGTTTCAAAGATTTGAAAAGCTTTGTTTCTCCCATTCCTACACAGGGGTACTTTTTGCCCACTCTTTTATGAATACTATGAACATACTTTTTCTTTTGTCACATTCTGTTTTTCACCTACTATATCGTAGGGAAGTATGCAATATCAGAAGCAGCCATCAACAATACCAAACACAGGACTAAACAAACGGGCCTATAGACACAACTGTTTAGTGAGTTTAATAATGAGAAATCTAAGAATCTCTTTGCTTGCTCTAATTCATGTGCAAGTATAAACTGTGGGTGAAGCTTGTTTAATGCTATTTTCCTTTCATTTTTACTTTTTTTTTTTTTTTTACATTTTTACAATCCCTGGCACTTTTGTGGACGTCCTTAATTTTGAGAGGGAAAAAAGAGGTTTCTCACAAGAATCTTAGCTATTGAGAAAAAAAAAAAAAAAAAAAAAACTTGTCTAAAACAAACTGCAAAGGCTCCTTTATCAGCCTGCGGTCATAACAGTACCCATATATTTGATTATATTACCTGATTAGAGAACTTGATGAGCACTTCCAAGTTTAACTTTAAGGTGTTGATAAATTGATACATTTTCAGATGTATTTCAACGAAACTGCCCTATTATGCCTTTGTCGTCGACACACACACACACACACACACATAACAAAGGCTTAATATGGCAGTTTCAGTTTTTGAGTGTTAAAACATGTGTCTTGCTCACTTACTACCCACAGCTTAACCAAGTAACAAATGCACTAATCTGCTGCATCCTCCACATAAAATATGGTAATTGCAAGGTTTAAAATACATTCAGCAGAAATTCTGTGGACATGTTTGCACTAGTGCACCTGATTTGCATAATTCCTTTAGTAAAATGAGTGCTAAAACAATTATAAGTGGCCACAATTTATTCTTAATACATTTCCTCCTGTGTATGCCATATTCTGGCTTAATCAGTAATATTTTTGTTTATGCATCATTGCAAATTGATTTGATTTAGATCTTTGGAACGTTATATTTCATCACAAGCTTGAATAAGTTGTATTTACCTTTCAGATCAGATGTGGTATCATGAAACATAGTTTTTCTTACTGCACCAAATGTGATTTGCTCCCCTAAATACATAAATAAATAAATAAATCATACAAGTAGATAAATTGTACACACATTACTAAAAAAAATCATATTTTGAGCAGTAAGATAAAACAGATGTACTAAAAGCTCCATCAGTAAGATGAATGTTTCACTTTTGAACAAAAGAACTGACAAGGAATACTTTCGCTTCTTTTAATAATTATTGCCCTAATTTTTCCTATTGACATTTCCACAGAGGCGAGAGTCAGCTTCCTTTTCCAAGAAGACCAACAACACTTTCAACATTGTGGGAACCACCTACAGCATGGGTGTAGCCAAAGATCCCGGATTGACAACCATCTCCAAGAGTGCCACATCCACATCCACATCCACCCCATCACAGCCGGTCCGAGAAATCCGACTACCCAAAATGGATGGTGAATATGTGCCGGAGGGTGGAAAAAAGTCATACAATCGCGTCAGCAAAGTGGACAAGATCTCTCGTATCATCTTTCCAGTGCTCTTCTTCATCTTCAACCTGGGTTACTGGGCCACGTATGTCAACAGAAAGCCGACCATCAACCGGTCCAGCCCACAGAAATGAACATGGCAACTGCCAAAAGAGAAAAACTGCCAGTCTACCATGCTACTGTTTTCATTTTCCAAATTTCCCATCATCCTTTTTTTCCCCTACATTTTGTAGTAGTGCCAAACAGCCATGTAGACACATAACCCTAGTCAGTAGTTTTCCAAATTTGTATGTGACATTTCCTGTGTTGCATGAGGTAAAGTATGAATAATTAATATTATGACTTTATAACTGGTCTCGTATGGATGATCATTACTTACCCACGAAACCCTCCCTTCACTCCACACACTGTCTATCATCAGGAGGAAAACTTCAGTCACCATTGGCTGTCTGTCGCCATGACAAGTACCTGTAGCCTTTCAGCAGCCAGTAGCGATGTCTGTAGGCGCATCATTATTAACTATCTGTCCTTTGACACTCCGCAGACCCAGAGTAATATCATCTATAGTTGTGTTCTCATCCCCATGGGTCTATATCTGTGCATTTACCTGTCCAGTGACTATTGTTTAAACAGCCTGAGCAGGCTCCAAGATAAAGAAACTGTGTGCCTTTTTAATCACTCGCCATAGAGATGAATAGTTTGGCACATGCTGACATTGTCTTCAAGCTTATGCCTGCCTACTGAAAAACGTCAGTGTTGATTGATCTCTCACAGGTTGGTGTTAAACTCTGAGTCGTCCTGCATGCAAGTTGATTTAGAGTTGATGGTTAACCGTAAGGCTCTGCGCCAGCCAACGGTTCTTTGTTTATGGCCAATATGAGCAGCCGGGATCAGAGAAAGTAGTGAATGAATTATGACACTATAACAGGCTATAAAGCATTTTAGTTGTGAAGAATATCAAGACCAGATTTTAGATGTGGGCCAGTGCCACACAGGAAGGAACATGCATTTCCATTACCTCACACTGAAGTTTTGGTGGTTTTGATCTTTACACTGATGATTTCTTGATTTATGTATTATACAATACAGAATTCATGTTTGTGAATGCACTATTTTTATTGTTTTATAAATCATAAAATATTGTTAATTTGGCAACTGCAAGCCAATATCATAGTTTCCTGTGTGTGAGATGTCATGTACACAAAATGTAGAAGCAGTTTCAATGGCATGTTAATTTAAGCATATATTTTAGATAATCTTAGTACAAACACTCATCATGGATGTGCATTTGTGCTGTTGTCACTATTGTTTCCTTATGATTTAATTTATTTCACATAGTGTGTTAAAAAATTGTGTGCATCAGGTTTTAGAAGAAAAATCGGTAACACTTTCCATGAAGACCATGCTTATAATGAATTATAGCCCTATTTATAAGTATTACTATTCTATAAATATATTTATAAATGCTCATTAAGACCTATACTGCATTATAAGAACAGTTATATATACATTTATATTATTTTTATAATTCCTTATAAGTCCTAAAAATTAGAGGTAGAATTTTACTTTGTAACATGTTAAATATGAATATTTTTCTTACACAAACTCATCGTTTTGCTTCAGAAGACGTTTGGAGTTTGTTTATGATGGATGGATGCACTTTGTTGAGCTTCAGTCTGTTGGTTGCAATCCACTGCCATTATAAGACATGGAAGAGGATCATTTTTAATGTAACTCCGATTGTATTCGTCTGAAAGAAGAAAGTCATATACACCTAGGATGGCTTGAGGGTGAGTAAATCATGGGCTAATTTTCATTTGAAAGTGAACTAATCCTTTAAAGCCATTAATGATGCATTTATAGAGGTCAGTAACTGTAGTATCACTCACAGTAAGTATTTATAAGAACATAACACGGCTATTAATAACAATATATTAACTTATTTGACAGAAATAAATCTGAATTACTAAAAAGTCATTGTAACTATAATATAATAACATTATAGCAATGCAGGTTGCATCTTTATAAATACATTCATGGAACCATACGACTGACTAATAAATACTTATAAATCAGTGTATAATGGATTAAGAGCATGCACATTGAGAAAGCAAATGCATGACTTATAAGGAATTATAAAAATAATATAAATGTAACTATAACTGTTCTTATTATGCAGTGAAGGTCTTAATGAGTCTTTATAAATGTATTTATAAAATAGTAATACATACTTATAAATAAGTAAAAAGGAGCTATAATTCATTATAAGCATGGTCTTCATAGAAAGTGTTACCGAAAAATCTTTTGCATTCACTTAGAAAGTGCTAGGTTTACATGTGAATTTAAATAGAGACATTTTTGTAGATAAACTAAGAAGTTGCGTAAAGTATGTACTTATGTGACAGCAAGCTATATTAAGCAAAAAAACATTAACTTTGCCATTTCACTTGTTTCATGAACCATTAATGTGGCTGTTGATCAATAGATTCAGACACACAACATAAAATCTCACTCATCAGTTTTAAGTGGATTTATTAGCAAAAGAATAGATAGGGCTCTTGATTATTTTAATATTCCAAATAAGAATAGTTTTTTTTTTTCTCCCATTTATTAGGATGTGTTAAGAATAAATGAATGCATGACAATCTTTTCATTAGTTACATCACCACATATGCTATATCTTTCTGAATGAGGCTTCATGTTTTTTGTATCTCTTAAGGGCCCTTCAAATAGCCATATTCAATAGGCTCCTTACATTTCACTTGAGCTATGGTAGGGCTAGAACAGCTGGTGTTGGCATTGATTGTTGACACAAGTAGTACAAATCATAAATAAAACCACATCTAAGAAGTATATTTATATAGGAATTTTAATCTATTTACTTATCTGATGCTTTTACTGTATAAGGCATAACCTTGACAGCTTCAGTACAGATGTACAAAAACAATATTGGGAAGAGCTATGCCAGATAGCACACGCACATCTCCAAGTCATGTTAAAGAACACCTCATTTGGAAAATAGGCTATCTGTTGTATACGAGCATCTGAAAACCAACTTTTAATTTGCAGTTTTACATACATTCTAAATCATAAACATATATTTTCTAAATGTCTTTAACATCTGACTGGATTATTTTTTTTTAGCAAACTAAAAAATACACCTTCCAAACATGCACATCAAATATACATCTCTGTTATGTAGCTTACGTGTGCTATCAGGGTAGTGTCTTAATAGTTTATTCAAATATAAGAACAAGTAAAAGATGTAATATTTTTTTAGATGTTGTCAGCCAACTTAAAATAAGAGATGTGGGAAACGTTTGTGTTAATTGCCATATTACTTGTATATTGGATTTACTGTAAATTTTGTTAGCATACTTGTCTAAAATGTGTGACATCTGGCTTTTTACATGCACGTAAAGGCTAATATTAGTTAACTAATTGGTAAAGTAATCACTGACAAATTCTAATTAAAAAATGTGCAAAATTATGCTGATTTACTATTTAAAATATTGGTGTTAAGCTGATTACACATTTGAAGTCCCCCTTTTGCCCCCCTGTGTGTTTCAGATCTGAAATTTATATTTCTGGGTAATGTTGAATGGTTAGCATCTTTGCTAATGACACTAGCCTAATGGTAGATTTGCCAGATGTAACACCTTGTGTGCACTTTTCTGAACATTTACTGTGAAGAGGCAGATGTACAATCTGTCAGGCTCCCTGTATATACTGTATCAAGAAGGAAAAAAGACAAAAAAAAATTCTTTCTTTTTTTTTTTTTGCTGCATGTCCCAATTGCATCTGACACCACCTTGTGGTTTGTGGAGCCGTGGTAGATGTTATCTTATTCAGTTTTCTGATTTCTTTTCACAATGTCTGGGTTTGAAATGTGGCTTGTTCTTTCCAAAAAGCTTTATTCTTGATAAATAGTAGTGGGAAAGCCAGGCTTCTATTAATGTAATAGTTTAAGACGAACATTATCTTGTAAGGACAGTTGGTTTGTTTTGAAGACATCAATCTTGTACCTCCTGGTAGTTCGTCACGTCATGCTTGTTGTAGTCTGGCGCATGCTAGATATTTTATTATGTCGTGTCACACTGTGATTCAATACCAAGAGGCTGATAGAACAAGGACATAGGCGACATAGACCATGTCATAGGGAACGACTAAAATCCCTCTAAATCTCGTTAAGGCGACACTTCTTGACTAATGATTTGACTCACTTGAACGTGGGAACGTTTTTTCTTTGACATACTGGATGATTGTCTTCTTCTTTTGTCCCACAGTTACTAAGATGTGCGTCATGGATGTATGTTTGCAATAAAAGTTGTACCATAAATGTCAAAAAAGAAAAGAAAGTCAAAATAAGGTTTAAGTAAAGTGTTGTGCTGGAGCACAAGTGAATTGATGAAGCCGCAAAAAATCTGCTATGTTTACAATTTGCTGCCTCGGCCATACATCACGATTATAGCCAAATTATCAGCTGTGCCAAATGACCTTTAGAGAAAGTGTAGGGGGAATGATTTGCCCTTTGATACTGAGTTTCTTCCACAGGCATGTCAAGGAAGCATTTGTGATGGGTTAATTTGAGAGAAGTTGTTTTAGCATTGCTTTTGATTTCCCAGCAATTTGCGAAACCCTGTAAAGATGGAGACATTGCCCCAATGGTAGAACAACTGACCTGACCCATTACCGATTTATACCCTTAGTGGAATAACAAGCTGATACATCTCTCATCTTAGATCTGAGGTTTTCTGTTTTTAGTACATTGCTGTACATTGTTTAGTAGAATATCTAAAGTGGACTAGCTAAATATTGTCATCGGAATTTTTTTCAGCATCTAGATTGTTGTTCTGTTAATAGTTCATGGAAGAGGAGTTACTATGCTAGTCACATTCTTAGCTTTGCCACACGAGGCGCTAGATAGTGGGCATCAGTGTAAACAGTTTTGTTTTGTTTTTTTCTTAGTTAGTTACAGTTAAAGGGCCCCTATTATGGATTTTTGAAAATGACCTTTCATGTAGTGTGTAACATAGCTCTAACTGCAAAGTTTTAAATCTGAAAGTGCACCGTATATAATGAAATATATCATATATTTTCATTGAAATACGTCAATGAAATGAATTGTTTTTCAAACGAGTCATAAGCCGTTTCGTTGTGACGTCAATACGAAACATTAGCATATTGCCCGTCCACTTATTGCGCGCACAGACACCAGGGAAAACTTGAACCTCAAACCTGTTGCTGATTCCTGTGGATATTGGATAGCATCATTTCGAGAAGATGCTGTGCTCTATAATGTGAAGGTAAAGCCAGTTTTTTTTACCATGATATCACAGCAGTATAATCCTAAACTTTTGCTGTGTTCCCTTTATTTTACTGACGAATACTTCTCAAATCTCAATGTTCAATGCAGGATTCGCAAACCACTTGCTCTTGAAAGATGGTGTTCAAAATACTTAGTTTTGAGTTTTATATTGTGTAGGTCTCCTGCAAACTGGCTAACTCACGTTATCACTGTCTTACTGAAATACTTCTGCTAATCAGTTGTGGGCCACTATTACCTAAAACTGTCTATTAATACAGACTGTCTGTCGTTCTCACTACTTTGAGGAAAGATTAAGCATGGAGCAAGATTTGTTTTACCAATGTTTATGTTACATCAGTCATTCATGCTAGAGCTCAGCTAATGTTTACATTGCATACATGCACTGTTATTGATACAGTTTCCACGTGTTCACCGGAATATATTAGACAAATACTCTGTAAATAAATTAGTACAAGTAAAATAATCGGTTTGTTGATGGACAGGCACTTGTTCATGCTGATGGTGAGGAATTACTTTTGCAACATCTCATAATGTACCTCAAACTGAGTAGCGTGTCACTGAGAAACGTCCTGCTCAAATCGTCCTTGCGATGGAGGTTCGAGTTGAATGAATAGTTCTTCCAGTGTTTCATCATCATCGGACTCGCGCTCGGATTGATATGGTGAAATCGTCGTCATTGTTAGTTACTGTGTTTGGTTTACGGTGTAGGATGCCTCAGGACACGCAGAGCTGACGTTGTTATGGCAATGGGCATTTTTGTTTTCGACACGCGCGCTGTACTCGGTGAACCAATCACAACAGACTGAGCTGTCTGGCCAATCAGAGCAGAGTAGCTCGCGGAAAGGAAGGATTTAGAGAGACTGATTCATCTGACGAGTCGTTTGAGAATCATTGAAAATGTAGTGATGTGCAAATGTATATTATGAGGAAATGAAACAGTTTTTTGACCTTTGCTGCATGTAAACCTGTTGTAGGAGACTCCAAAACAACATTAGGAAACTCTAAAATAGCATAATAGGGGCACTTTAAACTGTTGACATTTAGCTGAATAATATCCCATCTGGTTTAATGCACAAATCAGATGAGATTTTATTGAGTAGCAACCCCTTTAGTGTGAGGTTTATTATTACCAGAGCCGGACAGTAACAGAGTACATTTACTTGAGTACAGTACTTAAGTACAATTTTGAGGGATCTGTACTTTACTTGAGTATCATTTTTGGGGAGTACTCATGACTTTACTCAAGTACATTTGAGAGGCAAATATTGTACTCTTTACTCCACTACATTTCTATCCATAACTGTGAGTACCCGTTACTTCTTCTAAAAAATAAAATAAAAAAAAAGGAAAAAAGAAACATCTCAGAAACCCTCTCAAATGTGATTTGATTGTGCAGGCGCCACTGATTGGGACAGCCTATCAGCAATCACCTTCAGCTTTCCACCAAAGTCAACTCCATGGTCAGATTTAGATAAGAGACGAAACCATGGACGAAACAATGGATGAAGACGCAGCAGGTCCATCCCGGGATTATTTATTTCCCCAGGATGGTAGGGGAAGACTCATGAATATTCATTAGGGAAGTCATTCCTGATTGGTCTTAACCCCAGTGACGGGTAGGTTTAGGGGCGGGGTTAGGGAGGTCATAAGACCCCCAGTGATGGGTAGGTTTAGGGGTGGGATTAGGGGTAGGTCATCAGACCAATCAGGGATGACTTCCCTAATGAATATTCATGAGTCTTCCCCTACCATCCTGGGAAAAAGAATATCGCATCCCGAACCCGTGGCCCCACCTCGCCAGACTATTTCAATTTTCTGAACAAATTAATGATAGTTTTCGCTTCAAGCATTTGCTGTGTTTACCAATGTAAGCACTGTGGCAGTAGTAATGAAATATTTAGAAAATGTACTCTTGTACTCTTGATACTCAAGTACTTTTAAAAACAAGTACTTCAGTACTTTTAAGTAGACATCTGACTGTAGTACTTTTACTTGTACTTGAGTAAAATTTAGCAAGGGGTATCTGTACTTTTACTCAAGTAATGAAGCTGTGTACTCTGTCTGCCTCTGATTATTACCCAATTTAATGCAAGAATGCATTTTAAGTATTTACAATAGGACTTGCGTTTGCCCTTATGATCCTCTTGCTTATGTTTGGTCAGCCTCACAGATTCTGTAGCTTCTTCTGTTGGTGGCAATGGATTCTAGGTTGGAGACCAAACAAAGAGTATTACATATTAAAGCATTGAGAAGAAAAATGTACAGTAATTGTACTTACTCGAGCTCTTAATGACCTTTACTTACTGTACTTTGTAACATGCATGTTGCAATAGTTTTCAAGTGACACTGTTGACATCTGAAACCCAAATGTTTCTTCAGTGTACCCTGGGTAATTACAGATTATAATTGTGAGGTTGTGAACTTGGCTTAAGTGTGAAGGTTTCTGTGAGGTATATGAAATATATGGACTTTAACATTTGCAGTGTCTTATGTATGGCCAACTTGTATGAAAAAATTGCAGCAAAACTTTGTTCGGTCATTTGAATGATGGCCCTCCCTGCCACTGTGTAGCACTAAGAAAGACTGTCAGATATGTTGTTTTTGTTAAATCTTGATTTCAAGGTGTTTTGCTTTTATTTTTGTTGTGAAAGTTTGTTTGTGGAGCTAATGACAGTATTCTAGTGTTGTTTTCAATCTTTATGTGTCCTGGTTTACTGTTCTTTACGTTGAATAAATATTCAGTCCTTTCATTTCCTTGTTGTTGCTGTTGTCTTATCATGTTAGCTATGATGCAGAGATGCATGTGTGGTTCTGGTAAACCCTACATTGCCCGGACAAAATTCCCCAGAAAGATGGGGACATATTTTGTTCCCCATGAGGAAAACAGCTTATAAAATATGTTCCCTTTAAAAAGCTACACTTAATGCTGCGCTTGATTCAGTACTCTGGGAACACTTTTTGTGTGACCGGCTCTGAATATAAGTGTGTAACATGTCAATGGAATTGACTTTGAACTTTTATAACCTCGGACAGTGACGTCATCGGAATGCACGCTCGTCAGAAGATATAATTAGATGTACCACAGGTGCATCAACAGGTCTTTTGTCTTCAGACCATACTGTTTGTGTGTGTGACAAGCTCTCTCTGTTTCTCTGCTAGGAGTGTTTTTACTAGGCAGTGCGCAGAAAATATTTCTCTTTATCCTCTCACTCTGTCTCAAAAGTGAAAAAGAGAAAAAGAAAAGAAAAAGAAAAGAAATGAGCGATTTGCAAAGCAAACAGTGTGTGCCTCTGTGTTCATGAATGCGACACACACCAGTATTGGAGGAAGAGCATGCTGCCCTTGCGTTGGAACAGGGCGAGTGCGAGCATTGTGAATTATTCACGGTTAAGATGCTACACGCTCGCCTTGGTTACTTCTATGGGCAAGCACCCACTTTGCCATTGCGAGGCTCTCGTATGGATCTGGCTGAGGTGTGAGAAACGGGTCCGTCCCTTTTGCTCGCGCTCTATCCAAATCCAGATGTCTTTTTGCTCAATCCCGAAGTGCGCCCCGGCGCCTCTTTGGCTCGAGCAGAGGACAATGAATCTCTTGGATCTGGTGTAGATTACGAGCTGCCTACCTCCAAGCATTCCTCATGTGATGATAAAGCGTCTGAAGAATTACTTGAGGTGGTGACTCATGTGGTGGCCAAGTTACAGCTAGACTGGCCACGTTAACAAGAGACCCCCAAACGGTCAAAATTAGAAGACAAATTTCTGTCTGGCTTCGACGTTGACATATTTGACCATCGTGGTTGCGAAGGCATGGGGGTATTTGATGATGCCACAGGTCGAAGAGACACTCGCGAGGTATCTCTCACCTGGTTCGGCATTATCATTAAAGAGACCAACTCTCCCCACTAAGCCATGCAGAACCACCTCAACGCTAGTGGGGAAACTGTTTCAAGCAGCATGTCAGGCTGGTGCTGCGCTGCACACCATGGTGGTGTTACAGGCAGACCAGGCTGATCTGCTAAATAAATAACTGAGTTCTATCGATGAGGAGCCATTTTCAGAGTTTCGTCGAGCCAGAGATTTGTCCCTCTGTGCAACCAAGCAAACGGCTCGCGCTATCGGCCGTTCAATGAACACTTTGGTCAGCATGGAGAGGTATCTGTGGCTGATCCTCACAGGCATCAAAGACAGGGGCCGAGTGTTCCTGCTTGATGCCCCAATCTCACCTTCCTGCCTATGTGGTGACTCGGTTTATCCAGTCGTCAGCAGGTTTCAGGAGATGAAAAAACATGAGGAAGCATTTGTACAATTTCTTCATCGCCGCACTCAGGGGGAGGAGCTGCCGACCACCCAGCCTCGCCCCGGTCCATCTGTGAGATGTGAGGCACAAAAACAGAGTGTGGCGTGTCGCGTTCCCCCTCATCAAGACTGGGGACTGGCCGCTGCCCTTAGCAGCCCCCATATGGCCAGATCTCAGGACTATTATTTCAAAATAGAAGAAAACCTGATGGTCTTGCACCCAGATCTATGAGGGTGGCTGCCTTTGGGATGGGGCACATAAAAATAAATCAGCCCACCCCTTCCTGGCATCCCCACAAAACCTCCGCCTCTGGTGTTTCGGGGGCCATAGAACATGTTCCCCTTCCAGAGAGAGAGTCAGGCTACTAAAGCAGATACTTCCTGGTTTCCAAGAAGGACAGGGGGGTTGCCTCCGATTTAAGTTCTACCAGAAAGACTCGGGAGGCAAAATTCCGTAACAAGTATACATTTATTAACAGCCCAGCAAGCAAATATTATGATATAAAGTTCTTTGAAGATCCTGAGGTTCAATATCGGGTTCTTCTGTTCGGGCTAGCCTTATTACCCCGCATATACACAAAGTGCATGGATGCAGCACTGGCTCCACTGCGACTCCAGGGCATCCGTATTTTGAATTACATCGACAATTGGCTAATATTAGCACAATCACAAGAGCTGGCGTCACGACACAGAGATGTCGTTCTAGCTCATCTAGTTTCTCTAGGATTGAGACTCAACTTCAACAAAAGTGTTCACTCTCCTACCCAGAGAACGACATACTTACGGGTCGTATGGGATTCGATAACGATGCGGGCACAGTTGTCTCCCGCTCGAGTCAAGACCATTCGTAACGCCCTGAGCAAAGTCAGAGTTCTATCGGCCAAGATCGTACTGTTCATCAGTATCAACGAATGTTGGGTCTCATGGCATCAGCATCCACGGTGATCCCTTTGGGCCTTTTGCACATGAGACCATTTAGATTGTGGCTCAAAGCCAGAGGATTTCATCCAAGGACCAATCCCTGACGGCAGATGAGGGTTACGTGCCGGGTGCTACATAACCTCTCTATGTGGTTCAGACCCCGGTTCTTCGCCTTGGGTCCCACTCTAGGTGCGTCAGCAAGCCTCCCTATTGGGCTGGGCAGTGGTCTTAAGTGGTCGTCCAGCCCAAGGGGAATGGGAGGGTCATCAGCTCGGTTGGCACATCAACTGCCTCGAGTTGATGTCTGTATTTCTGGCCCTGAAATATTTCCTTCTGCAGCTGAAAGGCTACCATGTCCTAGTGCGGGTGGACAACACGGCGGCATTCAGATTTTTCTTTGGGCTCAGGACAAGCTCCTGTCGCTCAGAGCAGTCTATATCCCTGGACATCTGAATGTGGGATTAGATTTACTGTCCAGACAGAGAATACCAACGGGGGAGTAGAAACTCCCAACAAGGGCCTTGCCTCTAACTGATAGTACTGCGCTGGCCGAACAGAGTATGTTTCTCTGAGATAATATCTCTCATTGACGGCTCGCCCTGGGCGATACCAGAAAGGAGGAACCTTCTGTTTCAAGCGCAGGGGATACTATTTCATCCCTGGCCCGAGCTGTACCCCCTGAAGGGTACCAACTGAGGGACACTGGGCTTTCTGCATACATTCATAAGATTTTACAGTTTGGATGTTCATGCCACTCAGGGCTCATACGTCCTTGAGTCAACATCACAAGCTCATGTCTGAGACCTTTCCGTTCTTGTGAGCACACACTACACAACCGTGAGGGATCCATACACCCACAGTGCGGCGGCGTGAGTATTCTCGTTCCCAGAGCACTGAATCAAGTGCAGCATTAAGTGTAGTTTTTGAAAGGGAACGTCTCGGGTTACTTTACTGTAACCCTTTTCCCTGAAAAAGCGGGAACGAGATGCTGCAGTTTATTGCCGCACCGAGGATGTCCCAGGACTGCTCTTTATACAGAATGATACCTGTCGATGCACCTGTGGCACATCTAATTATAGCCTCTGACGAGCGTGCATTTCGATGACGTCACTGACTGAGGCTTTAAAAGTTTAAAGTCCGTTTGTGCGTTTGTGCAAATTCCATTGACATGTTACACACATATATTCACAGCCGGTCACACAAGAAGTGTTCCCAGACCACTGAATCAAGCGCAGAGACGTAACCCGAGACGTTACTAAATTACATTTAAAAAATAATAATTAAATGCAGGGGAAAAAAATTGTATTCTGTGAGGGTTGTCTTTAGGGGTAGGGGTTAGAGTTAGGGAATAGAGTATACAGTTTGTACAGTATAAAAATCATTGTGTCTGTGGAATGTCCCCATAAAACATGAAAACCCAACTGTGTGTGTGCGTGTGCGTGTGTGTGTTTGTGTCTTGTGTGTGTTTGTGTCTGTGTGTGTGTCTGTGTTCCTATGACCTTGGCCCTCTCCTTTACACGGTTTCCATCTGGACACTCCACAAATATCACACATACATTAACATTTTCTTTGTGACACTCACAGTGTGAGCAAACAGAATAGTGAATGGACCTCACAAACCCAGTTAGGCTGCACATATTTACAGTCTCACAACACTGCTCTGTCCTTAATGGTATATAATTGTATATAATAAAGTATATAATTTCAGTGCCACTAGTGAAACAAAACAATATTTTAAAAATTAATAATAATTGTTTTCAAACAAGTAAAAAAAAAAAAAAAACACTCCCACTGTCTCCTAGTCACACAAGCAATGTTGTCTCTCCATTTAATTTTAATGTTTTACCATTATAGCAGTAAAGCTTTTACAGATCCAGATGGTGTGTATGTAGTGTATATGTAATATAAAAAATAAAAAGATGCTGGACAGATAGATATCCTCAAAAAATGCAGCATGATTACTTTGATTTTGTCAGACAATTCATCAGATGTTTTTCTTGCCGTACATGTGCAGCACACTTAAAGTTTAATAAAAGTTATCAACTCTTATTTAATAAGCACTACAAAAACATACAAAAATCTAATACAGAACAAGAAAAAAATACCCTTTACAGATTAGCAGAGGCTTCACTAAAAGAAAAAAATGTTTGCACATAATCATTGTGCCATGGTTATAGCATTGTAAATAACTGCAACCCATCAAATTCCCCTGTTTATTTTAATGCAAAAAAGAGATCCTTATTTTGCCACATTTATGGAGCAAATGAATTGGGAGTGGATCTATGTTCCCAGGGTTCAATGTTCCCAGGGTTCTATGAGTGTCTCTAAATCAGAAGGCTGCATCCTTGTGAGGCTGTGTCCTTCTGAGGCTTAGACTCTTCCTAAGCATTAACCCACTAGAATGGGACATCTAGTAAGTCTGCAAAGCAACGTCATAAAAGTTGCCGCCCACAAGGTCATAGCACAAAAAATACCATTAAAAATAAATTTGTGAAAAATACTTTATATACAAATCTACAAATATTTTTGCTATCTGACTTTTTATTAATGCAGTGCACACCAAAACAAAGGAAAACGTCTTGGTTACTATTGTAATTCATCATGGGGAATTACCGTTAGGGTATCAGCAACACATATGGATAAGTGTGAGCTCTGAGAACCAAGTCTGGTTGGGCCAGTATGGCACAACCAATAAGACTTGTTGTTCTCCCTGATTTTGCGCAGTGTCTGTGCACTGAGGCTTACTTGGGGAAATGTGTACTTGCACACAGGGCCGACCCGCGGCATAGGCAGAATAGGCAAATGCTAGGTGCGACACTCATCCATAGGGGTGTCAAAATGAGTGATTTGTTTTGTTTTGGTTTACCAATACTATTTTAACATTATTTATTCGAAATATTACCAAATAAAGCACACAAAAAAAAAAAAAAGTCCCCAGACTCATCCCAGTCCGTCGCATCAATCTTCCCCCACCTAGCAAGTGCTTGAAGTGCGTCAAAAATAGAATGTGCAATCAGTTTACTGTTTGAAATTTGTTGTGTCGGGTCACCACTCGCCGTATCCAATGTAATTAGCATTGCTTTAGTTTCAGGGTGCTTAACACACTCAAGCACCCCCGTAGAAGCGGGCCTGGCCACTCGCACCAGGTGTAGACACGGTGAAAGTTACCTGATTGTGACGGATGGCCGGATTCACATGACACATTATAAATTAGCACTATAGTATTCCATAGATGGCCTACGGTGTCAAAAAGACAGAGGCCCTCTGATGCAGGGAAGAAGAAGAGAAGAGGAAAAAAGGGGATAAAGACAGAGGTGAAGTGATGTAATGAATGAACAGTTTATCTGATTGCATAGTAATAAGATTCTAGTAATGTTTGCTAATTAATGGCAGTTATTTTTACCTTAAGCTTTATGTAAAAAGCTGTTCTGGGTTCTCCAGAGGCCCTTGTGGTAGATTTTTCCCTAAACCTAACTACGTACCTGGGTCTTGTCTACAGTCGATGTCCCCTAACGTCTACAGTCGATGTTTAGTCTATCTGGGTCTCGTCTACAATCGAGATCCCCTGGGTCTCGTCTACAATCGACGTCCCCTAACGTCGACAGAATTAAGCGATTTTCCTCTTCTCAATTTATGTGTACCTGAAATAATTTCAAATTAATCAGTAATTAATCAAATCTCAGATCTATATCAATTCTCAGTCCTACAGTATAGTTTGATTGATTAAAAAAAATATCAATAAACATCACACAAATTTATTATTATGCGAAGCTTAAACTATTAGTTTGCCCACATCTCCTTCCAGGTGTGTTGATCATCTTGTTGCCCCATGGACGTTCCATCTTCACCAGGGTGACTCTTTGTGAACCTTTGCAATGGGCTTTCCCTCGTTGGCAAGGGAGGTACGTTACTAGCACGTCCTTGATCCCCCACTTTATGCTTTGCGTTGTCGTTGCCGTTGGCGTGTGGGGTTTGCTGAGGCTGGATGGTGTAGTTTAAGGTGAGAGGCTTGGACGGAGGTGTCACACTCTCCAACCTTGCTGATAGTTGTAATAATTTTTCCTCAGATCACAACCGCACCCCGCTGAACCTTGTCTGTGGAGTGAACCATTTCCTGGCTGCTTTCACCTGTGAATGGAGACCTTAAGTATTTTTGTTAGTGACAACATGTATTAACTCATCTGCTTTTCTGGCCGGTCTTCCTTTTTTGATGAGACCTGCGAAATTTCATGTTAAACAGTAACAAGACAATATTTTTATACATTTGGAACAGAATCAGTTCTGTTCGATGGGATCTATCATGACATCCTGCAAAAGGAAAAAGTTAAGTATGGGGTGGACAGGGCAAGCTTGTTTGCTCTCTTCCTTCCCAAAGTTATGCACTGCGTAGGTGTGGCATTGTTTCTTTTTATACAACAATAACCCAGCTCAGGATAGTTAGCCAAAATCATCCATGGCCGTTATTTTATTGGGCATATTTTACCCTGTGGGCCCACTTAATAAATTTATACAGCTGTTTTGATTGACATCATTTATTTGTCTTGGTGTCTCTCAGAACACCATATTTCACACACTCACTTTCACACCCCTCTCTCTGGCCAGAGAATCATACCTTTTTGTCTGCCTTAGCAGTTTGTGAACTGAATGGGTAACATATATATTTATTAGGGGTGGAATACCACCAAATCTGAACGGTAACAACTTTGATGACGACAGAAACTACTGAACGTAGACACACTGTGGCATTCCCCTTGCGACATTGTCTAAACGTTAGGATATAAATTTTTCAATTGTCCGATACAGTCACAATGTGTTTGAGTTTAACACAGTGAACGTAAACCTAACTTCAAAATCAAATAGATTAAACACTTTTAAAATAATAATTGTATAGACCTATAGTTGCAGTTGAGAGAGCCAGTTTTAATTTCTCAAATGCAATTTGTCATTCATTGCACAATTTCAATTTTCAAACTTTTTGTTGTTGCTCATAAGCTATTTAAAAGAAGATTTGGAGATCTTCACACAATCTTTGATCCATGGACAAAAAGAAAAAAACATTTCCATCTCGTACCTCTGGTGATGACAGCATGTGATTTCAGAAGTTTTAGAATTAGATTCATTGTTTTTATTGAATTTAGAAAATTACCTTTAAATGAAATGGAGTGACCAATATTGTTGTTTTTCTATCCATAATGTATTTTCCAGAGAATTCTGCATAGTCAATAATTTATTCATGCTTTTACATAACCCTCACTGCCAAATCCAGCCCCAGTTTTCAACCAGGCCAAGGCACTCATGGACATGCACGAGGGTAGTCCAGAACGTGCACTCTAGGTGAGCTCCGCACCGCAACCGACCTTGCCCTCCAGGGCACGAGCGGTCTGGCGATGTCCACCCTAGTGGTCCAGGAGCGTGATCTTTGGCTCAACCTGGTTGATATGAGGGATGTGGACAAGGTTCAGGTCCTGTTCTCCCCCATTTCCCAGGATGGGCTGCTCGGCGACGCGGTGGAGATCTGCGCCCAACAGCAGCAGCCTCTAACCAGGCCTCAGCGTGGAGCCAGCCGCAGGCAGCTTCCGTTCCCTTTATAAGTTTCCATTCAGGTGGCTAACACAGAGACGCATTTTCAAATGCTCCGTCCCCGAGACTGGTCTGCAGCGTTCGACCTGAAGAAAGCGTACTTTAGATCACTATCCTTTCGCAACGCAGGCTATGCCTCAAACTGGTTGATATGAGGGATGCGGACAAGGTTCGGTTCCTGGTCTCCCCCATTTCCCAGGATGGGCTGTTCGGCAACGCGGTGGAGATCTGCGCCCAACAGGTTCCACAGTCTTCGGGTCAACTGGGAAAAGTGTAAACTCGCCCACGGGCTGAGGATCTCTTTTTCCGGTATGGAGATGGACTCGGTCCAACACGTCTCTCAAGAGGACTGTGTCCGGTCAGTGCTATACAGAAGTGAGAAAGGGTCCCACTGAAACTTTTCAGAGGCTCCTGGGGCATATGGCAGACAGTCGCAATAGAACGGCTTCCTCCATATGAAGACTGCTTCAGCACTGGCTTCACGGCTATGTCCCAAGGTGGCCGTGGCAGAGCGGCGTGCTCCGTGTGACAATCACCCTGGCCTGCCGCCAAACCCTCAGCCTGTGATCAGACCTTTTGTTTCTCCGGGCCAGCCGCCCCTAGAACAAGTGTCCACCAACACCGGCTGAGGGGCCACGTACAACGGGCATGCAGTAACGGGGGTCTGGGCTGGCCTCCGAATGCATTGGCGGAGACACAGGCACACAGCTGGCCCCAGGGCCGTCGCAAAGATGCGTTTCCCTTGTGAGCCTTCAGGGAGAACAAGGAGCAGGTCTTGCTAGTTGCCCCTTATTGGCCCAACCGGACCTAGTTCCTTCGAACTTATGCTCATCTCGACAGCCCTCCCTGACCCATTCCTTTGAGACATTTTCAGGGACGGGGCACCGTTGGCACCCGTGTCCAGACCTCTGGAAACACCATGTCTGGTCCCGAAAGGACGGGACGAGGAGGTTCTAGGTGATCTACCGCAAACAGGTCGTAGATACCATTACTTCTGCGAGAGCACCCTCTACGAGGCTTGCTTACGCCCTGAATTGCAACCAATTCGTTGAATGGTGTTCTTCTCTTCCGAGAAGACCCCCCCCCCGAAGGTGTTCGGTCACTTCGTGCTTTCTTTCCTGCAAGATGGGTTGGAGCAAGGGCTGTCTCTCCACCCTCAAAGTGTACTGTATGTTGCTCTATTTGCACACATCATGATGCAGTGGATGGAAATCCGTGGGAAAGCAGGACTTGATAGGCAAGTTCCTGAGGCGAGCGAGGAGACTGAAACCACCTCGCGCCCCCTCTATACCCTCTTGGGACTTATCTCTGGTTCACCGAGAAAAACAAAAAGATAGTGGATGCCATCGTCTTGGCATATCAATCCCAAGACGCACCATGCCCCCCTGGGTTGCGAGCCCACTAAAATGAGAGTGTAGTTTCTCCCTGGGTGTTGGCACATGGTGCCTCGCTGACTGATCTTTGTAGAGCTGCGGGTTGGGCGACACCAAACACATTCGCTAGAAAATTAGCCTATGTGTCAAGCTGGTTGCTTCCAGTGTTGCTCCCTTCACATGAAGCCAGTTACACTGTAAGCCCGGTTCGAAGTGTCGGCTTGCTGCGCCATTCCCCTCCTATGGACCGGATACGTGCGCCGTTCTTGCTCCAGTAGAGTTCCTCTTAGCCGAACCCTGTCGAGTTCCTCCACACCCTTCGACAACCGATGTGGCGGAGCGTCCAATGCGAGGCCTAGAACTCTAGGTTGGGTCCATATGTTGTGATCCTTAGTGCGATCCCATATGTGTATTCTTCCACGGTACGGCTCCCTGCGGCAAGCCCGTGTCTTTCCCTTGGCAGAGCCCCCCTGCCGTCACTGACCGGTGTGTCTCCCCCCTGGTATAGGCTGGAGCCACCTCAGTGACATCCCATATGTTGTACTGTACCGTAACACCCAGTCCATATGTGTATCCTCCACATGTATACCTCCCTACGGGCAGGATGTGGCTTCCGCAGCGTATTCTTTTCCAACAAAAGGGCATGCTTTCCCAGTGTTAATAAGTCTGACTGAGTGTGTCTTGCGGAACAGCAGGGACTTCCCTGGCCTAAGCCCTGTCCTATCTCCGCCTCGATGCGTGGGGATCAGGAGGCTTTTGTCTAGGCACTGGAAGGTGGCAGCACTAGTGGCGTTTTAATAGGGATCCCAATCAGTCGACACGTTGACTACATCTCGGTTATGTATGTAACCCTCGTTCCCTGAAGGAGGGAATGGAGATGTAGTCCCATCGCCACTATTGCTGGACCACCGCTGACTCCGGGCTCCGCTCGGCTCCTCAGTGAAAAACAAGTGGTGCGTGCATCCACTTCCGTATTTATACCGGCACTGCGGGGCGGAGTGTGGATGCAAAACTCGCACTCCAATGTGTGCACTGGCTCGTTTTATCAATACTCGAAGATGACAGGCTCCCTAAGTGTGATCCCAATCGTCGACACGTCAACTACGTCTCCATTCCCTCCTTCAGGGAACGAAGGTTACCTATGTAACTGAGACGTTCTGTATTATTGTCTTTTTTGCAGCTGTAAACCCAGCAAAAAACATTCTCTTTTGCAATGAATTTATACAGGAGTCAGAATCATCATTGAGAAGACATAAACCTGGATTAGACGTAATCAGTTTGTAGTAAGGAGGACAAAACATTCAATGATAAGATATTCAGAACATGCATTGTATGTTCGCAATACCAAGCAGATTATGTCTAAGTGAAGAGAGACAAAAGCAATGCCATACGGTAAGTGACATGTAAACAGATACGGCAGTTATAGGTTGATTGCAGTTTCATTTTGAACCTCTTGTAAGGGGTTATGTATGATCTATGGATGACTTTGAAATTGATAAGACGATGAGCCAAGTTTTTATTAAGATAAGTAGTTAAGATTAGATTAGGCCACACCCTCTCCCAGTCGACAGATAAATTAAAATCGGATAATTCACGATTCCAGATAGATTTAATAGAAAGAGGCTTTGCAATGTGATCATTAAGTTTACTATATATATTAAAGAAACAGAAGGCCGACCAGAGAATGGTGCGATCCAATCTCACATAGGATGAGAGGAAATGGGGTATGCCCAGGGAACTCCATATGCCTTGAGAGCTGAGCGTAACTGAAAAAAAAGACAAAATTTGAGGATGCTGGTAAACAAAACTTAGTTCTTAGTTCTTGAAGTGCGCAGAATCCCTGGTTATCATATAAGTCGCTGCATGTGTTTATGCCCAGTGAAGTGGAAGGGAGTGGAAGCATAGAAAAAAGAAAATTAAGGTAACAAATTCAGTTTGACTGTGGAGATTCGGCCTTGAAGAGAGACTTTAAGATTATTCCATCTTTGAGTATCACTCTTGATCTTGCCTAAAAGTTTCACCAGAAACCTACGATCGGTCAACGAGCGACGTATCGTGGTTCCATCACAGAGAGCCACAAAATCACTTTCCAGAACATTCTCATTCACAGTTCCATGCTGGTGAAATGCTCTCCCCACCCTCATCCGGAATGCAGAATCCCTGGCAACATTCAAAAGACAACTGAAAACCCTTCTCTTCTGTGAGTACTTATCCTCATAAAAAAAAAAAAAAAAAAAAAACTTTTCCTTTATATCCTACCTTTCCTTTTCCTTTATGTCCTCGCTTATGCTACTCTGAACAATGACTGAACTTCGTATTTTGAGCACTTCTTGCGTTGTTTTTTGCCTCTTCACGATGACTCGCTTAATTTAGTCCTAATTTGTAAGTCGCTTTGGACAAAAGCGTCTGCTAAATGCCTAAATGTAAATGTAAATGTAAATGTTATTAAAATTGTCCCTGGTGTAGCAAAAATCACTTTCTGGGGAATAATTAACTCAAATAAAGTGAATATTCATGAGTCTATGAATATGATTTGCTTATCGCTTACAAATATTAAATTACCCAAAGAGGGAATATTTAATCATTTAAGGGTAACCTTTACCAGAATTAATTTCAGTTATCTGAACAATCTGTTTGTCCCGCGAACTGGATGCTAGACTTCCTTATCAAATATCAATAAAAGTACCTTTACAAACTCCAAGAAATATACATTTTCTGATCAGGAAAAACAATATTTCCTGTGTTTGCACAATTTAGATTACTGAAATAGTAACAAGAAAACAAAGCTTTGTAGCTTAGATCATACGATTCAGGGACTTCGATCTGGTGAGCAATAAAACAGATTCAATTCAATAAGATTATTGGGTTTAATAAAAACAGACTAAAGAGTACATAACTACAATTCACACAGAGTAAATATGAGTATATAGCAAAACAAATAAAAAGAACAATTTAAACAAGATAATCGAACCACGAATAGTAATGAGAGAGAAAGAGAGAGAAAAAGAGAGAGAGAGAGTGAAAGCAAATCTCAGAGAGACAATTTTCAAACTTTGCAAGAGACCCCAAGTCATTGGATAATTCCGCAAAGGGAATAGCCTAGACAACCTTAAACAGCATTTTTAGATTGCGATATAAGAAAGTACTTGCTTTGATCTGGCTCTTGTGTATAGCTGAGTTCAAATTGTCCGTTGGCGCAGCTTCCGGAGTCCTTTCAGGAGCAGGTGATGCGAGAACTCGACGGTTAACACGAATGTAAACTTTGCCAAAAGATGATTAGACTTAAGTTCATTTGGCTCGTGAAGACAATTGAACGAAGTCAAATATCAGAAGGAAATAAAGAAAAACTAAGATGAAACGGAAATTAAAGAACAAACGGAGAGACTTCTTGGGAAGTCCTGTCGTGAAGATGAAGACCCTCTCTTTTCTCTGGCGGAATGCCAAGAGCAAGGGTCTTTCCTTGTCTTTATGGGCAAGGTAGGTTTACACCTATCTCACCATCTGAACCAATGAATTGTGAGAAACTGAGGTGGGAAAAACTTCCTT
Source organism: Abramis brama (assembly GCF_963993115.1). Taxonomy (NCBI): domain Eukaryota; kingdom Metazoa; phylum Chordata; class Actinopteri; order Cypriniformes; family Leuciscidae; genus Abramis; species Abramis brama. The sequence continues at coordinate 8,411,705 of NC_139977.1, forward strand.
TGTCTGCTGATTACCGCCCACTGCTAATAATATTAGCAGTTAAGACTGATGCCTCAGTTGAGTGGTAAAGTGTCTTAACCATAGAAATGTAATGTTCACCAAAACCAAAACATTGCAGAACTGCCCACATATAGTTCCACTCTAGCCTGTCAAAGGCTTTTTCTGCATCAAGTGAAAAAAAAGCACAAGGGCTCGGATGAGTGTCTGCAAAATCAAGAACATGAAAAAGTCAATGTATATTATTGGATGCGTGACGCCCCTTAATAAAACCAGTTTGGTCCTCCTTAATTAAGCTATGAATTACATTCTCCATGCGAGAGGCAAGAACTTTAGCATAAACTTTTAAATCGCATGGGATGAGTGATACTGGTCTGTAGTTGGAGCAATCTAGCGGATCTTTCCCCTTTTTAAGAAGCAATGATATCAAAGATGTTTTTTGATCTCTATGCAAAATTAAACGAATCAAGCATGAGAGTCCCTACCAAATCCCATATTTCTAAATACAATTCAGGAGGGAGGCCATCTAAGCCTGGTGACTTGCCCTTTTGAAAACTTTTTAGTGATTCATGGAGCTCCTCCAAATTTAACGGGGCCTCCAAAGAGTCTTTATCTATCTGTGGGATCCGGGGCAGTACTAATTTACCTAGATACTCTTTGCAGATTGACTCATCAAAATCGGTTTCGGCTTTTAAGGAGGATAATCGTGTAGCTTGTTGATCAGAAAAAAAAAATAGTTTTTGTAAGTTTTAATTGGATCTTACTTTCTAATTGTGTCAACTGGCAGGTTTTCGCTTTGGCAAGAGTAGATGAAAAAGATATACAGAATCCTCATATAGCACATTTAGTCATTTCCCACAGTATTTGAGGGTCTACATCGCGAGATGTATTAATTTCGAGAAATTCCTTTATATGATCTTTTAGCGAATTAATGAACATCTGATTACTTAGTATTTATTGGTAAAACGCCATCTAGGGGCCTTGGTCTTAATGATGGAAAGGTGAACATTACACAACACTGCAGAGTGATTAGACAATAAAATTGGAAATATAGAGATGGAGGAGTTAGATGAAATTAGAGATGGGCTGAGAAATATGTAATCTATCCTAGAGAAAGTCTTATGTCTGTTAGAAAAAAAAGTGAAGTCCTTAGATGTAGTATTCTGAATTCTCCAAAGATCAATTATATTAAGTTCAGTGATAAATGTATTCAATTACTTAGAAGATGGGTTAGCTGTTGTATCAGGGTGAGATTTATCCAATGCAGGATTTAAGACGGAATTAAAATCACCACCCACCACTAAATGACAATCAGTCTGATCAAGCAATGGATAGGAAATATTCGTGAAAAATGCACTGTCTGCCTCATTCAGGTAGTAAATTGAGGCCAGTGTTAACCTGTCATTATGTATTTTGCAACGGATAAAAACAAATCTACCCTCATCATCATTCCCGGTATGTTCAATAGTTAAATGTAACTTCCTATCGACTAAGATAAGCACCCCCTTAGTTTTATTAAGATCACAAGAGAAGGCTGCCAATTTATAATACTTGTTTTGAAAACGTGCCACATCGCATTGTTTTAAATGGGTCTCTTGTATCAGGGCACAGGAAATCGATTTATGTTGCAAATATTCGAATGGGTAAATTTAATAGGACAATTTAGGCCATTCACATTCAGTGATAAGATATTCAGAACATGCATTGTATGTTCACAATGCCAAGCAGATTATGTCTAAGTGAAGAGAGACAAAAGCAATGCCATAGAATAAGTGACATGTAAATGTCCAATCCATCTAGATGCATAATATTTTTAAAAGAAAAGCAAAATAAATAAAAGTAAAAGTATTGGTCTCTGTTGGAGGGAATAGAAAAAAAACAAGAGAAAGGAACGACAAACAACTATGTACAAAAACCAAAACAGACCGCACATTACCGAGAGTGTAGGCCTTCATGAACAATAGAAACAAATGTTGATATGTGACCAATCCACTTCAACACAAGACATGTCCCCAAATGGCCCACAGAGCCAAAAATGTAGTGATCGAACCTGCTCTCCATTAGCCCGAAGGAGAGAGAAGAAAAAATAAAAAAGGGGGGGGGAAAGAAAATAATAATCATAATAAATAAAATTATTGCATTGTTGCTTACCAGTCAACGGACAAGCGTACAGGACAAGGAGGACAAGATTTCAACAACAAAAATCAACAAGTGTCCATGGCCACCTTGTTATTGTCCTTTTCAGGGCAGTTAGGATCACCACAAACCTCGTAGTTGAGCTGAAGGGATGGAGACGATAGCCGTTGTATTCCCATTGCTTTTTAGAGCTGCAGAATATGTCTTCTTCTGTGACAATGACCTGACAAAATCCTCCGCTTTTTGAGGAGAGTCGAACATCATCTGCTCACCCTTGTGCCGTAGTTTAATTGCCGCCAGATAGGTGAGGAAGGGCTGGAGACCGAGTGCAGTCATTTTCTTCAAGACTGGATTAAAGCTCTTTCTCTTGGTAGTTGTGGCTGGGCTAAAGTTGGGAAAAAATAATAGCATGACATTGTCCTGCGTATATTTCACCGGATATGCCTGCCGAGCACCCTTCAGGATCGCCGACCTGTCATGCCATCTTATTACAAGGAAGAGGAGAGTACGTGGTCGATCTGAGTTTTTTCTTCCGTCATACACGTGATGGGCATGGTCAATCTCAATGTCACGGCCTTTCAGTGAAGGGATCAACTTGGAAAGATTAGCTCTAAGGAATCCAGCTGCATCGGGGCCTTCCGCCCCCTCCGGCAACCCCACCGGAGTACGTAATTTCTCCTGCTCCTGTCTTCAATATCCGTCATTTTTTCGATAAGTAGTTCCAGCTGATTTCTGTGACTGTCCTCCTATCCTCACATGCAGCTGCCTGAACAGAATCGACCCAGTCACGTGTCTGTTTTGCCATGCTGGCTAACTTTCCAACTTCTGCTTTTAGCTCTTTAACAGAATCGTTGGTCGTTTATATATCCAAATGTAGGTCACGCAGTGCTGGGGTCAATACCGAGTCTATCACTTCTCTTACTGTCGAAGCCACAACCGAATCCAGAGTACTTTGTTGCTCTTTGAGCGCTAGCTTGATACTGTTAGCTATAGCAGCGTCGAGATCCTCTCTGGAGATGGCGGAATCTTTTAATTTTTTCTTTATTAGCGATTGCTCAACCTCTCTTTTACAACTGTCTTTAACTGCTGTAGTACTCATAGTGGGCTAGATAAAGAGTGGTTAAAAATTTACTGACAGGATTATACAATGTTTGACAAAGTGAGCAAAGCAAAGGACTATGCGTGCATTGCTGCCGAAGGGTCATGTGATCTCCCTCCCACCTTCTCTTCTGATCCCTGCCAGTTCCTCTGCCCAGTCGCCACTGTCTCCCGTCAGCCCCTCGGTTCCTCCTCCACCAGCCCTCTGTGGTCAAGTCAAGTCAAGTCGCCTTCATTTATATCGCGCTTTTAACAATATAGATTGTTACAAAGCAGCTTTACAGTGAAATTAGGAAATTAAAGAAACAGAGATTGTTTTGGCTTTACAGTAGCTCTAGAATAATATTATTGTCCAGCTAAAGTTAGTTTTGATTGATTCACTTCCGTTGCAAAGATCATTAGTTATTAACTTAGTGCCGCTTACACGACAACGTTCTAACTGAAGTCAAGTCAAGTCACATCAGTATTATCAGCAGCTATCGCGTTTCTCAAGAGTTAATTACCCTCCTCCATCCCCAGCTCCTCCTCTCGTCAGTCAGTATTTGGCATTCTGATTCCCCTTGAATCAGAATAAATTCTCTAATTATGTTGTACTTTAAAATCTCGAATTAATGATGTCTGCAATACATTCATGTTGCTTCTGTTCTGTTTACCCTAAGGGGGGTTATTGCTACTCTGCCCAGAACAGAACCATACCACCAATCCTAATTGTATGCAGTTGCCAATCATATTTGATGATAGTGGTCCTGACAGAAATAATAATTCAGCTCAATATGCAGCTTATTATGTGGGTCATTGTCTTCTCAGGTGTGAATCACAACATTATTTATGATCATTCACGCCCCCACACATACTGCCTTTGTAAACAAAAAAGTGTCTTATAAAATTTAAATCTTTTTTTTTATATATGTGAATGAGTAGACAGGATGATTTTCACATTATTTTGAAGCAAAACTCTAAGCTACAACACCCAGTAAGTCTTGTGGACACATATTTAGTATGTGTTTTGTTGCCTTATTTCAGTGACTTTATTATTATTATTTTTCAATGACTATGCATAAACATTATTCTCTCAAAAATACAAACATGTACATACATGTTGCTCACATATTATGGTAGCCCAGTTTGTTCTGAATACAGTTTAATTAAATATTTGCTATTAATGTTTATAAGCAAACGAAAAAAGCACAAATGTCAGGGCATGTCAAAACTTCTCCAGGGCCCCAAAAACCTGTGGACCCCAGAGGGTTAAACTGCTGATCTATGTTACCTTGCTAATAAATAGTGATTTCAATATACACTCACCTAAAGGATTATTAGGAACACCATACTAATACTGTGTTTGACCCCCTTTCGCCTTCAGAACTGCCTTAATTCTACGTGGCATTGATTCAACAAGGTGCTGAAAGCATTCTTTAGAAATATTGGCCCATATTGATAGGATAGCACAGGGCTATTCAATTGGCAGCCCGCGGGCCAAATGCGGCCCGCCAATCATCTCCATGCGGCCCGACGGCACCAACCTCCCGCCTCTTTTCCTGACGGTGCGGCTAATTCAGTTTGATACTCGCTCCGATTGACCTGAGAAACGTTTTACGTGCGAATATTTCAGCAGTTATTATATGTGTCCCGAATTTATGTCGACTGAACCAGCGATAGGCTACCAATCATTCGTGAATGAATCATTCTTTTGGTTCGATTCTAAACACGCTTGCATAACGGTCTAAAACTATTCGGATTCATTCGGACCGCTCCGTCATCATCTGAAGCGGTTTCTCGTTCAGTAGGCTACAGTATAACAACAAATAGCGCTGTTTTCAGTTGTTTCACTAGTTGTTTCAAAACGGCCCAGCACAGAGTTGCGTTTACTCCCGGTCCCGAACACTATTAAACAGCGTTGCGACAACCAGTGGGAAGCGTTTCAGTTCGACAGAAACCTCTCTGTTACAAACCACAAATCACTCGATGATTTAATTAGTATTAAATCGGATGAAACAGCCTCAACATTCCCAACAAGTCTGATGAGGAAAGCAGGAGAAACATTGTGGCATGAACGAAATTAGAAAACTTTAAATCCCTTAATCACCCTTACAAACATTTACCATGAATGTACTGTAGGCTAGTTGTAACGGTGGCACGCCCTTAATTTTGTTTGGAACTTAATTCCTTAAAATAACTTAAGCAAATTCGGGCGCCAGGCAGAATTAAATAGAGATGTTCCGATACCCTTTTTTCCTTCCCGATACCGATTCCGATACCTGGACTCAGGGTATCGGCCGATACCGAGTACTAATCCGATACCTGGGTGTGTATCTATACAGCTGCAATTCATACTAGCCCTGTATGAATTGATAGAATTATTTTATAAAAGGTATTTTAGTTCTACAATATAACTGTATAAAAAAGTGCAACAAATAAATCTAGGAATCTAAAAAATGATATATGAAAAAATAGGGGTGTAACGGTCCACAAAATTCACGGTTCGGTTCAATACGATACACTGGTGTCACGGTTCGGTACGTTTTCAATACAGCAAAAAGAAAGAAATGGCAGAGAAATTTCCTTGATTTACATTTTTTATTAAAACTATCATAAAGTATGATCATTTTTTACTTTGAGCAATGATGGAGCTATACTTGACATATAAAACAAAAACAGCTCCTTTATTATTATTATATTGTAGTAACGTTAGTTATAAACAAAGGTTTATTTTATTTCAGATTAACATTTGAGGGCAGCAATTTTATTCATAATGTCAAAATAAAACCAACGTAACGTTACTTGAAAGCACAATGTTCCTGGTTTCCACGTCAGCGCTGCTTGATCCGTTAATAACGGAGAATATGAATGCTTCTCACTAACGTAGATCTCGCAGCGATGTTATTACTTCAGTGGCGAATTCAAATGTTTTCTTCACTGGATCTCTTAGCGCTGTGTAGTAACAGTGTAGCTTGATCACGATCGGCTCGCACTGCATTGATCCAAACTGTTTAATGGTCCGTGAAGCACAGAATAACGAGTAGCGCAGTTTTGTTCCGTTTTCATTACGTTTGCCATTTGATGTTGGGCGCCAGCGTCTCTTACATTATGCGCTTTCCGCGCGCATACATTTGAAAATTTGCGTTTTCATTTCTTCTTCGCTGCTCTAAACAGTGGTTGCTTGTGGCAACAGCACAACTTCCTGTGTTGCCACAAGCAACCACTGTTTAGAGCAGCGAAGAAGAATTGGTCTCCGATTTGCAGCGTTAAGCAAAAAGCTAGCTTGCATAACTAGGTATTGTTTAATAAAATGGTATCGGATCGGTACATGGGTAGATGTACTCGCCGATACCGATGCCAGAATTTTTATTGGTATCGGCGGCATTTCCGATACTAGTATCGGAATCGGAACAACCCTAGAATTAAATCCACCAGAATAATTCAATGTAATAAATTAACCCAGAATACGGTCCACCAATTACACACTATTAGATTACGTAAATAAATTGATTCACACACACACACACACACACACAAAAAAAAGAAAACACACCCAATAGATTCAATAACAAATCAAATTGTAATATTCAAATATCAAAACAGAAAAGACAAATTTTCACATGGAGAAACAATGCAAATACACAATTCAAAACATAAATCAGAAGTCTTTGGATGCGGTGCGTTGTAGGAGATTATTAGTTCAAAAAGGGAGCTCGTTAATTACTCAAAAGAAAGAAAAACAACCGTTCCAAAACAACAGTTTCTCCCCGAAAAAAGGGA